>NC_054059.1:47852432-48155462 GCF_017639655.2 Falco naumanni
AGACACGGATGCAAGGCAAACCTCCATTTTACCACAGAAGAGCATGGAAACACATCCCTCTACTCTTATTTCCACTCAGGTTTATCCCAGACAGATGTGTAAATGTTTTCTGCCACTTATGTGTTTCAGGAATTGAAAGGAGGAAATTAGACAGTCTCATTAGTACTTTTATCTCTTTCACTTATATAAAAGTGTTTCAGAAAAAAAGTAAAATGATTAGAGAAATGAGAAAATTAAACCTAAAGATGTAATAAGTAAAACAGCACTAGAAACAAGCTTATTCACATGAGTGTGATAAAGTGAAGTGCTAAGACACCTGTAACTACAAAAGGTATGGGGCTCTTCTGTGCTTATTTTACTTCAAAGTTTGTGGGTTTTTAGCAGCCCTGAAATGGTGTATAAAAATGGCATGCTGTCATTTACCTAAACAGCATATCTCATTTACCTGTTCCTTACATTTACCTGGAGATACGCTGGATAATACTTTGGTTTATTTTTTAAAAGATGTATTTATATTTACATTTTTATGCTTGTCAGTGGTGAAACATTAATGTGCTGGGCTAGGGCATGTTCATTTTTGTTCATGACTCACAGACATCAGTGCAGGCCTGTTACATCTGTCTAAACCCACAAAAATAAACTGAAGTGAGAATGAAGATGTATTTTGAACACAACAGTCAGATGCTGATCTCAGTTATAGAGCGCAAATCATGAAGAATAGCAGTAAAAGTCTCACACACAAGATGAGACTCAAGCTAAATATGCCAACAGAGTGTAAATGCAGTTCCTGTTTGACCTGAAAAGCATATACATCTGTTTTCCTGGTACTGATGCACAGGAATGAAGGACCTCAGCGTTCCTTCTGTGTCCTAGGAGGAAAAAAACCTGTATTGTACTTGTAAAGTGCACTCATTTGATATGGAAATCTTAGAGGTGATAAAATTCCACAATGCCATCTTTACAGTCACTTTTTACAGTAAAATCATTCTTTCAAATGTTCACACTTGACAGCACACAGTACATTCTCAAATTGGTGCCTGTGAAGAGTGTGTTCAGATCCTATTGCATATTAACAGGATTCATCTAGGTGATATTTTGAACGTTTCCACTACAGTGGCTAGTTTGAAAGTTGAGATGAAACAAGGAAAAATGTCAAAGACACTTAGTACATTGCTACTACAGGGGTAGGATGAAACTGAAAAGAAAGCTTGAATTGTTGTTCTCAGAACTTTCTTCTCTGAAGTTAGAAGCAATCTTTTATTTGCTTTCCTTCATGATTTATTAATTCTGAGTAGCTACTGAGACAGAAGTGGGCAATAAAAGAAATATAAATATTAGAGGTTAGAGTAAAATCTGGGCTGTAAATTGGAAGGTAATTGTGGGGCATATTACTGTGAGAAATCTGGGAAAGGATCTTAAAACCCACTAGCCTTCCTCCTCAAGGGTGTTTAGGATTTTAATGCTAATTAGAGGCCTGCCTCACAATTATCACCATGGGAAGGCTTCATGGAGAAAAAAATGCATACTGAAAGATGCAGGTTCCTGTTCAGAGCTGTGAGCTTTGTTCTGTTCCTGGGGAACATCTCACGTGCATGCAGTGAGAGTGGGCAGTGGGTGTAAGGAAAGTCCATGCAGCTGAGTCCTTGGGTGGGTGTCCCATTTTGATAGACCTGACTGTTTTGTCAACACTAACATGAAGACTTTTGTATTCATGGTATTGATTAATTAACCATATCATTAATTTGGTTGATTTTTTTTTCAAACTTGAGAGTTGTTTACCTGTTTGTTTTGAAAGATACAAAAATCACACTATGTAAACTGGAAAGGTTAACTGAGAAAAAGTGGAACAAAGTGCCTTGTGACTGAAAGTTCTATCGAATCCTACTGATGGTTGTCCAGCCATCGTCTCACTTTGTTTCTTGTTTCTGTGGAGCACACCACTGATCGAAAGAGCCCCACTCCATGGTGTTCAAGCAGCTTTTATTGCATGCTGGCTATGTGGGGATTTTCTAGAGCAGAAAGTATGTGTGGGGGTCTCACCAGTGCCATTTCAACCTGCCGTATACAATAGTATACGCAAGTAAACTTATAACATAAATGTGATGTATAGTATAATGGAAGAAGGAAAAAAACTGGCTAGCTTTTGCGTGTTTTACATGCACAACTTGCAGAAAGAGTACTTTTTGAGTATTATAAGGAAGACTTTATAATGCTGTTGTGAGATAGCCAAGGGAGCCAACAGGGGCCACAGTCGCTTTTGCCCCCAAAGCAAGCAGAGCCATTTACTTGCGGGACTGAGGTGCCTGTAGTCCCGCTTGGCTCTGAAGGGCACGCAGCAGCACTATCTTCCCCATGCACTCCTTCCAAACCTCCAGCCAGTTTTGCACATGCTCTTCCCTGGGCAGCCACACTCGACATGTAACAAGGCAGAATCAACCCCCAGATTGGGAAGATACTGCACAACCACGGGTTGAGACAAGTAACAACCAACTGTGAAAGAAATATTGTTAAGTGCTATTGCTGCTTTGGTTTTGGTTTGTTTTTTGTTTTGTTTTGGTGTTTTTTTTTTCTTTCTGGTAAGAAGTAGTGTTTGTTCCATGTATTCATAGTTTAGTTTAGTTTTTTAAAAATTCTTTGCAGGCGTATTTCATTGTCTACTATTTGCAACACTCCTTATCCTCCCCCCACCAGCTGTCTCCTGAAAAACTAATTAAAATACTGTAGACGTTTCTTTGAGCTTAGTAACCTGAAAATTGCAGCTCTGAGTAAGTGTTTTCAGCTGAAATTGAGGTTAACCTTTGGCAGCACCTTCTCGCTCTGGTTAAAAGGCTTTGAAATACAGTTTTACCGACAATAGAATCCACAGAGGAAAACTTTTTAGATGAGGAAAACCAAAAAGTGACAGCTTACTGTTTCATAGGTCCTGATTGGGTTCAAGTAGCTTTCATTTGGGCTCTTGCCAAGGCCAGAAAGTTTATTCCGTAACTCTCCAGCTTCCTTTGACTGGCTGGTATGATACCGCTCGATGTTGATCAAGTGGGCAACAATATGGATGGCTGCACGAGAGAAAGAGTGGTGTGAAATTACAGACACACTTGTACGTGTCCACAGTGCCAGAAGGAACTTCATTAAGCACACTACAAACCATTTGAAAAGCTTGGGCATAAATTGAGAGCTTTGCATGGGTTAAGCTGACAAGAAAAGGAAAATTTTATCAAATACGTGTCTAATATGAAGCAACTGCCTCACACGGGAGAGGAGAGGAACAGCTCCAGTGTCATCACTTCCCATGCTTACAGTCAAGTGCCCTGCAGTCTTCAGCGTCATCAAAGGAGGACCTTTTGATAACATAAATGAGATGGTATAAAGGTGTTTGCCTCTGATCTTAAATTGTTCAAAATGAGGTAAACTGATTAGAATCCCTATTTTTTTATTTATATACCAGGATGTGCCATGGCCTAATATTGCTACGCAGGACACTAACATGTCCATTTTAGGCATAGATCAGTTTGCAACTTGCACCAAGGATATTTAAGACATGCATCCGAAATCTGTCCCCTATTAACAAGTAGCTATAGCATTACTTTATATAGGTGGAGCCTGCGGAAGCCACAGGAACTATGATTTTAAGGGAAGAGTCTGAATCGTGGTGTTAGATCTGCTTTGCCCTGAGCATCATACAGTCTTTCTTCTTCTGGCCTGCTCCCAAGAAGCATATGAAATGGTCAGTTCAGAAAAATGCCTTAGAGTGAAGTAAGAACCCTCCTGTAATTCTTTTCCTGAGTGGAAAGGTGATAATTTCAAAAGTGGGAAAAAGGAAGGACTTTATTATTCGCTAACATAGATGAAGTTGTAATCATGCTAGGTGCAGAGTTTCTGTTTTCAGTACGAGAGATTCTCAAATCCATTACAGGAACATTGTAATTAATGCAAAATATTAAACACCAAAGGATGAAAAAATGTCAATGGAAAACAATTATACGTTTACAGTAGAGCTATTAGGATATGGTATTTCTAGTTTTTATAATCAGCTTCCCATTACCATGTCTCCTTCAGTGTTTATCTGTTCCTGTGTCTGACCATTTATAAAACCTTTCTAAAAGGCAGTATTTGTAGTAAACTGAATATAATCTGCTTCTCTGAAAAATACTCTCTCAAAAGAAAATTATTTTTATTTTTTTATTTTTTCTTTTGCTTTTTTTGTTTTCCTTTTTTCTCTTCCCTCTTGTCTCTTCTTCTTTCTTATTCCTTCTTTCTTCTTTCTTTCTTTTATTCCTTTTTTTCATTGTAACTATTTGCACAAAAGTAATGTCTTACTGTGCTAGTCACTGTGTCATCATAGATGAAACCACAGGATTAAATGCATAAGGACTTTGGTATAGCTGTCTTAGAAATATGTGCCTACTTGGTGAGCTCTCTCACACTGCTGCCAGTGTCCAGCTCCTCTGCAGTGCCTGGGGAGAGCTGTTGGCATGGCAATATGAATTAAGGTAGGATGCTGGCCATGGGAGTGCTTACAGCAGGCAGTGCAAACAGGTAGAAGATTGCACTCTTCCCCCCAAGAGTAGGTTAGCCCAGGTGTCCATGCTGGAGAGAGGTTATTTTCATTCTGTTCTGAGGTGATTCTTCTAGAGCAGTAGATGTGCTGTGGCTGGTTGACTGTCAGGTTGCAATTCATGCAAAACATAGTGTTAGCTTAGGGACACCCCCTGCCACTCCCTAACACCTGCTTCACCTTATTGTCTTATGCTTAGATACTCACTGGGGGATGAAAAAACTATTTTAAAAACCTTGTTACATTAAAATTAAAGTAAAGCTTTAATCTGAATCACGTCTCCTAGTCACTGGGCTGACTGGTTATTCTAGTGCATATGAACTATCTCCTGTTGAAACCCTTAATAAAAATAATAAAATATTTATTGACACAGGCATCCCAAGTGAATATCCTGAGCACCCAAACTGCAAAATCAAGCTCCCGTTTCTTCTGAATCTTTGGCCCAGTGAATAATAAATTATTTATACAAGCTGGAATAGCTTCAGCAGAATGGAGGCTAAATCCAAATGGATATGAACTGCACAGAGATAAAATGAGTCTGGAAATTAGAAGACAGATTCAAGCCATCAAAGGAATGAGACTCTAAAATAACCTTTCAATAAATGGGATAATGGGATCAAGCAATCCAAGCAGCTTTCAGCTGAAGGTTGGTCATTTTATGAAATAGCATATATGACGTGACTGTGAGCGTTAGAGGGTATTGGACCCCATGACCCAGCACGTCCTGCATATGTTGTTATGGATTAGGTGCTGCATATGATACAACCTGGCCAGCATCAGGCAGGAGACTCTCTCCGGAGCCTGCGCTTGAGAGGGTGCTCCCAGCACCTTGGCAGCACTAGGATGCTGGAAGGAAGGTTACACTAGACCACAAACAGTGAGTGAGATGTGTGGATTCATACGGCCAAAATCCAAAAGCCAGAGAGGCTCTGAGCTGCAGGGTTTAGGTGGCAGCTGTGTGGGGGCTGTGGCAATCTGTTCCCCAGTGTACAACAGATGTATAAGCAGTACATAAACACTGTTTATGTATTTAAGTGTAACAGCACTTTTAAGTGCTGAGTGGGAAGGGGGAAACTGTTCCTACAAGGGGTTCCTTTCAGAACAGATGTTTTGGCCTGTTAAGGATGTTATCAGATCCAGCTGGAAGGGAACCAAATCATTGCCTGATGAGGACCTGATTTCTCTGACATCTGAAAGAACTCAGAGGATGGGTGTGGGGTAATGGACCACTGTCTGCGGTAGGTTGTGGAGTTACAAGCGGCATGTAGCCCAGCACTGGACTAAGGGAAAGAAGAGAGAAAATTTTGACAGGATGGAAAGCTCTGACAATGAATCTCTGAGTGGACTTCTACTGAGGGGTTATATCTTGGCATATGCTAGTGATTGCTGGTGCAACCAGTAACGGTACTTGGGCCTCCTGTCCTCTATACCTGCAGGATGCTCTTGATAACTCTGATACGATGTGACAGTCACCATAGCCTTGGGACCACGTGAGTTTCACAGAGTTGTGATCCACAGTGGTGTTTTACCAAGGGTTCCCTGCAGCATATAAATGGCAAGTTTTGGACTATCCTTGCTCACTTAAAAGAACAACATTGACTAGAGGTGGAGGTTTGAATCTGTGTTCATAGCATAACACACTTTCTCTCTTTTGCCTTCAAAACACAGGTTTTTTAAGAACTGATACTGCAGATTGTGAAATCTTTATGTGAAATGATGACATTTCTGTTGTTTAGAAGACTATGGAATCTTGTACTTTCTTCAAAGTGCAGGTTTGTACATGATTTTACAAATTCTAGTCATTTCAGGAGCAACAGGAAACCTAGTGGTATCTGATACATGGCGAGTGCTGAGAGTGAAATGAGGTGGTAGTGTCTTCCAGACAGACAAAAGTCCATGTTTCCTAACAGAGTATTTCCAGCCTTGAACAGAAAAAAAAATGAGTTAAATAGACACAGCTTCGCAAGAAGGTCTTGAGCCTAAGGTTTAATAAAGAGCAATCATGTTGCAACTTTTCCCTGGAAGAAGAGATCTGCTTTCTGGAACTTAACCTGGTAAGATTTTTCTGCAGGCTAGTAAAGGACACTGTTTTTTCCATCTGCATATTATTCTGCTTTACTGTAAGTGTTCCTGTCATCGTATCTTCTTTGGGATTTACCACCTCTTCCCTTCTAGGCGGCATTCCCTCCAGCTTTCATCTAACAGGTAGAGGATAATACAACTGTAGACTTCCAGAATGAACAGGAGAGAGGTTTTTTTGCAAGCTATTCTGCAGTAGCTGTTAATGTACAGAGCATAATGATACAAATTAATGATGTACTGAGTATGTTGGTTTACCTGAGTCTCCCATGATCTTAAGTATTGCCTAGAGTGTTATCAGAATAATACTTCTGATGTTTTTTTGTGTGCTGCTAGGAAAAAATGATGCAATCTAAAAATGAATTATAGCTTGATGGTAAGAGTAATGCAAAGATCTAATTCCATTTTCAGTGTGGTTCTTTTAATGTACCATAGTTGTAGCAGCCTAAAAAGTCTGGCACTGGATACGCTGCCATTAGCTAAAATATCTTAGATCCCTGAAGTGCATTTTCTGAAGGCCTTTGCGTCTGCAGCATATAGAATTTACTAAGCAATTCCAAAATTAATATGCAGATTTCTGAAATCTGAGATTACAACAGTTGTGGGTTTTTTCCCCTGTACCACCTATCTAAATTAACCATGAGGGCAAAGTTTAAGGTACTGCATCTCAAAATTTTCAGTTCAGTTCATTTTCCTCATTCTGCATGACCAAATATAAAGTATGGAATAAATCATGCAATCTTTTAAACAAGGTTCTTTTTTATAACTGTACACGAAGACTGAAGAATTTGAGTGGTTTTTTTTTTAACAACATCTGGAACCTCTGAAGCACTTAACATATATTAATTTTTATTTGATCCTGAGATGTTCTATCTAGTCCACTTCTGAGATCAAATAAAAGGTTTTATTGCAAGGAGGGAGGGAGGAAAAGGGTTGCTATTAGAGCATGGTGTTTACTGTACATATTCTTAAATACAAAGAGATGTAATTAAATTATCTTGAAAATCTGGTCAATTTAGCTAGTCTTATCCAGCCAATTGTGCCTTCAGTGAAGCATGCACAACTCTCATTGAACTAAACAGAAATTGCATGTGTTTATCTGAGGACAAGGTTTCATTCTCTCTTTTTCTGCATGCCTGTGCAGGATAATAATCAAATTGGAGCTTGCTGCTAGCAGTTAAATGTTTTGATTAACCAACCTATCATGATAAAATCAAAGGGTCAAATACTGGCCTTTCTGCCCACAGTGAAGAGAACGGCTTTGCAAGAAGCTAAGCCAGGCATGGGGAATTCTGCCCTCAACCAAGCCTCAGTTCTGCCACACACTGCCTTGTGCCATTTCTAGTTATACAGAACCCTTAATTCAGCTTCATGCTGTCTTTGTGGACCTAAAAAGTGTAGGTTATATAAAAATCACAATAGTGACCACACACATACTTGCATTGGATTTATTATTTTTTTTTAGAATGGTTATAAACATCAAAGAACAACATGACTTGGACCATTTTTTATCCTAGCTGGAAGCTTATAATCTTTAATTTAATGTAGTTTCCTTCCTAGTACTTGCACTAAGTCTGGATTTAAACAATCTGACTGAAAAAAAATGCAGTTTAATGGAAATTTGATTTCCTGTAATTTCTGGAAGTACAACACTGAGATAGCAGCTAAACCTCTTTTGAAGATAAGCATCTGCTTCCCTGAGAACTTCATCACTTACACAAAAATGTGACTCAGATCACCAATGCCCTTCACATAGCTACCACTACCAAAACGTGGC
Source organism: Falco naumanni (assembly GCF_017639655.2). Taxonomy (NCBI): domain Eukaryota; kingdom Metazoa; phylum Chordata; class Aves; order Falconiformes; family Falconidae; genus Falco; species Falco naumanni. The sequence continues at coordinate 47,860,844 of NC_054059.1, forward strand.
TGAAAATGGAAAGTTTTTCTAGCATTTTTAGCAATAGATTTTTCAGTGCTTGTCAGAATCCAAATACACCTGGCATCACTATATTTCTGTCTGCATTTTGCATGTTTTTAAAGAAAATCACAGTGCTGGACATTTAAGGAGCAGGAACCACCATTTTAAACAGCCTAACTACAAAGAACCTCACTGTCCTTCCCCTACTTTAATTGCTCAAGCTTTGTTCATATCATAATTCAAAGACTGTTGGAGAAATATAACCTTCCTGCAAACATCAAAACAACACAAGAAACAGTTTGTTCTTTAAAATATGCATTGTATATATATAAAAAAATATGTATACACACACCCACCCCCCAGCACTCCCCACTTCAGAAAATACATGAATGTACTTTCTTAAGAGGGTAAAAGCTATACAGTAAGAGGGAGGAGTTGTACAAAAGGTTATTTACTATCTCTTGTCGGTATCTTTAGGTTTCAGACAACTGCCTCTCAACTGAAAAGTCTTTCTTGCATTAGAAAACATGGAATGATTTGCACTGATCAAACTGAGAGTGCATGAAACTATGATTTTATTCTAGCAGAGTTACAGGTCCATAAGGAAGATTTATTAGGGGGTGAATAACTCCCAGACAGCTCTTATCACAGACAGGCATGCAGAACGCAGGAAGCCAAACTAAGCAGAATTCCCTTTACTGAATTTTCAATGATGCCCTTGATTATAGATAGCATTGTTTACTCTCTCTCCTTCCTCCAACTTCCCTCTCCCACTAGTCTCTAATTATATCCCTTTATGACCTGACCAATTAAAGCCTGCTCTTGAATTTGTATTAGAGCCGATGAAAAATTAAAGGTACAGATGTACTTTTTCCAAGGCCACATGCACCTTAGCTGAGCTGGCTGCCTGTTAGAAGCCAGACAATACTAATGTTGCACTATTTTTAGCATGCTATTAAATAAATATGCTGGAAATAACACCACCTGGCAAGCTAAGATGAATACATGTTACTCTAATAATAAAGGAGTCTATGGTTTTATACTGTGAGGCTAAGCTTACTGATCTGAACTTCAAATTGGTTTAACTTCTTGCTGCCACATTTATGCTCTTGATCATTGGCATCTATTTACCCATCATTTTAACAGTGTTAGGTTTTATAAAAAGGGACTCAACATACTTGTGGCTACCTCTTTACTCTGCAACATTGCTTTTCTGTCACATTATGTGCTGTAGCTTTTAATTTTTTTATTAATTTAAAATTTAGTTTCAGGCAACTGAATTTCTCACCATTCTTCACCCAAGTCTGACTATACAGTGATGTAGTGTTTTCCCAACTATGATAGCTGTTTCTCACTTGTCTGTTAGGGAAGCATGAGTTCATAACTTGTCGTGCTTTGTTCATTAGACTTCCCTGTATTTTCTTTTCTTTCTTGAATATCTTATCAAGTATTTGTCCCATTTTATATTTTGGAAAAAACCCCAACCCAAATAACAACCCAACAACACTTTCTCTTTACAGAGTGACAGAATTAAATAAAGGTGATTTGTGTCATTTCACATCAGCTCCTGTGTCTTTTTCCTTGGAATTACTGAAGCCATAAAGTAATCACTTTTCTGATAGACTTGCACTTCCCAAATTGTCCATCTTAATGCACTAGCAAACATTTTTATATGAATATAAAACCAAAAACATAAAAGGTTTGACTGTGCAGTTTTGCTTTCTTTTTGGAGCATGACAAATTATACACCAAGTAGAAGTTGGTTAATTTACATTCCGGGGTTGATTTATTAATTAAAGAAGCGATGTTGCGTTCCGTAAGAATCTGCTTTATGCTGAAACTGAACTCTGATAAATGAATGGACATGACAGATAAGTAAATCATCATAACACACTGTAAGATGCACATTCTCATCCATCAGCCTTCCCCTCTGAATTCCTTAGCACTACATACAATGGACAAATTTTAGCTATTGATTACTGATAGCAATCCTGACTTCATGTTCTTCTCTCACTGCATGGGACATTAACAGCCTGTACATGCAAAAGCATTTCCCTCAAGTAGACTGAAAAAAAACAATGGGGCCATAGTCCACCCTGACAGCCTGGGGGTAGAACTGTTATGCTACAATGTCTTATGCTTGCAAATAACTCTGATTAACTCCTGTGTCTCCTTCACATTTTCTATAAGAACTATCTGTCCCAGATACCTCTCCATCTCTATGTGCTTATGTCCTTCCTCATATTCCCTTTTGCTCTTCCCTCTCTGCACAGCTCTCTTCCCGATGTTATCTCCAGTTCCACTCATGTCCTCTGAATTCCTACAAGCTTCATTATTCTCCAGGTCTTTTAACCGCTTGGGGAACAGGAAGGCGCCATGTCTTCTGCCCACCAGGCCAATGAACACATATAGCTCGGTAAGTCACTAGGACCAGCAGAACACATGATTTTTGATCTCAAGATGCAGTTTTTCCCTCAAGGGGGGCCATTAGTTCCCTGTACCCATCACATATGAAAAAAAAATTAATTTTTTAATCTAATGTTTTTGAGACAGCTGCTTGCCTCAAGTTCAAATTAAATTTACTACCTGGCTGAAAAAGTATTGAAGATGTAATGGTGGACAGATGAGCAGTGTGACTCATAAGCACCATTTCCTTAGGAAATCAGACTGTAATACTATGCCATCTCCCCGAACACCTACTCTCAGGTATTTAATGAGAGTTATTTACACTAAATGTTAGGAGCACATAGGTTGGTCACATTAACTGAATGGCAACTACTAGTTGCTCTTCGGGTTGAAAGTTTATTGACTTAACAGTCAAACTTTTCCCAAGCAAAAAAGGTTGCAAATGGTTAATCAGACAGGACTCCTACACCTATTTAAAGCTGCAGTCACCAAATGATTGCACTAAAATAGCATGTCTCAGAGCTGATGGGGATTACAGCATTAGGCAGAATCACTGTGAAATTCAAAACAGTTCAAAGGCAAGGAAGAAAGAAAAAACAACCAACTTACTTGCATTTACAGCTATTCCATAGGCAACCATCTTGTGAAATGCGATGTTTTTGTCAAGCTGTCTCCTCAGTGCTCCTCCACAGCACTTGGTGAAAAAACAGGACTTGTTTTATATCATTCCTATTACTATTTGCAACTCACATTTTGGAGAGGAGAAGAAAGGAGTTCAGTACATTTAAAAATGGAATGTTGAAGGAATTCAGTGGAAGTTTTGGATTAGCCTTAATTTTGGGGCTCAGGTAACTGTTTTTGGAACAGTAACACTCCAGGGTGTCTTAAGCTATTCAGCCTATGCAGGGTTTCAAAAACAGGCTTGATAAAACTCCGCTACATTTACCTGTGTTTTATGAGTGGTTTGTCTGGGCTGGTGATCAACTCCTTTGCTGGTACAAAGGCACCAGACTGGGCCACCACTGCTTTGCAAGCTCAGGCTCAGCTCCACGAGCACAGCTGAATGGCTGGCAAAGCCAGCTTGCAATGAAAACATTTTTGCTGCTTTCACGAAATGCACACCCCAGGAGGGTGAGGCTGTCTAGACCTCAGGTGGCTGAAGCTTATGTGTTACTGAGCCGTCTTCCCATTATTGGAAGTGCTGGATGGTGGTGTGCTGATGCCCGGCTGGGTGCCTCTGCACAGAGCCAGCCTGGGGCCGGGGTGGGCTGTGGCGAGCCAAAAGTAACACACTCTGCTGGAACCTAGACAGCCCTCACGGACCTCGTTCAGTCTCTGGATGGTGTTGCGGGTGTCTGGATTGCTTGCTTGATCTGGCACAGTGCCATGCCAAAGCTCCTGAAATTTATTCATGTTGTTTCACAGCTAATAAATCTTCCAAAAATCTGGAGCACTGCGGGGTGCAATGCTAAAACACAGCACCTCCTTGGAGAGTCACTGGATCCAGCCCTGTGATGACCGTGCTGGATCCAGTCAAGTTCCTCTGTACCATGCTCCTCAAGAGCACAGTATTGTCCAGAACAGCAAAATATTATCTGTGAGAAGAGTTCCAGTTCTCTGAGTTCTTACTCAGCATCTAAGTGGGCATGCTTGCATTTTATGTTAATTCACAAACTGATTCAGAAGTCCAACAAGATGTTTTTCCTTAAATGCTTAGCTCCTGTACTCAAACTTATAAAACTGTTGATTCCCAGCCTAAATACTGCTTAAAATGTAACTCTAACTCTGAAAAAAAAAAAAACCACCAAGGCAGAATTGAAATAAAAACCAGCTAACAGTAAAAAAAAGAAAAAAAAATTGTTGCCAATTCTAAATTCCTGTTGTTCTTGGAGTCAGGAAGTGATCGGTGATTTTTTACCCAAACATGTGGTATTGGAATTGCTCTGACTATAATAATTCACTGCAAGTTGAAGCTATAGCTAGTAGAGCTAAAGCCTTAAGTACTTCCTATGCATGATGCCGAGGTTAATGTAAATTCCTCTGAGTAGATGACCACTCCATTAAAAAAACCATGTTGACAAGAAAGGAAGACCTGAGTAGTGGCCACACAGGCAGAAGGGTTTAAACATGTTCCTTATTATACTTATGGAACTTTTATATATCTATCTGTACATTTTGTCACTCTGGTTTTCACTTTGCAGCTACACAGGATACACATGATGGATATGTATTTTCTCCATTTGGCCAAGTTGCATTATTGTGTCCCTTTTTTTAGCTCCTCACTTTTCTCTTCATGACACCATGCTATGCAGTGACTGCCAAAATCAGTGTTGCATTTAGAGCACTGTGTTAAACAAGCCATTTGTTTCTCTTCAGTCATTGAATGCTGACAGTTTAAATAGTAATAACAAGGCAATAGTGTACAGACTACTCTGTCAAAAATTAAAATTCCTTGGAAAATGTTTGATATGGATAATACTGTTGAACTATGGAAATGAAAAAGGGAGGATAATATGGCTATTTGAGAAATGGTACTTACAATGCTTGCTCCTCTTAAGAATGAAATAAGGTTTCTACTGACTGGTAACAGGATTAGCATGCAGTTAAAATTAAGGCACGTTGCAGAAGCTCTTGCCCAAGCCAGGGTTGACTGTACATATAACAATATAAAGAAAGTAAATTATAGGCTTGGTATAGAAAGAGCAAAGGAAGGAAAATACTACAATAAATAATACTCTTATATGGGAAAATTACTGTTGAAGCATCAAAAATATTATGAAGGATGTCAATAAAATCAGACTATGCATACATTCTTCTTGTGGAATTTTTTTATCTATCAAACTTATACTTACTCCTAACATAATCCGTGTATAAATGTAAGCATCTTCATCTTCATACCAGTGGTAGGTATCCATAAACAAATAGAAATTCAGTCCAAGCCACACCAGCTGCAAAGCAGACAGGCTACAGTTTAGTGACAGTTACAGTATTTTTAAATGCATATAAAATGGTTATAGTTTTAAAAGTATCTGAGAGATACTCAAAAATCAGTGTGCAATGCAGTTCTTGATCACAGATGACAGAACTCACAAATGCCTGCTGGAATGAGGCTATCTTTCAGCAAATGCCGGATTACAGTCCTATCCCCACATCCCCAGTAGAGGTTATAGATGACATTTACTGTGTGATGGTAAACTTGATCTTAAACACAGGGCTTAGCCTGGTCTCTAAGAAGGCAATAAAAGCTAAAATTAAAGAAATCTAGAAATGGAGGGAGTTAGGAGCTGAGGAAATTCCTTTCTTTGCCCCCATACTCAATTCACCAAATCCTCTGAAAATAATTCAGAATATAATTTCAATTACAAATGCAAATGCCTGTTCCCTTTATCTGAAAACTAAAGCACATGGACTTAAAAATAATTAAAAATAAAACAGTAAGACTTTAAATTGTTTTTAAGAGTAGTTATAAAAAGACTGCTGAATATTTTATAGCAAGTTTTACATTAAGCTTGGGAGTATTACTGTAAGCAAACCATAAAATGTCTTTTAAACAAGCTTAAAATATTTATATATATCCAATTAGATTTTTTTAATGCTAAAAATACTCACTAATAACAGCACTGAGAGTTTTTCATTCAAAATCCAGCATCCCATCCTGAGTCTCTCTCCCTATGCTAGCAGCAGCTGACTCTTGCCTTCCAGTGTAACCTGAGTTCTCTGTCTATTCCTCAGGCTTTTCTACTAACTCCTTTTGTCTTTAGATTTTAATACGCACCTAGTGGGAGCAGGAGCTCTCTCTAGGAATTTTCTAATTAAGAACTGCCTGACAAGAACAGATCACCCAAGTGACATGTCTCATGACCTGTGTAAATAAAATGCTGGTCATTGTCCAGTCCTTTCTCTCTCCAGAGTTATTTCTTAGCAAATGAGAGATGCTGTCATTAAATTGTCCTCTTGTGCTAGCATGTATTTTGGTAGGGGTTTTTTGCTTTGTCTTTGCAGTTGAACAGACTGCAACATTTCTTCATGATTAGTCTTTTAATTTAGTAGTAAATGGGAGCTTCCCTTATGTGTGTACAAGACGGGAATATAGCTAAAAGATCTGGGGAGTGGCAAAATCACTCAGAAGTTGGGAATTGTCAGAATGAAGGGTGCTCTAACATTTGTCTGGATTTCTTGTGAATATAGATTATGACAACATTAAAACGCATGATGTTTTTTCATTCATTTGGCTGCAGTCATAAAACAAGCAGTTACTTTCTCTTTCTCTATTTACATTGTTTGGTGTAAGGACACAAATCCTACTTCCTTCCCTCCCTGCTCGGAGGAGAGAAGTAACCATTAATTTCCTCCTGGGCTGCTTTCTCAAGCCTCACAAACATCAGCTGCCTTCACCCATGATCTGTGAGGTGAGGAGAGGATGCCGATTTCAGAGGTCTGAGCACAGAGGGGTTAGGAAAAACCACGTCCCTTACTTGTGCATGTGGCTGGAGCCGCCGAGCAGGTGCTGTGGCTCTCCATGTGCTCCAGACCCTGCTCCCACATTTTGTCTGCAAAGTGACGTTGCTTTGGCAGAACTTAAGATGCTCAGGAAATACAAACGTCTTCCAAATACAATCCACAAACACTGTCCAGTGCTACAGCTTACCTATTTTTTTCCAGGATTTGTTTTTATTTATAAACCCAGATGTTTCTGTTCCTCTGGGTTTGTCCTGAGGACTGTTCTAGCCTGCTTCCTCCCCCTTGGAGGTTTACTCCTGTGAGGATCTCACGAGCCATCTGCAAAAACGAGGCAGCAGGATTCACTACCTCTCAGCAAGATTTAAACCTTTTGACAGGCCAGTGCAATGGAGAATGCTGTTAGTCTGGCTAAGACTTCTTTAGTAGGTGGTTATTTGAGCACCCAGCACCATGATTATATCCAAAGTGAAGAGCACATTTTCTGATTTGCCTTTAGAAAGAGAGAAGAATAATTTATTGACTTCTCTGCACTCTCCAGAGGGAAATCCCTTACCCTTGGCTTCCCTTATGTCATGGAACTGGCAGCAGTTGGGGTAAGGAAGAAATTGCTTTGAACCATGGTCAGCTCCTCTGCAGGAAGGTCCTCCTGGCTGACCAGGTCTTAGCTGCTCTTTTGTCCTGTCCTGGTGAGTGCACTGCTCCCCTTGCCAGAAGCTGTGCAGACTCTGCCTGTAGTAATCTTGTTCCTTCCCCAGTAAAACCATTTGCTTAAGGCTTTCCTGTTGTGGCTGTGAAGGAGACCTTTCTGTGACAAAATAGCTTAAAAATTTTAAAGTTGAAATGCTATTAAGCTCAACTGCTTTCTAAACCAGTGCTAATGGCCATTATTATGAGTTAGCAGAACCATGGAAATGTGGTTATGAATACTCTGAATACAAACATTTACAAGGGATTTATTTTGAGCTTTATTTGAGCTTTCTTGCATGATAAAATTAAGCATGATTTATTAACAAACTTTATGACAAGCCATGTGCAGCAATTGGCCAGTGTCCATTATGTGACTTGATATAGGCTATTCCCACAACCACCCTCTTTATAGTAGCTTCGGTAATGCAGGAGCTAACAAGATAGTGAGTATTGCTGTATTTTTTTGGAGAGGTCAAAAGGAGATGAAATAAGGGAGAAAGGAAGAAGAATGAGCAGAGGGTGAGGAGAAATACTGGTAAGGTCAGATGCCAATTTTAACTACTTAAAAAAAAAAAAAGGGTGGGGGGGAGGGGAGAGGGAGGAGGGGAGAAAACCCACTATCTGGATTAGCTGCACTTCAAAGAGAAATGCTGCACTGCGATGTTCTGCTTTGAAGTTCAGCCGATCCAGACAGCAATTTTCTAAAATGAGTCAAAACTGGCATCTGAAATAGATTTTTTTTCAGAGTACAGCAGATTCATATGCTGGTTTAGGCTCCAAAATTTGTCTGGATCAGCAGCTGTACTTCAAAGCAGCACATCTCACTACAGCATTTGACTTTGAAGTGCATGTGGTCCAGATGCCAGTTTTCTTAAAGGAGACGATGAATCAAATCTCTTTATTTTTTGTCCGTTGAAACGGCTGCGTTTTTTCTCCTATATAACAGTAATGTGTGTGGTCTCCAGTATGGTATCTATCAATAAAAACATAAAGCTAACACAGAAGCTCTTTATTGCTTCATTTTCTACAAAGGAACTGGTCATCATCATTTTATTATGCTGATTTGCAGTGATCTCAGCCAGTTTCTAGCACAAAGTATTCAGACAAGACTTAGGAAAGGACATTTTATTGACTAAAGAACTAAATTTATTCCATTTTGTTATTGTTTTATCATTATCGTGAGCTGCAACTGTCCTAAAAAGGATATAGAATAAGGATGAAAAGGGATTTGTTCTGGCAGCTGGGCGGAAAAGCAGTGATGGGCATGCTGAGTTCCCATGCAAGAGACAGGCAACTCTGTCATTAGCTTAAAAGGTCAGTTTTTGCATGGAAAGAGGTTTATGAGATGCTGAATTCTTCCATGTAAGTATCTCAGCATTAATGTCAATGTTTATATCAATTACTGCTACGGATCTCTATCGCAGTTAGTTCTATTCTATTTGACAGCAACCTGTATCTGAGGTTGTTAGTAATTTTTTTTAAGTACTTTCAACAGTGCTTACCCTTTACAAGACAAATTAATTATTAGCATGAGATTGTACACATATACCTATATATATTTCATTTTGCTAGGCTATTGTAATTTTGCTATTAGATATGCATGCCTTGTTTCTCAAAGGCAAAATCACTTCAGTTAACTCTGCCCTAACCCTCTGGTAGTTTTCCTGTGTGCTTGACTTTGTGTCTGTTAACAACCCAGATGAACTTGATAAGCTTCACTATGCTACATATAGAGGTGGATATGGGTAAACAAGTGGTCCAGAGGATAAGAGTGCTTTAAATTTTGCAGACCATTGGACAGCCATTTAATTGCTGACTATATCAGAGTGTACACTTTGTATTAGACCATACAAAATGGTGGCACTGCTGTATTCTCTAATTTTTACATTATTTCTACATAATGTTTCCCAATAAAGTTTAAGAAGTGAGAGGCAGATTTGTCTCTGTTGAATGGATGAAGAAGCTGGACATATATGTGATAAACCATTCAACTTCTATGAAGAGAGAAACTGCTGAAGCTGATTAGAGTGCAAACTTTCCTTTTTTTTCTTTTTCTTTTTCTTTTTTTTTTTTTTCTTTTTCTTTTTCTTTTAAAGACAGTTCTGAAGGAATAGAGGCCAAGGTTCAGCTTTGGTTGTTCTTCAATGCTCCGGTTCTAGCCTTGTGAAAAAGCTTGTCAAATTTCTATAAACAGTGGCTGAGTGACTAGTAGCACAAAAACAGCTATGTAATTTTTAGAGATTTTCTTAGAGTGTTGTTTTTTGGGGTTTTTTACTTAACATCATTGATGCTAATGGATTATTTTTTAATGAACTATACTCACATTATGGGTGGGGAAACAGTTTTGCAGTTTGAGAACATTCAAAAAATCCCTAAAACTCTAAAAGACTAATGTAATATCAGCCTTGTCAGTGCCAAAGATTCAAAACCCATCAGATTGTTCTAAAATTTATGAAATTAAAAAAGAAAGAGTGTGCAGTTTGGAGGAGAGTGCTGACTGAGTACTGAGACTTCAAGGGCATCTGGCTTCTCATTGACAGCTTTTTTTCTATAACAATGTGTTTATTTTTTAATAAAACATTAAATATCTTGGTCCCAGAGGTGGGCTTGAACAACAACAAAAAAATCATGCACTTATCAAAACACTTGTGATGCAGATGGCAGAATTAGCAATGGTATAGCAAATATTGACTAGGTCCACAAACCCTGTCACTGGTCACAAGGCAGAAAATGAAGATAAAGACTTCTGTCTTTATCCAGAAAAGCAGAATAAAGTTTCACAACCCCTGTTAAAAAGAAAAGTCTTTTGGTTGTAGGTCCAGCTCCTCTTGCACTCCACAAGGCAGGGCAATAAAACAGACACCATGCAGTAAAAATAGTTCTTTTCCCTGTCTTAGCAGACCTGGTACTGGTATCTCACTGATGGGCAGTGTCAGGGTCTGGACGTACACCAGCGATGCCTACAGGAGTCAAGAAAAGGAATCAAAAAAACAGCAAAATGCACAGGGTCTGGGATAAGTCACACGGAGGCTAAAAGGGTAAATGTCACTGACCAGGGTAGGAACAACTGTTGTTTCTGCCTGAAGCAGGGCTTGGCACCCTGCTTGCAGAGGGCAACCCCAGCTCTGACTCTTTTCACAAGCCAGCAGAAAGGTTTGTCAATAACCTAACAGCTCTATCTTGGGAGATAATCAGTTCCCAGCCAAACGATATTAATATTTGAATCCGAATCTTTTCTTTCTCAGGGGACTCCTTTATTACCATGCTCACACTGTAATCAAAATATATTCAGGAGCAATTTCAGATGTTCAAAAGCTATTTGTTTCAGTAAGTGCCAAAATCTCCCAGCGCTTGACTGTGCATCTCCAGAAATAGACTATCCTACCTTCCTAATTATATGTGCAAAATGCTGGTTTTCTCACATGAGCTGTTTTCCAGTTTAATAAAACAAAACAACCCCTCAAAGCAGCTGAAATCTTGTACAAATAGAAGTGTCCACAGGTTACCCAGCTGAATTTTCCTTTTAGGTGTTTTGTAGGTAGCAAGCTATTGAAAACAGGTTAAAGATGAACAATGGGAAGAACAAGGAGCAGGAGGAAAAAGGGATGATTGTAGCATCCGTTATGTTAAATCCCTGAAAAATCCCATAATAGGTGAGATATTTTGCCTCTGTCTCTGTCTCATATGTTCCTAATACAGTACAAGCAAGTTGTGCATCAGCTGGCCTCCCTCCAGCTCTTCCAGTACCTGGTGCCACTACTAAGTCCCCTGATCTGCAATCTGTGATTCTTTTTTGCAGGACGGTGCTCACAGGATGCCCTTTATGGGGGCAGGCTCTGCCAGGCTGGGTATAACCCACGACAGGGGGAATGTGAGGGCTGTGCTCTGGCAGGTGAGGTGACAAAATGGGAAGACAGCTACCAGCTGGCTTTTCACCTAATCCAGAGGCAAGGCATTGCCAACAGATTGGAGAAAGTATTGAGTAACACTCAAAATGTATAAAAGGGTTGTTCAGGTTCCACATCAGCACACAACCAATTTCCCTACGCTACTGCACACACATAATCTTCTCCAGGCTCTCCAGGGCTGAGCAGACCAGAGATGAGAGCCAGTGACAAAGCACATAGTAAGCTGAGGAACTCGATCCCTTTTTCACCTCAGTCTTTACTGGTAAGACTGACCTTCAGTTATTCTAGGCTTCTGAGTCAAGCAAGAAACCCTGGAGGAAGCATACCATCAGTGGAGGAGGATCAGGTTAGGGAACATTTAAACAAACTGGACATACAGAATTACATGGGACCTAATGGGGGACACACCCACAAGTGCTGACCTGGCAGGTGTCACCTTGAGACCACTCTCAATCATCTTTGAAAGGTCATGGCAGTTGAGGGAGCCTCCTAAGGACTGGAAGGAAGCAAGCATCACTCCTGTCTTCAAGAGGGGCAAGAAGGAAGATCTCTGGAACCTGAAGTGGTCAGCCTCAGCTCAGTCCCTAGGAAGATGGTGGATCAAATCTTCCTGGAAACCATTTCCAGACAGCTGAAGGACAAGAAGATAATCAGGAGCAGTCAGCATGGCTTTTACAAGGAGGAGATTTTGGTTAGCCAACATGATAGCCTTCTATGATGAGATGACAGGTTTGATGTGCAGGTGGAAAAAATGAGCTGACAGGAATCCAGTAAGTTCAACAAGGTGAAATGCCAGGTCCTGCATCTGGGGAGGAATAAGCCCAGACACCAGTACGAGCTGGGGGCTGACTGCTGGAAAAGTTGACTTGCACTACAGAGAAGACGCTGGGGGTGATGGTGAACAACATACTAACCATGAGCCAGCAATGCATCCTTATAGCAAAGAAGGCAAACAGCCTCCTGGGTTGCATTAAGAAAGCACGTTGCCACCAGGTCAAAGGAGATGATGCTTCCCCTCTGCCTAGTAGTGCTGGTGAGACACATCTGTAGTCCCAGGTCCACTTCTGGGCTATATGTTGTTTCTGTCACTCTTTCCTCCTCAGGGGGAGGACTCCTTGCACTCTTCTGCTCCAGCACGGGGTCCCTGCTGCAGGAGACTTCCTTCACTAACTTTACCAATGTGAGTACTTCCAACAGGCTACAGTTCTTCATTAACTGCTCCAGTGTGGGTCTCTCCCATGGGGTGCAGTCCTTCAGGAACAGACTGCTCCAGCGTGGGTCCCCCATGGGGTCACAAGTCTGCCAGCCAAACTGCTCGAGCTCCTCTCTCCACAGGACCACAGATCTTGCCAGGAGCCTGCTCCAGTGCGGGCTTCCCATGGGGTCACAGCCTCCTTTGGGCATCCACCTGCTGTGGTGTGGGGTCCTCTCTCCATGGGTTCACAGGGTCACAGCCTCCTTTGGGCATCCACCTGCTTTGGTGTGGGATTCTCCATGGGTTTCAGGTGGGTGTCTGCTCCACCATGGAATTCCATGGGCTGTAGGGGCACAGCCTGCCCCACCGTGGTCTTCACCACAGGCTGCAGAGGAATCAGCTGTGGTGCCTGGAGCACCTACTCACCTTTCTTCACTGACCTGGGTGTCTGCAGAATGGTTGCTCTCACATATTCTCTCCTCTCTTCTGCTGCAATATTTTGTGCAGGTTTTTTTCCCCCCTTCTTAAATACATTATCCCAGAGGTGCTATGGGCTTGGCCTTGGCCAGCAGTGGGTCTGTTTTGGAGCAGGTTGGCATTGGCTCCATCTGACACAGGGGAAACTTCTCACTGGAACCGTCCCTGTAGCCCTGCCACTCCTAAAACATTGCCACACAAATCCAATACATGAAAGTTATGTACTTACTGGAATGAATCTGTCAGGCCCAAAAAGATGATTAAGGGACTGGAGCATCTTTCATGAGGGGACAAGCTGAGGACTGTTCAGCCCAGAGAAGAGTGGACTCAGAGGGATCTTATCAATATGTAAAATGTATAAATGCCTGATGGGGTGGTCCAAGGAAGATGGAGCCAGACTCTTCCCAGTGGTACCCAGTGACAGGACCGGGGCAATGGGCACAAACTGAAACACAGAAGGTTCCCTCTGAACATCAGGAAACACTTTCTTACTGTGAGGGTGACTGGCACAAATTGTCCAGAGATGGTATGGAGTCTCCCTCCTTGAAGATATTTAAAACCCATCTGGACACAGCTCCAAGCAGCCTTGTGTAGGTGACCCAGCTGTCAGTGGGGAGGTTAGACGGGCAATCTCCGGTGGTCCTTTCCAACTTCAGACATTTTGTGATGTCTGTGATTTCCACTTAGTTTACTAGAACAAAGTGAAAGGAGCATTATGAAGTTTCTTACTCTAGACTATAAGCATACTTAATTTAACTAAATTAATTAGTCTTTTGTTAAAATTTTCATGAAGAAGTTATTAGATTAGTCTGATTTTATTTCTGGCTCTTATTCAGAACTTTGTGATCCCATTAGCAGTCCATTTTTATGAGGATGAAATGTTTTGGAGTGCCAGATTGAATATTTTTAGTGGAATATTTTATAGCAATTTTGGTTGATGCAGTCTTAAATTCTTTTACTGTATACACCAAAAACAATGATAAGAAGGAAACATAGGTATTTAAGTGGCTTCATATACCCTTAAAATGAGTAGCAATGACATGCATAAAGATTTTCATTAAATGAATATAAGGACTTGTATATAGGTATGCTTTTAAGACTGTGTTCTACAAATCATTTTTCCAAAAAACATCACCATGCAAATTCTTCATTTGCATAGTAGTAAAATTACCAGAGTTGATAAAACTGTATGTTATCTGAACGGTTTTCGGTGAATGATTTCTCCTCATTTAGACTTTATATTCCTTCCCAAATTCATTCGTAGATTATTATTAAATCCTATTCCATATTAAATTAAAAATGAAATACAGTTTGCCCAGCATAGGAGCATTAAAAGGTTACTCCTATGTACTCCTTGGTGCCAGCAATCATATGCGCGTGCAGGAAGACTAGCAATACGTGCAACCTTTCCAGATGGCTATTCACAACTGCGCACATGAGCAAAGGTCAAGAGCCAAGAGTTCACCTAGTAGAAAGCATTTTCTGGTATGTTCAAAGAGGAAATTGTATGTTAAAGTAATTACAGGCCATCATTTTTAACACTGCAGTATAGCAATATATAAAAGCATAAGCTGTAAGTGTTCTGGACTCATTTCTCTGCCACTAAAATGTTATTTGCTTCCATTACCTTAAATTCAAATAAGCTGATGGCACTGTCTATAAAGTGTATTTGCTGTGAGAAGAAGCCATGAAGAGGCATAGGTGGGGAGGGGGGGAGGTGAATAAAGATCAAATACACCAAGAAGAGGCGAAGAAACAATGAATAAAGACAAAGTGGGAGGATGACAGACATTTAAACAGTATTTTCATAATCTAAGCAATAGTACCCTTGTGAACAAAGGTTTCCAAGTGATGCCTTATTGCTCCTTTCAGCGTTTTCTCCCCACATCTTTATGCCTTCCCTTAAACTTTTTCTAGAAGTCCTGGAAGTTTAGCAACCAAGAATAATTAGTCCTATGTCAGACTTCTTCAACAGTTCATGGCAAGTGTTCATAGGTAAAAAGTCTTGTACGTACAATTTGTGACACATTTGATTTAACATGCTGTGGACAAAGCAATGAAGTTTTAGGACATCAAATCCATCCCAAAGGGCCACATGGCTGCACATGTTTAATACACCTCATGATTTGGTCCTTGCAGTTGAAATTAAATTTTGAGTGATTCACTTCTAATAAGCATCCGATTTCATTAATTTTCACCTGTAGTGGAGTAATTCCCAATCAATAGGGGTCTGAGACAGCATGGAGAAGAAAGCAGCAGACCAGGTTATGCTCTTTTCTCACCTCTCCTCTCCTTTGGGCAAGGTGTGGGGACTTCCTCCTCTCCCCACCATATGCACGCTGGTCTCCTGCCATGATGCTTTCTCAAGAAAGCAGCACAAGCTGCACCATCAGCTCCCACCTCCTCTGGCCAGGCAGTGACCAGCAATGTCCCTGCTGACCCATCACCACCACAAGCACCAGCACATTGCCCTGGCCCTGTGCCTTCCCCCAGCCATGCCTGCTCTCCACAGGCATCACCCTTCCACCAGGGCTCTGGGAAGTCCAGCTCTTACATCATTTTGCTCTAAATTTAGATTAACACTGCAAGTGTTTCAAGGCTTTCAGCTGCCTGCAATTTCTGTGGAGCTGTAAATTTACCTTATTGTAAGTATAAGCATAAAGGTAACCACAAGGACATGGTGATTATAGTATTTAATGTATGCCTGTTTATATTGTAGTTACAACTTAAGCTAATGAATTCAATTTTCTTAAAGGTTTTCCCAATATAGTACTTTAAAACAGAAGAGATTAAAGTTTTTTTATGTTCAAATATTGCTCATTTCAGATCTCGTAAAAGTTCCAACAACTGCCTATGGTTTGAGAATACAGAAATTAAAAGACACTTAAAGGGCTATCAGTAAAATGCTATTAATTTAAACACTGAGCAACATTTTTAAAATTTATATTTTAGAAATAAAACCTTAAGGGAAACTTATTTACAAATCATGCTAATTTTAAATTGTTTTAACAGAAATTCAGTTAAAATGTTCTGTTTCATTTGCTTCAATACTCTATTGATAGTATTTGTATAACATGTATTTCATTATATAATTCCATAATTTTATAATCCAGTATTTTTTTATAATAATGCATTTTTCATTCAAAAAAATACTCATTTTTTTGGTAGCTCTTGCCATACTTGAACTACTGTCAAACATTTCTATTTAGTCTGTATATCAAACGCTAGGATGAAGATAAGTTATTATAAAAGGAAAAATCAGAAGGGGAGATTAAGTGACTTGCCAAAGAGTCACAGCAACTGTTGAACAGGTTGTGTCTCATAAGCAGTTCACAAGAATTTTATTATTTTTTCTGTTGCTTTGAAAAAAGATGAAACATTCTTCATATATGAGAACATTAAAACTGCAGTCTTAATTGTTGTTATAGTGCAGAAAGTTATAATGTGTTATCACTAGACCCAAATGTTTTTACTGAGATTTGGTAGATTACTTGAGAGAATGGCAGCAAGAAACAAGAAGGAAGATTACAAGAGATTTATTGCTTATTCCATTATTTGTCTTCTAAAGTCCTTTCCCTCCATGTATTATTAATACTTGTTAAATGGGAAACTGCTGCTATACCTTGCGAGACCTGCTCCAGCATCCCTGTCCTGACGTTATGGCTGATGCTTTGGCAACTGGGACCTGCTACTGGGGCAGGGTCTGCTGTGTAGGGAGCAGCTTTGTTCCCTGCCCAGCCTGGGGACAACGCACCAGTCACACTTGTGCACTGGTGCATCCTGCAGCCTTGGCCATTTCAAACAAAATGGACTCTGAATGCTGTTCTATATATTTAAGAATAAAATTGTATGCACAAGACGAAGCTTTGTTTCCTGGCAAGCTCTGCCTTCAAAAAGGTTCATGGTTTTGAGCAGAAAACTGACTCATTCTGAATTCCTGTTGCAGTGAGTTGGCTGAGTGAGGCAGTGGCTGTGTGGTTGTGGGAGTCCTGAGTAGGAGCAGGAGTGTGCTTTATACCGTTGGTAAAATCAATACAAGAAAATGCATCCACAGCCGGTAGTCAAAAATCGTGTAGAAAAATCAGCAATGATAGAGAAGATGGCCACAAAGATCAGGGCTGAAGGTAATGCTGTCCTTTGAAAAACTTTTGCACACAGTCCCAAATATTTTTCACTCCTTGCCCAGGAACAGTGTTCAAGAATCTCAGCTTTCAGTTGACAAATAAATAAGCAACATCCCAGACCTTGTTGTTGTGGTGACAGCCCTGAAAATATAAATCAAGTGTAAACTGATCTAGTGATGCTTTCCAGACCTTAAAGACATCACAGGATGATTGCTGAGGAACATGAAGTGCTCTACACGTATGAATGAACTATTAACTCAAACCTACAAATGACAGCCTATGGTACACGGAAAGCTGAAACGGTATGGACAGTATGAAATGTGTCATGTCAGACACACCGTATAAATCATGCTGTGTACAACAGTATGCACTGTTGTATTTAATCACATAAAATAATCCTTAAAAGTAAATATTTGCTGCTATGAAATTTTCAGTGTGGTTCCACAAAACATAAGGAGCATGCCTCAGATCATGCTTCCAAGACAAATAAATCAGGGCTGTGGTAGGAGAGGGAGTCTTCCATCAAAGGATGGCCTAACTTTAGAAACATCATGTAAAGAGTGACAAGCTGTAGACTGAGCCTGTCAGAGAATGGGTGTATTTATTAAAACATGTAATTTATCCCTGAATTTAGTTGTGGCACTAGACTGGTATAGACTGAATGAGATGGGGCAGAAGTGCCTACAAGAGAAAAGCAATGATGAGGGTAGCTAATTAAAGTTCTAAGGGAACAGATTTTGACTTACACTATCCCATAATTTGCTTTTCCTTTAATGACTTCCCTCTGTCTCCTGTACATGTAAATTACACTGTCTGAACATCTACTGACTGCCAGTTTGTGCATTTTTTTCTACTTCCATTCTCTTTCATCCAAATTCTGATCCTCAAAGCCATCAGAAAATTTGTTGGTATTCAGTTTTCCATCAGATAATACTATTTGGTCCAATATATATTGATCAAAATTCAGATATTAAATGTGACTGTATCTGTTTACCTGGTATTTTATACTCAAGACACGTTAAACTAACATTTTATAATTTTGGAATTTTCAATTTCTATTTTTCTCTTTGAAAACAAAAATTATCAAGGATTACATTAAAATAGTCAAACCCAGCTGCTTATATTTCATATAATTAGTTTAACTGTCCTAAGCAGCTTTGGAGGTAAGTATCATTAAAATTGTTTCTTCATCCAATTTGGAATAAAAACCAACTCACAATCTGAATTTTTCATTTAATAGAAAATTCTTTTTACAAATTACAATGGTTTTTATGTCCAAATAATAATTTATCATTTGATATATTTGATAAATGTAACACACCTCACTACAACTGTGTGGCATCTATGGTTCTATGCCTGATAAAGATTCCATAATCATGACAGTGTTTGCTTATTAATTTTGACTTTCCCTCAAGAATTTTGTGAACACTTTGATTTTTTATTTTTATTTTTTAATTTGAAGAGTGCATGCAAGATGTCAAGGTAGGAGGTTCTTTGTGCCAAGTGTTGATAAATTTCCGATTAATATTGAACTGGTCTTAGAATTTCTGCCTAAAATTTTCTTTCATTTGAAAGAATTCATGATTTTCCAAGTATTTATTAGATTCAGTGTGAATGTACTTTTAGCTGAATACATACTGAATTACTACAAAACTAATGTGTTTTATTATCACAGGAGATGGACTGAGGGTGAACTGTTTTGTACCTTACCTGCTCTTCGCCCAAAGGACAATGAAGGATGTGAATCTGACCTCACCCTGACCTGATGAGCTTGAGACAATGATTTAAGGAACCTGTCTATACAGTGCCCTCATTTTGGCTAGGATGGAGTTAATTTGCTTCCTAGTAGCTGGTATAGAGCTGTGTTTTGGATTTAGGATGAGAATAATGTTGATAACACACTGTTTTAGTTGTTGCTGTGCAGTGCTTATGCTAAGTCAGGGACTTTCCAGCTTCTCATACTGCCTTGCCTGTGAGGAGGCTGGGGGTAGAAAAGAAGCTGGGAGGGGACACAGCCAGGACAGCTGACCTAAACTGGCCAAAGGGATATTCCATTTCATATGGTGTGATGCTGAACAGTAAAACTGGGAACTGGGGTGAGCTGCTGGGGGTGGCAGCCTGCTCTTTGGGAACCGGCTGGGCATCCATCAGTGGGCAGTGTGCAGCTGCATTGTGCATCACTTGCTTTGCATATTCTTATATCATAATTATTAATTAATCCCTTCTTTCTCTGTCCTATTAAACTGTCTTTATCTCAACCCACGAGTTTTACCTTTTTTCCAATTCTCTTCCCTATCCCACTGGGGCAGAGTGAGCAAACAGCTGTGTGGTGTTTAGCTGGCTGCTGGGTTAAACCACAACAGTTTAGGGGTTAAGGATGGTCTAGAAGGAGAAAGGATTTTTCAACATTTTAACTTGGACATAAAGCCAGATTTTGGTTCTAGGGAATTAAGATTGGAAAGATATGGCTCACCCTGTATTTGTAGATGTCAACCTAAGGGTTATTTGTCTGCATAGGTCCCCTATGAGCCAGAATGTCATTGTGAGAGGAGGAACTCAAATTATATGCATTTTCTTTAGCTTCCTGCTTAGCCATGACCTACCTGCTGGAGAAGGATAGGGGATGGAGTCAGACTGCAGAAGAAGTGGGCTGTGCAGTGGCACAGGGAAGGTGCGTATGTGAAGGAGGGCCACATGCAGTTCTGTTTTATAATGTAATTTTTTCCCTCTTGCTTGTTGGACAGAGAGGACTGCCTTAGATTCAAGGTTGCCTTGTATTTGGGCAAAATAGTATGCATCTGATAGGCTTCAAGTTGTGCAAATGAATACTCCATACCACCATGAGCTGGAAGTGCTCCATCAAGCCTTGGGCAAGGCTGGGTACGTCTCACTGGCTTCCTGCAATGGAAGAAGGTGCATTAGCATCTCGTCTGAAGAAAGGTGGCTCAAAGAGACTGGACTGAAAAACAGGACCAAATGCAATAATTTGAAAAAGAGTCCCAAGGTGATGGAGATGTGTGTGGAGGGGGGAAGTAAGCTGGAGAACAGGCCATGCAGGAAAAGTCTGACTTTTCTTTAATGTGTGTTTGTTAAACTGCAGGTGTCTTCAAAGACAGGGCAGAGAAGCCACAAATTTCTTGCGTGTATTCCTAAACATGAATGGCTAAACTGAAAAGGCTAAAATAGCCTAAGTTGTGCTGTTTTCTGGAAGTTTGTTTTTGAATGACTTGGCAGCTTTATCTTTCTGAGTAAAAAGTAACGATGCAAGCAAATATAATCCATTATGGCAATCTATGGTGCACCTGCATCTACCTCTGGCTTCGTTCCCCTATGTGATGCATGTTTATGGTGTGCCTTCTGGAGAGCTGAAGTGGAAACCAGGCAGCTCGCAGGTTTGACAGGACTAATGGCAAAGGACAAATTTGTGTTACAGTGTAATAGTGATAAAACCAACTAGGTGATAGGAACAAGACAGGAAGGCAAAGTGTCTCTTGAGAGGAAACTCGAGGGAGGATCCTAAAAAGCACAGCAGCATCCCCTGGGTAAGCAGGGGCATTAAAACACAGACAGTGTTTGGGCTCAGTTAAAGCTCTTGAGACTTAAAATGCTCAGGTGATGGAGTAGCTGCTCTCCCTGACGGTAACCTGGTGACTAGATGACAGGGAGTGCTAAACCAGATGCTGTCATGGAGGCATATTTTCAATGCAGTAGCTAGAATTGTGCACATATTTCATTAATGGGAACTGTTTCCAAGGTTGACAGTGCACGCACCCTTTAATCTTTACTTCTATGTTTTTCATGAATATATGGTGCAAAATTTGCCATGTTTTTTTTTTTCTTTCCTTTTAGATTAAGGATGGCATTTGCAACTTACTTTTTAAAACTATTGTCTTCTCATGGGAAATTGTGAAAACATTTTATATAGAAATAATTCTGTTTCTAGAGCATATATGTTTTTTTATCACTTTTCCCTATTGATTACTAGAGATATTTGCATAAAAATATGCACATAGGAATTTATCAGCTGCTGCTGCTTTTTCCTGACTTGAAATCAAAGTCCCTGTGGAACAAATGTACTCCTAAGCAACAGAAATTTTTTTAGGAGTATTTCTTTTTAAATAAAAACAAGCAGAGAAAAAAAAAAACCAAAAACCAAACCTCCCTGAAAATATTACTTACTACTTTTGGAAAATAGTTTTTACTAATGGCTTCCACAATGCTCTTAATACAATAAACATGCTTTTAAAGCTCTCTCCTAATTTAGTTGCAACCAGTATAGTTTAATGCAGAAAAATTGATAGCCTGGCCCCCATTAGTAGTGGTGTGGTCTGTTCTGCAAATCTTGCTCCACTTGCCAAGATGCTCATGAAATTAAATTTTTGTCCTACATCTAAAGCTGGTCAAAAGAGTCATTTTGCAAAACTGCCCACGATGGGTGGAAAAATGGAGCTACACTTTGTAAATATTTTCCCATGATATATACTTAGTATTCTCATGTAATCCATAAAGGAAAGTCATTAAGTTCTCATGTACAATTGTTTTCTTGTCTAAGTGGCCCCAGGTCTTTCCAGTTATTTTACTTTTGTTTCTTTAATGATGACCACCACAATAGGAGACTCCTAACTAGCCAAGGTATTTTAAAACCCTTTTTCCTTGTCCCCTGTTACAAGTGTTGGGGTTTAGGTGTTGGAGTTTTTTCCTTATCCTAAACAGCATCATTCTCATAGTCCTAGACACACAAAGGAAAAAAAAAACAGAAAACATTCCATCTTGAATATACCTAAGACTTTAAAAAGAGGGCTAGACAATATGTTACTTCTTGCTTCATGTAACCTGCCTGACTTCGCACTGGCAAGGATTCTGCTTGCTGGCACAGTCCGTGATGATAGTTTAAAGAGCTGTTCCTTCTCCTCTCCACCCAAACTCCTGTGTGGTTTCTGTGCCAGCCCACCCGCAGGGCTGCTGCAGGGGCAGCCCGCAGGCACAATTAGGGGACAAAGTGTAAACGTAGCCTTCTGACAGTGTGCTTGATGGGGGAATTAACACTGGTTTGGCACAACTTCTCCAGTGAACTTCCATTGATTATAAATGAAAGCTGAATCAATATAACACTCCCTCAGTACCACAGGCGTGGTGAAGTTTTGATCTTAGCAGAAATTTCATATGGCTTTGGGAAATCGTAAAGACCAGAGCGCACCACAAAATAAATAGCATATACTAAGAAAGGTCTTTTTACAACAAAAAAAAACCAAAAGGAATGGTAATGACACACAAGCTCTCTTTGAGTGTATTTCTAGGCTCCAGAAATCTGAAGTAAGAGCAACTGGAAATTGTTTAGCTGCATAATGTCAGGTGGCATCTTGCACGGCTTATCAGAGTGATACAGATAGGGAAGGCCAGCATTTTTCTCTGTTTAAAATTTTTACTTTAAAAAAACCCTTTTGTTACTCACTGGTTTGGGTCTATTATGTTAAGTTTAAGGATTTTTTTCTTTTAGAGTGTGAAATTTATTTGATTTGCATACTAACAAACTAATGAAGTTTCTTGTAAGGATTGAAGATGTGTGACACCATAAATTCAACAAGCTTAAGGCAGAGGTGGATAGCTGAGGGCTTATCCTCTGATTATCTTTGAAAGTAGTCTCCAGCAAAGGGGGGAAACCACCTGTGTTGTCCTAGTAAAGGACAGTTGCTCCAGAGTGCGTCTCTGCCAGCAGAGCCTGCACCAGAACCATTCCTTGTGTTTGCTCTAGAGCGGTGACATTCATTTTCAGCTCATCCCTGCTTTGGAAGGACTGACCACAACATTACCCTACTTCCAATTGTTTGATGTGCAGGGTAAAAAGTAAAGAAAGTAAAGAAGAATGAAAATCTGTCCAGGCTTCTGTCCAGAAGCACGGACCAAGGGGGATGATGATTCATCCCTGCCCAGCTATACCGTAGCTGATGAAACTAAACTACATCAACTCCCTGAACTGCTAAAGATGCCTCTTGCACGACTCATTTCCTCCCCTAAATGTCTCTGTCTCTGGGGCAGATGATAGCCCACCACGGACAGTTCTCGGTGTGCATCCCAGCTGATAGCGGCAACTGGGGCTGAAATTATTTCCTTGCAAGGAAGTACCTGTAGGCTGGAGATGGAATTCTGCTGATGTAAATGCTTCTGTGAATTCTGCTTCTGTGGAATGCTGACATAACTTTAAAAACACTGTTTTAAGACTATTAAATTAATTTGATTTTATAGGAAAATATTATAGAACTCATATCACTTGAGAACAATACAGGCACTTCTACTTCAATGAATTCTAATAGGAACATTGATTCTTTTAGTTCCACTTACTATCAAATTATCCAGAAGGTTTTTATATAATTATTAATTATATCTAAAACAAAGTGTAATTACATTTTGCAATTAGATATAGTGATAAGAAAATCTTAATTTGGTGAATTTCTCTAAAAGGACAATATGTAATCCTTTTCAAGTGAGCAATAATGGGCATCTCTGTATCTCATTCTTTAATTTAAGGCCAGTTGACAGTGCCTATAGGTAATATATGAGCTCATATATTATTTTTATCAGAGCAGAACCTCAACATGGTATGTTTGGTGAATTAGTAAATGAAACAATTTCATCCAGTTTTCCAAGATTCTACAAAGTAAAGCAGAATATGTACTCCTCAATATGATACAAATATCCGGTACTCCTGAGGTGTTTTTTGTAGTCTGTGGCAGCTAAAAACAAATCAAAACTGGAATATTGAAATTCTGCAAGGTGTCTTATGGAATTTCTTGGTACTCTACACAAAAATCCACTACATCTGTGGCAGGAAGATGTCCACAAGAGGTCTCTTCCCCCAGAAGTTTTTTTTCACAGCCCTAGAGTCAGTCATACACTAGGCACAGGACTCACTTTGCCTGAGTTTAATCATCTAAAGTGATCTTTAATCTCTGTAAGTGCCTAATATAAATTCAAAAGTTCAGAAATACAATGATATTTCTCCTTTGTGAAACTGCTATGTGATTCTTTGATGGCTAAGTCAAAAAGAACACACCTTATTATTTATTATTAAATTATTCATTATTAAATAGTATTAATTTTTAATTAGTCTTTATTATTCAATATATTATTTATATTATACATAATATATTGATATATTATTATATAGTTATTTCTACTATACATGTAAGTGAGAGTTTTTTACCCGGGGATATCATCTGATTTTGTAATCACTGAAGAATCTTAGTCTTTTTACATTGTGATAAAAAGCACATAGTAAATTCTCTAATTAGTTAACAGTATGCAAGGTGCAAAGTCAAACTAGAAATACGCGCTACTGACTTTGGTGATTTCTGGTACCATTTGTACAGTTTAGCACCCCACTTTTCATTCACAGTACTGTATCTAGTTTGAGTACTGAATTACTGAAAATATATTTAATTATAATAGCTCCAAACCTGGGGACTTTTGAAATAAAGGAACAGAATGATAACCTTTTAATTCACAATTTAACTTAATTATGAATCGGTTAGGGAAAGATTTGTAGTTAATGATGGTCTAAATACATGCTTAAATTATTAGCTTAAACCGACAAGTCTAGTTAATGAGTTTTCACATAGAGAAAGAGAAAAGTACTTACTCAAAGCTGGAGTTAGGAAGTTATTTCTATAAAATGTAAAAATATAAAAATGCTATTTCTAGAAAAGATCATAAACTTGTCTGACAACCCTTCAACAGTTTAGTCGTGTAGGTGGGCCTTCAAGACACACTCACTATCACCATGATTTATATACCTAGCTAGTAGTTCTGCTAGCTGCTCGGTATAAACGTTCAATTTAAAAGCATGCTCCTACACATAGTGATTGAAATTCTGTTAACTTTATCATTGACTTAAGCAGAGCAGAATTATCACCCAGTGGGTTTCAACTTGCCATGAAGGTATCTGGGCTTCAAAAGAAAATAGAATTATATGAAACCGGTGAGGAGATTTTATACAAAACAGCAACTATTTCACTATCCATTATAAAAAAAATGACAATAAAGAAAAGTCAAAATGTAGGAAGCAACATTTTTAAGCCTCTTAATTGCTGAATTGTAAATTCTTTCAAGAAAATAGGTAACATTAGTAAGATTAAAAGGTACTTGAGAGCGTGTCTAGCAATCTGATAGTAAAGTAATTCAATTGCATTCTGTTTCACACAATAAATCTGGTGGATGAGGCTATGCCTGCGTTCTTTCTGCTTCATACTGTGTGTCACATGTTATGATTTGGCTCTGGCATTTCTGCTATTATAAAAGGTAATATATATTTAGATTAAATGAGGTCCTCCTGAGATAAAAATAAAAATATTATTTAAGAAACCCAAAACAATAAAACATACACATCTAGCTATAATACTGTCTTTAATGCAGCATGGAGAGTGGTTCTACCACTATCGGGCTCATTCCTGAATCCTTTTGTGTTTAGTATGCTTTTTCTCTTTAATATTAATATTAACATTAATTTTAGGATTAATATTAATATTAATATTATGGTAATATTAATCTGTATGCACATGTAACTAAATGTAAATCAGTTAGGATAATAGCCAAATATTTAGTTTTAAATTAATTCTATGTGTGCTATTTGCCTAAACGTGCATACTTGCTATCTTGATGTCAGCTTACCTGAACTGAGCAGTGGGAACTTGATAGGATTTGTCCAAGCAGGCTGTTTGTCCCACAGTATGTAGAAATGTCGTAACAGCAAATGCTTTCTAGTAGCGGTACTTTGAGAATTTCAAGGGGGATAGTGCTCTGTATGGGAAATAGCTAGGTTGTGTGGTGTCTGAAAAATGCTCCAGGAGCTGACTATGTTGTCTGGAAAGGTTGGGGGATGCTAACATGAGGTTCAGAGAGGCTTCCCATCTTGTGGAAGGTGAAGAGGTGGAAGCAGGGGAAGTTAGGATCGTTGCTGGCAGAACAGTGTTCACCAGTTTGAGAAGGAAGAATATTCAGACTGGAACTTTGCTGTAAAGTAAGTGGGGGGTTGGACTAGGTGATCTCTAAACATCCTTTCCAACCCAAACTATTCTGTGATTCAATGAAACTGGGCTCCTCAGCCTTAGTTTGTGAGTCAGATGCCATGATATATTTGAGATCTAGAGATAAATATTTTATGTGGGAGCCTCTGAGATATTTTCCCTCAAGGGTGAACCCTTTAAAAAGGAAAAGCACATACTGATGGAAGAAAATACAAACCACTGAGAGGTATTTCCTTTGCTTTTCATCAGCCTCACTGCCTTTAGCTGTTCACTCTGAGTGACACCAGTGCTTTTGAGAAGTTATTGGCATGCCAGACTCTGTTCATTGTCATCAATACAACACGAGGAAAGGAGTGCAAATATACAACACTTTGCAGACAGCCTCCTTGACTGGTACAACTACTCAAAGTTTCTCAGAAATTACTAAGAGCCAATACAGGTTCCTTAAAAGCTGCAAACCGGGAGAATGAAGATCTACCCAGCACCACTCTGCCAAGCTTGTGCTTCCTCTGGTTGTAGTGTATAGCTTGGGATGGAGGCAGCAGCCTGTTAAAGTGTGCCCAAAGGAGAAGGAATCTGGGGGGTGTATCACCATTGTTGGAAGATGCACACTTCCACTAGCTGGAAAAGTTAACATTTGCTATGATATACTGCCCCTAGGACTAAGTCTGTGTGAAGTGGAATTCAATGGTTAATTTTACTGATAATGTGTCTGCCATAAACTTCAAGTGTATTTGTTTAAAGGGCAACTGATTACAGAAGCACATCTCTGGCTTGCACCACATGCTTCAAATTAAGAGTAAGATCAGTGCCAAATATAATGAGGAGTGATTTTGAATTTCTGTATCACTGATACCTAGAAAAAGAGACTGTGGTGTACACAGTTCAACTTTGGTGGCAAAGAGCACTTCAGTGAATGAGCTTGAGACTTCTTGCAGCCCCAGAAAAATCTGTCTTTAGGGCTCCAACTTTATACATGCAGTCATTTAGAAATAAACATTTTACCTCTCAAGTGTTTTGAGAACAAAAGATCAAGAACAGAAGCTCTACACAGAGGGTTTCAGAAGAAATTATTTCATCTCTTCTCCCATTTCAAAAGTAGGTCCTCTCAGACATCAGGTTATGACTGAGAATCTTGCAGAGATTTATGGAGAGCTTTATTCTGGCTTCTTTCTTACCTTTTTTTAAGCACTTCTGGACAGGAATTGCAATGGATGAGTGGGCATTAAAAATAATCCATAATACTTGTAAATTGAGTCACAGCCTCTACCTCCTCCCCCTCTGACTTCATCCCTGTTACAGAACATGCATATGAACCTCCCCCGTGTAGGAATAGATTTTTTTATTTCTACTAATAGCTCAGAAAGCATTGCCACTGCTTCCTCCTTCTCAGCCGTCCTCCTCTCTACTTAAAAAAAACAAACAACAACCAAACAAGTGGGACTGAATACATATATCTCTCACTGATGACCAACATACGTTTCACTATTGAAATAACTCATCTTGGCTTCCACATGGTGACTTCTGCTTCAGTAATGACCATTCTGTATCCCATAGATTCATTGATACCAGCAACTACATTCACAGCCTCTTCTTAACAACAACTCATTTGCTTAAACTGAGGTTACAGTGTACCTTTAATTCACACTTTGGCTGATTTGTGAAAATGTCACAATGTCTTCATAGTCTAAGTGGTGCTGTTTTCTTTGCTAGGATTTAAAGTCAATATGAACAAATCACATATAATGCCTTATCAACTAATCCAATCTGTAAAATAATTATAAATTCTATTGGCAAAATTTTCACATTCACAGAACAGATTTCAGACCATATGTCTGTTGGTGATGGAACTGAGAATTCATCCTTAGTTCTCAGACAAGGTATGTTTAAAATTACTGTGTCATATGGCTTTGTATGTTAGGCATTTCCATAAGAACATTGTCATGCCATCATTTCAGATGCTTTCAGTCATAGGTCAAATTCATCTACTGACCAGACATTCACAGCAAGATATTTAGGTGCAAGAATTGCAAGCTGGAATCTTACATTTCTGTAAATATTCTGTGTGGAAAGATGTGCAAAAAAAGAGAAATCAGTTCTATCAAAAATCTTGGTGCTTCTAAATAAGGATTGCACAGAAAAGAGGGTGGAAGGATATTGGGATCAGCCCCAGGAAACAGACCACTGAAGTAGATGAGCAGTGGTAATTTAACTCCATTTTGCTGCTCCAACTGTGAAAACAATTCAAGTATTTAAATGATGTGGCTATATAAGCATACAAAGAAGGGTGAAAACTTTTGTTTTAGTGAACCAATCTACTGGGGGATTAGTAAAGATAAGACAGTCTTTCCATTGGCAGAAAACCTAGTAGGGTCTCTGTTAGAGTCTTTAAGGAGAGCAGCATTCTTGAGAAGTCTTTGAAATAATAAAGTGTATTTTCTTACGATGAAGAGCTGTTTAGATTTCACTGAAACCTACTGCTAAATGCCTTGCATGTTATTTTGTTGGGGAAGAGGAAATGCATCTTTCCGATTGTTTTCACTTTCTTTGTGTTTCATGGAAGATGACATATGGTGGTGAGCTCTTCTGCTCCAAAACAGCCTAATCGGTTTAAATTTTCAGAGCTCACACATTTGACCGGTCCTACTTCTACTGCAACAAAAAGAAGTCGTCTTTGAGACCTGGGAGAGAATTCTATACTTGCAACCAAGTTTTGTGCACTTGTCTATAGAGACATTGTATGGTTAGAAACTGTGCTATGCAAATTTCAGCCAACTTGGATGCAGGTTTCTAAGACCTTAATTTTCCTGGCAGCTGGAAGAAAACTGATTCGGATAGGTAGCAGTCTGGTCTTCCTGCTTCTAAAGCTGCTAGTGGTGCTGTCAATTTTGCAGGTCATATCCTAGAGGTTAAATCATTAACCATCATCTTTCAACATTTAATTCTATACATTCTTATGTGCAATACACTGTAAAATGTTTAATGTGAAAACAAATTCCTGTGTTGGTCTAATGAAAAAGTAAAGGATTAAACTGATGCATATTTCTGATTTTTTACATTTTTCTGTAATTCTATTTATCTAACATTTGCTTCACATTTTTTTTCTAAATACATGTATTTGGAATGCCATAAAAACTAATTAACATCAGCTCACTAACAAAGGCAAGATACTACTTTTATATTTTTCCTGTTAAATATTAGCATTTCATAGCCATTTTACTAGCATGTATGTTAACTGAAATAGTACAGCTATTACTGGGTAAGTGTACTCAAAATAACCACATTTGAAAACTGGTAATTTCTTTGTACTTAATAAGTGCTTTGCTTGATCGCTGAAAAGGAGCTGAAAGTAAAACGTTCTAAGCTCTATTTATAGTTGCAGCTTCAAAACTTTTTTGTTTATTCACTAAATATTTTTCCTAGTAGTTAGTTTCTGAAGTATGGCATTTTGTCTGAGCATTTAGTTAGGGACATCACGTATGTTCTGGTGCTAATCAGCCCCAAGAACTCCCTGGTACCTCAGAGCAAGGTAGGTTCATGCATGTAGCTGGACAAATAGGAAAGGAATCTTTCACTTTGGCTAGTGAGCTGTTGATAACTAGTATTTTTAGTCTAGCTATCAAAAATGTAGGCATACGTCTATTGATTATTTTGCTATTTATTTTATTTTAAAGATTTATTGTGACATCTCCACACAGAACATGCTAGATATGCTAGAAAATTATTTATACCCTTTGTATAAAAATAGTTCGATTGCCCTCATTTTCTCTGCTGCACAGAGAATTTCTATTGGAACAGAACACTGGTTAAAAGTGTTTTTATTTGGTTACATATGGCTGTCTATCAAGCCACCATATCCATTCCCTATTCTGGAAATTTTTACTTTAATAAGGAAACACTGAGACTTCAATATTTCAAATCTGCTGCATACACTGAAAGCCTCCTTGTGTCACTTGTAAAGGAAAGGCAATATGCCACTAGAGTCACTTGTGCAGAAAAGATCTAGTGTTGGCTTCCCTGCAGCCGCTCTCCACTGCAGACTGAGAGGGCTCAGTGACAAATTTGGGCTTGGGATACCCATCCTGCAGGTTTCCTCCTCCATTTCTTCCCTAGGAGATGAAATTTTATCCTTTTTTTTTGCATTGAACAGTCATACCCAGTGGTGGACAGGTACATGTAAATAGCCACTTTCTTGTGAGAACTGGTGTGAAGGAGGAAAACAAAGTCTCTCTAACCATATTTTCAAAGCTATTTATGTCACTAAAGCCCTTGGGAGTCAATGGAAGTTCATGAGCTTGATATCTGAAGATGTTTGAAGGTCTAGGGAGTAGTTTATACCTGAATGGCTTGGACTACAATTTTCTGTATGTATTCCAGCATTTACTGAGGCTGTGGATATAAGCAAAAAGTTTTGTGACTTTAAAGGAAAAGTGGTATGAAAGTTTTGTGATTCTGCCTTATTTAGTGAAGGGCATTTCAGCTGAACAGATGCATGAACTGAAGAAGAATGTTTTGAGCTTTTTGAGTTTTTCTGTAATCTAAATTAAACAAGTTTAGTAAAAAAATCATGATCCCCAACATATACAGGTTAAATATTAAGAGAGTTTTTGGACATAAGCTGGGAAGCAATTCAATGTATAGACATATTTAGCAATCTAGAGCAACCAGCAATCTACTAAAAAGGGAAGAGTTAAACACACGTTGTCTAAGAATAGTTTCAGCACTCAGATAGAAACATTGTCATGCAGGTGCTCCTCCAAAGGTTGACAGACATTCAGTTCAGTAGCATAGGAAGCCTGAGAAAGTAAAAATATCAAGATCCTACCCAGCTACCTAATATTATATAGATTTTGTTGTGTAACTTGCGCCAAGCAAGGTTATCAGTTCTTTGAGGCAGAGAAGGCTCCAGAGAGGTTGGGGCAGGAAGGGTGCCCCCCCTCCCCAGTTGTTTAAGAATCAATTGGGTCTCTCTAAGTAAAAAATATGTGCTGCTAACAACCCCTTATGGAAAACATTTTTAATGCTAACAGAGTTCCCAAATCTCATTTTGTTACATTTAAATATGCAATATTTATCTGTGCTATTTTTGCACCTTGCATTATGCCCAGGATGCATGCAGGCACAGCGTAGATTTGTATTCTCCGACTTGGTTCAGCTGCATTCAGTGCACAGTGGAGGGCAGAGGATGCAAATAGCCCTTCCCTGCTGTGCCCACAACCCTGAAAGAAGCCATCACTGGATTGCTTCATCCAGCTGTGGAGCTTTCTGCTGGAAACATCCACTACAGGGGGCTGGGGAAGGAGCCCTCGCTGTCACCAGCTACAGCTGGCTGCTTGCTGCTTTCTGTAGGGAGAGGGCAGGCAGCTAGAACAAGTGCCAGGAATGGTTCCATCAAGCCGAATTTCTGATCCATAAATTAAAAACACTTAATATAAACTAGTCCCCTCAGGTATAAAGTACAAATTGCTTGCAGAATCTTGTTTGTTTTCAGCCATCCTCAGAAATGAAAAGCTTTTGTCCTCTGATAGGCAGCCTTCAACTCTGAAAGTGTCCTGAATAGCGATTTCACAGGAAAT
Source organism: Falco naumanni (assembly GCF_017639655.2). Taxonomy (NCBI): domain Eukaryota; kingdom Metazoa; phylum Chordata; class Aves; order Falconiformes; family Falconidae; genus Falco; species Falco naumanni. The sequence goes on from NC_054059.1 coordinate 47,892,689, forward strand.
ATAAAATCAAGGAGCTTGATTCATCTTAGGATGGTATAACTGATGAAGCCTAATTTGAACTTGCTATAAACCATGAAAAAGAAGGGTTGAATCAGTGCATTGTTAGTGTGACAACAGAGAATCTGGGCTGTTCTACCTTACATTTTATAGCAAGGAAACAATTTGTTCTGTGGAAATAATAACATAATTAACCCTTTTTTAACCCTAGGATCTTCCATAAAGTGCTACTGAATCTCTCCCTGACTTGTACTAAAGTCAGTATTCCAAGGTGTACTAAATCTTCTTTGCATTTTGCAGCAACACCAAAAATTCGACCTTCAAGTTGCAATTGCCAACCCTGTTAAGTCCAGTAAAAATAACTAAGATGAGTGATTGACAGTGTGCAGTTAATTTATTTGCTGAGTACTACCTTTGTATTCTTTTCCACATTTCAAAACATATAGTCATTGCTTTCTGTTGACTGAAATTATTGTTTTTTATAGAATTACAATCATAAGAAAATCAGAGGTATTTAGGGATAGAATTATGAAATAAATTAATATACAGCATTGTTCTAAAATGAGTTTTAAAACCTGATATTGAGCTCAATAAATCCAGGATATTTTAAGTGGAATGAAAAGTACTGGTAGATCAATTTATTTGGGCATTAATAATTGCAGATTACAGGCTGTATGTCATTTTACTCCAAAATTTTGACAAGTCAGAAATTACTTCATATGTGTTTTTCTAATTTTCTTCTGTGATGAATTTTTGCTTTTTGCAGTATTATTAAAAAATTTCTTCAGCATGTAAAAGTCTAAGTATTACAGTTTTGAAAACATCTGTTTTTCAGATTCATAAAAACTGTTTGTGTGTACTTATGTATATTTCAGCTGGCAGAAAAAATAGAGGTGACTTCAAGAACTAGCATTAAGTTTCAGGAAGCAACAAGAGGCTTTTTGAGAAACAATTCTTATCAAAGCACATTTTTCTGGTTTATAATTTCTCAATTTGTAGCCTTGTATTGTTTTAAAATATTTACTGTATTAACTCTTGAGCTGTGCTAGCAGTTGATGAAAGTTTTTACTATCACTAAGCTTTTGTTTCAAGTTCCAATTACAATTCAGCTAACAATTTGAAAAATGTATAATGTGTTTCTGTGTAAAATGAGATAGTAGTGAGTCAGAGAATATAAATTTGTAAGTTTCTATACATTTTAACATATGACTGTGAATTATTCAGTATAGTAATTACTCTTTAACATCTTTATCTTGCCTCTTATGTATAAGAAGTATCTTTTACAACTGAAATAGTGCCTTCTCCTGCTTGGCTTTGAGAAACAGGTTCTGCAATGCTTTGAAAACAACATGAAAGGAAGTGTTTTAATGAAAATTTGGTCAGAGAATATCTACAATGGCTTAGCTGTGGAAGGCACTGTTTACTTTGTAGTGGAGTATTTTTAAGTCGAGATTTAGAATTTGTTTGTTTAGAGTGGGACTGTCTGCCAACAAAATGCTTTGTACAAAAAAGCATTAATAGGACAGATCAAATGTTTAAGTGCATTTGTATTTTGAATACTGTAAGCATCCGCTATTTCATGACTCGATGCATAAATCTATATCAGATGAGCTAAAAGGGCAAGAATGTTTTAATTTCCTTGCCAGTTTGCACTCCCTTATTAGAATTTAATTTGCATTGTGGTGAAAATGACTCTTCCTAGCTTACTGTTCCTAAGAACTGTTAGGGATTTTAATGGCAATAAACTAAAAAAGCATCACCAGTAGAAGACTGCGTGAGCGTCTCATAACACTGTTGTAGTTTGCTTGCATGTAAGTCATATTTCATACAGAGAATGGTGCTAAGAGAAAGATACCTCTGAAAATATATTCAGAAATTAGCAAGTACAAGTTTGGCCATGCAGTCATATTCAAAATCCTTTTTTATCTGCCTTCTGATAGCCATCACATATGCAGTCTGTCACAGAACCCTGGGTACATCCAGCTTTCCTGGGCTTTCATCCTGTGCTGTAACAGAAGGTGCTTTCTACTCTACTGTAAAACATTCTTCCTTTAATCACAGTACATTCTTCATACTTAATGAGGTAGGGGTATGTTATCACGTTATTAAAGACTGTATCATGATATGTAATAAATGGGAAATGATTTAAGAGTGTGCCACCTTTGATGTGCTCAAATTTGCAACTGTAATTTTCTTCTTTTTATATGTTATTTACAGTGATTATAAAACCAAATTATGTTACAGGCAACTATATTGAAACCACATAGACCACTACCTGACTTACTCAGGCCATTGACTTACTTCAGAGCCTTTGGAATTACATAGGTTTGTAAATTGATTACATAATTTCTTACTGGTATCACCCCAAAAATCTGTCCTGTCACTTGAGTAGTATCCCCTTACTGAATTTCAACTGTGTGCTCAAAAGCTTAGAAATTTTATAGCTCATCAAGTAAATAATAGTTATAAATAAGGCAAAGTTATGCTTTCCTCTTTACTGTTAAGTAATGATTTTAATCATTAATCTGTATTCATCTTGCTGCCTCTCTCCAAGTGCCAGGGAGGCAGCATCCAATAAACATGTCAAAGTACTCAAACTATTGAAACACCCAAATTTATTTGGAGGTCAATGCAATAATACAGAGAATGAAGTGAGAAAAAACAGGTCTTGAAATTTCCACTGTCCAGGCATACATACTTAGGGTGGCCATCTGTCTAGATTTACCTGCTTTTATAGCTCAGTGTCAGCTTTTTAAAAATGTTATTATTATTGTGATATATTTTTATAATTATTTCTGAGGTAGCAAGGCAAGATAAACAATGGCACTGAATTTCCCATCATGATTGTGTCAACAGTATCAATTCCTTGGTTGCCCTAAGGGGAAAAGAAGATAAATTAGAACAACGGACAGATTTTGGCACTGGTAGAAGCATACTTTCCTGTGGGAGGTGCTTCTCCAAAGATTGCCTTGAAGATAGTGTGTAGAGAGTCAGAGAAGTGCTCTGTTGCTGAAAGGGCGTGCACACAGGCATCGGGGGCAGGTACATCCTACTGTAACCCTCAGAGAAAACCAGGGTAGTTAGGTCTGCTGATCTGGTGTTGAACCTTGACCACGATGCATAAAGATTGCTTTCTGAAATTATTTACTTTATAGCCACTACTTTAAAAAAATTAACTCAAAAAAAAAAAAAAAAAAAAAAAGAATGGGTGGAGGGGAATGAAGAGGTGGAAGGGAGAATTTTTTTAATTGGTAGAAGTGATTCTACATTGTTCTCATATAAATCATTATTTCTCTCTTTTATTGCCAAAATAAATAGGTGCAGAACAAGAAACGGGCAATGATGTCTCTTCCTTTTCACTCCAGTCATGTGTTCAAGAAGCAACTTTCCCAGCCAACTAAAAACCAGTTTCAGCATTAAGAGGGGAGAAAATCCTGAGTCCAGAGATCAGAAAGATTTCTAGCAACAATTTAGAATTTAGAATAGTGAATTATTCAGATACCTACAGTTGAATAGAATACTGGACATGGAGGTACACAGAATAACAGCATTAATAAAACAACAAAGCTACAAAACAACCTCTCAGACCCTTGTGTTCCTTGTATCTAATCAGTACGTTTCTTATAAACAGCAACCAGTTACTCAAACCGATTGTCATACTTTCACAATTTCCATTTAGCTCTTTTCTTGTGAAATAAGCTGCTTTTAAACTGTTTAGCTCTACATCATTTTCATCTCCTAAATAATATTGATAAACAATGTACCAAATGTACTTCACTCTCATTTTATTTTCATCTTCCACTTTCAAACTGTCACTTACACTATTTCCAGAAAGAACCCCTCTCCCAGTTTGTCTGCAGTATAGTTTTGATGCCATACTTACAGTAATTGTTTTATTTTTGAATCTGTATTGTCCAAAAATGTCCACCTGTGCATTCTTGTATATTGATTCATATTTTAGAGGCACAGTGACAATCCTACTACTTTTTTGGCATTGTGTGCTTTATTAAAAATAGACAGTGTACATGTCATTTTGGGCAGGAGCTTAATACAAATTCTCCAGTCAAAGAACTTCATTCCCATATTAGTGGAAAACAGCTGTATCGTGCAAAACTGTCTAATGATGCATGCTCCGTATCTTCGTCGTACTTCCTTCCCATGCTTTGACAGGCACAGCTGTAGTCTGTCCACCTCCAGAAATAGCTCTGCCAGTGCAAGCATAGCTTGCTGGTGCTTGACAGGCCCACCTGTACGTGAATCTGCTGCCATTGTTGCCTGACACAGATCAGAGACAACAGACACCTTTCCTTCTCCTCCTCACAGGAGGAGGGTGTCCTGGGAGAGCCCCCTGCCTCCCCCTGTCCTCCCACACATGGGCACAGAGATCAGGTGGATGCTCAGGAAAAGTTGCCTAAGTTCTCCAGGCTGAATTACCTGGTGATTTTTAGGACACAATAAACCGAGCCGATGCTTTGAAGATGTCTTTTCAGAATTGTAACAGAAGCCACTTCTCTGGAATGGATTGAAACATCTTGGGAAAAAATATTTTTTAAAAGTGGAAGCGTTATTCCTAAGTTAAATCTATCACTGAGGATGTTGTCAGCGCTTTTATGTGTGGTGTAGAAATAATACTTGGATGACTTTGAAAATAGCTTTCAATGTTTTGCACCACAGCATTTCAAGAAATAGTTTTAAGTAAGGCTAATTAACTTCAAAGAAGGAAGAAGTAAAAAGGGTTTTCTTTTTTATTTATTTTTTAGCTAAGTGCTGTCTTAAATTAAATGAATCATGAAAAATTAAAATTGTTACAGTGCCACCCCTATAATTTGATCACTGTTTAATTTGATTTTTTTTTTTATTTTATTTAATCAGAGCCACAGGAACCAGCTCATTTGTATTGTAAATTACAAAACTTCTGCCCTTTATTTCGTATATGGTTGATCACTTTTGGCAGATAAGATTGGATTATCTAATCATTGGCTATATGAAATTGCCATCTAATCAATAAGGAAGGTCAAAATTTCTAAATGTGATCCAGAAACAAAGTATCTAAGGAAGTTAGAGGCTGGTGAAATCCAACTAAACTTTTATGTGTTTGAGACATTATTATCGACTATAGGCTTATTATTGTTGTACAAATGGCTGCCTTTTTCTTCTCTTGCCACTTATGGTTTGGTGGCCAAATCTATGGCTCTGGTATATTGATTATAGCTACTGATGGCTTGATGGAATTAGCCGTTTTGCTCATCAGTGTCTTTGATTTTTGTCTGAGTCAAGAGAGAATGAGTTTTATACTGCCTCTTCTGCAGATATGTAGTTAGCAGACAGACATCTTCAGTCACTGAATATGTCACTGTGAATAAAAGGATAATTTCTTACTTCTTAAACAAAAGATCTGCACTTATTATTTGATAGTCTGCAGATTGCGACAAACTGGCAGAATAAGTTTCATCCTTATTGCTCCATCAGCAGCCATGTAAGCCAAGCCATAAAACAGCACCCTGGGCTCTGCCTTCCGCGTCGCGGATGTCCTAGGGTGGAGCTTTTGCTCCTTGTTACCCTGCAGATATGTTTGACTTTTTTCTGGATGACTGTTACTGTTCTCCGGTTACGCTCTGGTTCATAACCACACTAACGACTCCCTCAAACTTCTAGCACATGTCCACCGCTTTGCCAAATGTTTGAAGCGTATGCTGCCATGTCTAGTTTGAATGGCTTCTGCTGTGTGCTCCTCCTGCTCTGATGGCATTTATTTCACACTCTTTTCATCAACACAAATCCAAATATACTCCCAGCTAACTAAGTCTTGCTATTCCATTCTCTGCATTGTATTTCAGCTGTTAATTTCAGCTGGTTGGTTTTTTTTTAATTTTATAGATTATAATCATTTGTAAAAAGGTCCATTCATACCTCATTGGCATAGAAGTGTGAATAGATGCCTGAAAGCTTAATTATCACAACAAACACATCTGGCTACCCATTCCGAGGATTTTACTGGCCTATGGAGACAGAGCAGGAAGATTTACTGACTACCGGTAGGGAAATATGTTGTCTGGGGAAGAGTCTGTTCCTGGCACATATGATGTTCAGCAGGGTGAAGGATTAGGAACAAAGACTGCTGGTTGTTTTTTGACCATAAATGTAAGAGACACAAGTTTAATAGTCCAGAGCTGGGGTGAGCAGAAGATATCTGTATCTGGTCCTGCTTGGAATTTTCTGGAGAAGGTTTTGCTGTTAAATGGCAACCCAAGATCCTCATGCATCCTACAACTCTTTGTGAAGGTATGGAAGGAGGGAGCTGAAAAGGATCATGGCGACAAGGCTGAGGAAGAGTCTTACCGGAGCAGCTCTTGCTGAGGCTTTATGTGCCTTCTTTGGAATTTCCTGTGTAAAGTGATATTCTGAAAGAAGCAGATTAAATAAGTCAGAGGAGCAGGACCGTCCTGCAGAAGGGAAAGGCAACAAACACAGATCAGTGATGATAGTGATAGGCAATGATAGCCAGATCATAGCAAGCATGTGTCCTGTTCTGTGACTGTGCTCAGGAGACCTCCATGGCAGAAACTGTTTCCAAATTTGTGGCTGAAATGGCAGCTAACATGCAGCATCAGAAGGATTTTGGTTTGCCTTCAGACAACACCTGAGGCTTCTCCTGGCCCAGGAGCTGCTGCTCCCACCTCTGTGGGCCTCACAAAGTGATCAAGGCTTGATAGGAGCGTGTGAAGCTGAGCCAAATGGCAATGGAGTACAGTAACAGGAAGACAAGTCAAGGGACTCAGAGACGTATGTTTCTTGTTTTAACTCTCGTAACATACTGCCTCAGCTCCCCGTTGAACAAAGCAGATCTCTTAGTAACTCCCTATGTTCCTCTCACTCCAGGAACATGTTTTCTCACTTGCATGTGTTTCCACTGGTAGGAACCATGTTAGTAACCAAATGCCTCAATTTCTAAATCACAGGCATATACAGGGAAATATTCCATTTTTCCTTCCAAATTAACTGTACTTCAGAGTGGTTAAATATAAATAATTACCTGCTGACCTCACATGCAATCAGACACCTGCTGTTTGCATTTGGGATGAAATTCAATCACAATGTCATAATGCCTTTTTGACCTGAAAGAATCCAACATTTATTGCTTTTGTAGTCATTTTTTCTTCAGCTGCTTTTCCTAGTGTGAATTTTGTTCAGTTTTCTTGTTTCTGGCGTACTGTCTTCAAAGTACATGACAGGACAATCAAAGAACAAAAACACCCTCTTTTTAAAAAATCTTTCTGATATGTACAACATTATTAAAGTCACCTTGCTAAAATGTATGCCTCATTTATTTTAGTGGTACTTTTACCTGGTTCTTGTCAATAGAACTGTAAAACTACCAGGAAAAAAAAAAAAAAGAAAAAGAAAAAGAATCCAGTGAACTTCTGCCAGTCTTCAATCATAAAAACAGAATTAAAAACCCACGTGTTTATTTTGTACAAAAGTTTAAAAGATGAAGCAACAGGTCAAAATCAAGTTGCAAACCTCTCAAGAATAATAAGACAGTAAACTTGACGTTGTATGATATTTGACATACAGCAAATCACTATTTACATTTTATCCCAAAACATTTACCTGAGAAAAGGTCATGGCGTTAAATTTGGAGACATTTACAGCAATTGCCAAATGTTTACTATCTACATGAATGTCATGCTTCTTAGTCAAAAGAAGGTTGATGCGCTAAATGTCAATTATTTCAAGTTGTTTGATGGCAGCACAGATTGCCAAGCAATATAAAAAGACGTTTAATAAATATAATATACACTGTTAACCATTAATCTTGTCTAGTAGAGGTTAGAGTTTCACATAGAAAGGATTTATGACAAGTAACAGTGCAGGACATTAAAACTCAATTATTGCTGTCCTGAATGAGGGCATTATCATTAAGTTGTGGAAGCAGTACCTTGTTTCTTCTGATACTGCTGTCAAACTTGGGAAAGCATCGGGGGCAATTAAATTACTTCAGGAAATCATGTCATTATGCTTCTCCTTGCAATATTTTGTCCTTTTTAGGATAAGCAATGAAAAGACTAGTTAGTACCTTTTGCAAGAAATCTAGAAAGTCAAACTGTATCTTCTACTGAACTGTAAGCAAATTTTTGCTAGGAGCTCATCAGGTTCTTGGAGCTAACCCAAAAGTTACACCTACAGGAATAGACATTAATGACATCAAAATTTCATGTCTATTAAGTACATGTAAGCTATGCATACCTAATAACCCACACATCCAGCTATTCAAGAACAAATATTACCAGAAAAAATGGCTCAGATGGGAGTACTTGGTCAATTCAGAACTGAAAACTCCTTGAAAAGAGCTGTAGAAACAAAGGAATTGGGACTTTAACCTTGGAGTCTGATATCTGTACACAGAGTCAAGTTCAGAACATTTAATTGACCTGCTATACAAGCCTAAGTCCCGGATGATACCTGGTGGAGTTAGAAAACATCATTCCAGAAAGTCTAGACAGAGTATTTAAAATATATGTCTTTGAGAAAAATTGAGTTCCTTTATTACAAATGTCACATGGTGAGTTGTAGCATTCCCTGTGATAATCTAACTGTTGTAGTGGTAAGTTTGGTTTTCATCTCTTTGAGTCATGTTTTTTCACATTTTGGTCTGAGTGTCTCTAAAGAAGCCAGCTTGTTGTAGGTGATGATCACAACCACTCCAAAGCTCTTTCAGACTGCCAGTTTCCAAGGCAGGCATTCAAACATTCTTGCAAGCCCCTATAAAAATAATAAGGTGTCTCTCTGGGCATATCTGAAGTTTTGGCTGCCAAAATCTTGATTTCTTAAGTAGGTATATTTTGCTAGTCTAATTAAAAAATAAAATAAAATCTGATGTGAAGCGTTGACTGCTCAATTTTAGCTGGAAGGTCTTTGTCGCTTTATCTAAATATATGTAGTGTATGTACTCATATATACTCTATCTGTGCATAATTCTTGTAGGACATCAGTTTACCTGTGTAACCTAAAGACTGCAAGCCTGTATTTTTAAGCTGTCAATTGATCATGGCTTCAAATCCTCAATCAAAACGTTGTATCTTACCTTTCTTATATTTTTTTCCTGGAAATTTAATCCAGTTGCTAATAACTGAGGGGAATGCTCAGCGCCAGTGCTTTGCAACAAATTAGGAATTTTCTGTAAGATACAACAGGCAAAGCCAAAAGGAAAAGAAATTTTGGTGCACAATACATAAACCTCTCACCTCCTTTCTGAGTTCTTGAATACACCCCAGATCCACAAACATTGTGAGAGGCCCCGGTGTTAATGCCTCTGAAAACAATGCTTCTGTTAGAACATAAGCATCAGAAAATAGTCTTGACTTCTTCACTGTCACTGTGGGTAAAGCTGCCACTGTGATCTTAGCACCACAGCTAAACAAATTCAGGATAGCAATGTTTACCTAAAAATTTATATTCTCTCTTTTACCATTGAATAATTGAGCAGGTATCAAATAGCAATGTTTCAATTATTCATTAAGTTATTTCACTTACTAGAAAGATGGCTGTAGGCAAATAAGTGCCACTTGTATTAAACTGTGAACATCTTCATGAGGTTTGCTAATCAGATCTTCACTGCCTAGACCACAGAAAATCTTTATTCATATATGGAAACACAGTAAAATTACTCAGTACTGGCCACAGAACAATGCTGACAAGGAGAATGGTTTCCTCATTTGTTCCCTCTTTGTCTTTGCTTGGATGAACTTCAAAAGGTAGTTTATTTGGTGAGATTGCAATAATTTTAATGGGTATGAATCTTTCCATAAAAAATGGTAAACTTCCTATACTCTCCCCTTTCTGTCCCAACAACCAAGCCCTTTAGCACAGGGCACCTGTGACTAGTAGGGTAAAAAAATATTTTTCTACAGGATAGTAAAAAAACTATTCCACTATGTACGCTCATGGCCACGTCTGTACCAACTAATGAACAACGGTGACCAGAGTCTGTTCCCTGACCCTCAGGGCAAGTGCATGTCCTGGCTTACATCTGTCTGGCTAAAGTCTCTCCTCCCTGCTCCAGACCAGGTACTCCCATTCATACTGTTAACTGGATCACTTCCTAGACCAAGTTATCCAGAAATTCATGCCAGAGCACTGCCAAGGAAATTGGTAGCTGGTTTAGTCACAACCATGATATAGTCTGCTAAAAATTAAGGACTGAGCAATTGCATGGCAATGTGCAAGCTTTGGTCCTACACTTCAGTTTACTATAATACGCGTAGTCTGTATGTTCACTCTTCATGAATGCCTTCTCTACTCCATTTTTAAACAGTATAAGCCCAATTTTCTTCTGGGTTTTGTCTTCTATTTTTACATTTTACAGCATTGTTTGCAGATTGATGGAGACTTGATTTATTTCTTCTTTGGCCTACATAAATAGCCACACAATGTGACAATCTATAGATAATCAGGCTCCTTTTCCAATGAGTTTCTTTCAATATCTGGAAGTGCATGCTTTCATAGCTCAAGCCAGGACAACGTTGGAAAAGTCAGGCTACAACTGGTGTCGTTGAAACGGAACATCTCTACCCTGCTTTAAATCATTCAGAGGACCTTTCTTAAGTTTCCACTATAGCATATGAAGTGGGAGGGCTGGCAGAAGATTAAATAAGAATGACCCAGGACTGCAAAGATAAATCAGATCTAGACAAGCAAATAATTTCCATGTCTGAGTTAAATTTCTGTTGCACATTTCATTGAATAAGCTATCACAGTGATAGGCTCGCTGTAGGATCCCAAAAAGAAATCTCTGAGCTTTTGCGTTTGGTGAAACTGTTTATGGCTTTTCCCTAATTATATTAGCAAACACCTACATTAAAAGGTAGTAGATCAAAGCACTGAAGAGTGTGAAAATGTAAGTCGAGATGCTCCACACAGTCTTAACTCTACTGTCTTATTTATATGCATGAACACATGCTATTGTTTCTGAAGGATATCTTTCTTCTTGGGTGGGATTAATTTCTTTGTAAAGGTTTTGGTTTTAGTTGTTTCATGAAAGTTAGTGAGAGAAGACTGGACTTCAGGGAGACAAAGACCTAACTGATTTTTACTTAACTAAAATCTCACAGGACTGTGGGATAAATAGAATACAGATGATTTACCCTTGACATGAAAACCACCTTCTTTTGTTATGTGGAGTAGTAAACCTTATGATGTGTTGATTTGTTAGGACTGAAATGTGTTTGGACTAAGTCAAAAGAAATATTGTTTTGACAGTGTTAAAATATGATGTAAAATCTTTTGGGTCTATTTGATATATGTGTACAATGCTCAATAAAGATAACACTATGATTTTAATGTTCCTGTGCTGAAAATGCAAAATGAAGCTGTACTTTACCAATACAATACTGTAGCTCAGTTTCTTATGGAGTCATGCATATAGTATATACTTAAATAATGAATAGATCGTTTAACCAATTCCAAGATAAAAGTAATAGTTCTTTGGAAATATTTTCAAAGTTGGCGTCCTACACGACCTCCATCCTAGATTTGTTAGATGTATTAAAACAGCATGTAAAGTGAAGAAATTGCAAGCAAAAAGAAAAGTGTTAGTTAAAAAAATCTTTATCACTAAAATCAAAGTACTAACAACAAATCAGGTTCTCCTCACAATCCTGGCTTGACAGAAACAAGATGGAAATCATGTATCAATAATCACAAAACCCTAAAAAATATAGTGAATATTTATACATGTAACAATGTAGATCTACTTTTAAGCAGATCATCTAGACCCTTTTATAGTCAATACATAAAAAGGCACTTCTAAAATATGACCTCTCTAAAGTGGACTTCCAAATTGGGTCAAATGAACTGTTCTTTATAACACTTCTTTCTCTCCATCCGCTGTAAAGAAGGTAACTGGTGACTAGCTCATGATGCTGTAGACTTGTAAATCGATTTAAAGATTCAGTAATAAGTGGGAAATAACTGTTCCATATTTGTTATTTCTCTAGTACTATTGCAGTTTAACAAAGGACGTTGCTGTATAATAAACCATCTCCACTGAATAAGGCAGCTTCTTTTGTGTTTGCCCTAAAGAAGGGGAAAAATTACTGTGCTGGCGAATGTGTGTAGGTACCACCTTACGTTCCTTCAAAGTACTGCACTAGTGTCTCTATGAACTGCATGGTGCACTCATTCCACCAGGAATTCAGACATCCTTCACAAATGCACTGGCAGAGTGTTTACAGCAACTTTATTTAAATTTGGCCAGAGGGCCTGGTTCCTTACCAAGGGAGAGCCCAGATCATTTCTGCTCTATGGCTCTCCCCAGCTAACAGGAGGATCTTCTCAAGTCAGTGAAGCCAAAGAGCTGTTTGGAAAAGTATTCTGTTATCTCTTTTCCACATACCTAATGTTCTGAAAAGTGTTGGTAGTATTTCCATCAAGGTTTATATTTCCTTCCTCCTTCCTCTCCTCCCTCCTCCTCCATTTTGACTTCTTATTGTTCCATGTCCAGATGGACATGCATTAAAGAAGAAACTTCCTAACTGAAAAGTCATAAACCAAGTCTATGCAAGCTAAGCCAAAGCAAATTGTTCATTTTCCAAGAGCTCACCTTTGTCAGAGGCACAGGAAAAAAAAAAAAAAAGAAAAAAAGAAAAAAAAAAGAAGGGTCATTCTTTGGAAGATGGGGGATTTTAATACCAAGATCTTATTGCTGTTTATCTTGCCTGGAATTGTACTGATTCCAGATTAAATATTTGAGTTCTTCTTAGTAAAAAATCCCACTGACTTAAAACAGTTTGGAAGAAGTGAAGACTTCATGATTTAGCAGTTGCAATGTCTTGGTTTAAGCAGCTCAGTGAAATGAAGATTCACTCAGGATCAACAAACTAAACAAACCATATATTAATGAGTTTTTTCAGATTTGCTCTCTGGTCTCATCTCAGCACAGTCATCTCTCTATATTTGCATGCATGCACACACATACAAGAGAAAGGAAAACAGAAGTATCTTGCTGTCATTTCCTGGGCACCCCTTAAACCTGGCAGTGTTCCCTCTAAATCAAGATTGAACAGTGCTGATGCTAATGCTTTCCTTACCCCAGCATTAGAGTATCTCTTTGTCCTGCAACATTTCGGGTTTAAACTTTCCCCATAGAGGGGGTTACTGTGGCTCTTTACTTTCCTAGGTACAGCCCTGGTGGCATCAAGGGTTGTGCCTATACTGATTTTGAAAGAGCTCTTTTTCTTCACTTTTGGTGAATTGCTGTCATAGGCTTTTGAGATCACAGTTATCCTACCATATGCTGGTTTGAACAAAAGTTTCTTTCATCTGTTCTATTATTACTAATAGAGTTTGTTAAGCTACAATTCTAATACGCTGTGGTGGCTGTAGACTATGGCTGGTTCAGTTACCATGACAAGACACCAAAGAGCATCTAGCATTTTTGTTATTATGTTGGAGCATCTTGTAAAGAACTTCAGTCTTTCTACATCTAGGGGTTAGTGGCATTTCTATACTTTTCTATGTATTCAAGGGTTTTTTGTTTGTTTCTTTTGTTGTGGTTTGCACAGCTTAGAGCATTAGGCAACACTGTTTGATGAGGTTTGTTGATTTAGGTCTTCTGCATATATATCTGTGTAGGTGAAGCCTGTGGTTCTGTAAATGTCTTTATGCAGGCTAGGAAGCTCAGCTAAGCCTCTTAAATATTCTCATTTGCTTTTGCTTTCACTAGTCTAGACTATTAGTCATACGCATGAAATCCCAATTCTTTATAACCCCGTTGAGTTCCTTGGTTACATATGGTGAGCTATTAGCTGAAACAAGCTCATCATGAAAAGCAAGTCTGATGCATGTTGCCATGGTATGGTTAATCCCAGTGCTGAATAACATGGCTGCATTACTTCAAAAATGAATTTTCAGTAACTAACCGGCAGTAATAGTAGTTTACCTTTGTTCAGATAGGTCAGTCTATGGTCGGTTGTTGCCAGGTTCTGCTAAATTCATTACAGACTAAGGTGCCTTTCAGCTTTGTCCCAATGTTTTGCACAAATGAAATAGTCCATGACTAGTTCTTCTGACTGTGCGTTCATGCTGCCAGTAAGATGTTTGTCTTGTCCATCTTTTACCTAGCAGTGTGCACAGGCATTCAAAGGCAGCTTCTTTAGGATCACTGTTTAATCTTGGATGAAAAATAGTCTCTTTTACAAAGTAAATCTATTTTTTCTAAATGTTTTAATTGCCAAAAGAACCTGTTTGAGGGCAGAGAAACATGGGTGTACAAGTTTTTTTTCTTCTAAGAGATTCAATATTTTATTTATTCCTGATTTTTTATTTCTTTCTGATTCCATCATTTAAGCTTCTGGTTTATGTACAGACACACAAACGTTTTATAGTATCATGTGACCCTCTTCTTCCCAAAGTCTTCCTCCACTTCCCAAAAAATCTTGTCCTCCCATGAAACTTGCAGGAAAATACCTGTTAAACACCACTTTCTTTCTGTTTTGATATGCTTGGAATTTCTTATTGAGATGCTTTTTACATAGTTATCGTACTTTCAGCACACCTTTTCCAAACATTGAAAGTATTGAAAGGATAACCTGTTGCAATCATTCCTGCTGATCTACTGACGTAGGATTGAAGATCTACTACACTGAATACACTTGCTGTGAAAATCTTGTTAATGATGACACAAGTGAGGAGGCTCAAGCTTTGGCTATGTTAGACCCAAATCCCTTCTTCTGTCTCTATACTCATCTTCTCTATGACTTTCCAAGAGACCTTTTCCAATGCTGTGGATTTTCCTGTTGATGGCAGTCATTCTGGCTCAGATGCCCTGGTACAAAACCCAAGTATGTTTCTGAATTGTATCAGACATACAGAGCTGGCAGTAGATCTACAAATTTAATTATTCTAATTGATTATGTTATTTTTGCTTAATACACTGGGACATATTTTCGTAGGGGATTTTTGTACTCATACTTAATATTTCTTTTCTCCACTCTGTGCAGTGGAGGTCTCCTAGTGTCTCTGATGAAATTGATATCAATGATGTGGTATGGGCATAATCCTTTATCTTTTCACTGAGATGCACAGACGTGGCGATGGGTTTTGTAGAATTTTATTCTGATTTTCTTCTGAACCTATGAAGTCAGGCTTTCTTGAATGTTTGTACTGCAATAGAAGCATGGTGCATTTAGTTTTAGTGTTGTCCCATTAATGACAAACCACTCTAGATGTGTTATTGTTGTCTTTGAAATCACACTTTTTAATTGTCAACTCTCATTCGGTACTACCTCAAACCATTCTCCTGGTAGATCCGTTCTCCAGGTGGGTACTTGGTTTATCACACAAAAATTCAGTTTCACAGAGGAAGTCGCTCAGAAAACAATGGACTCCGTTATCTCAAATAGCCTGTCAGGATTTCTTTCTCATCTGTATCGATCTGCAAATATCAGGCCAGGAGAGAGACAGATTGGAAATGAAAGTCTTAGAACAGCTTCATATCACCTTTCTGCTGAGGATTTGGAAAAGAACAGTTTCATTAACATTTTCTTAGTTTTGTTCTCAGCAACGCAATTTGAAGTCCATGGGCAGTAAGTTATTTTCTTTGTAGTTCTGATATTGTGTTTAAACTGCCCACATACATGGAGATCCACACAGGATAAGGTAAATGAAACCTTTTGTTTAAGTCTTCTCAAATGTGATCTTCAGTCCCAGCCATTCACTGCCACACGTTTGCCGTCACACCTTCGTGCAAAGTGGTAACATCCAAGAGTCATTTCCTGTGCACCTGTTAAGGTATAATAATACATCAATTACCTAACTCGCCTGTGCTTCACAGAACAGCTACAACATCTTGTTTAATAGAAGGGGAGTCTTCACAAAGCTGAAAACATATGTGCATGTTTGAGGATTTCAGTAAAAATCGTGTTAAAAAAACCTGATTTTATAGTTCTTCAGATACTGGAATATACACAGCAATTTATTTTAAAGAATATTATTCTGAGGCTCCATCAGTCCTCATATAGCAAAAGCGAACACTCATCAAGTAAAATATGTCAAACTTCCTTTTAAAAACAAAGGATGATCTCTTGTTTTCATAAGCTACTGTTTAGGACTTCATGGCTTTAATGAAATCTTGTCTGACTGAACTCCACTTGAATCCACTGGTAAGCACTAATATAAAAACTTTTCTGCCTTGTGCTAATACAAAGGTCTGGGCCATCTTCCAAATCAAATGAAATATGTCCTGGGAATTGGGCTTGAAATTTAAACCTGAGCACCCAATATTAGGAGTAGATAAATGACACACCGAACCCAATTATTTTTGTTTGTTTGCCTAATAGTGGCACACTGTATGTTCTCACTGGGGGTCTGTTTTAGAGCAAAAAGTGAGAGACCACAGCGTTGTGCCAGAATAGGCTGAATTATTTTTTTAGGCACCAAAATTTAAACTAACTAGTCTGTTTTTGTTTGACAATGTGTAACTCCCATTGTTACTAATTAAGACACATACTTTATAGTACATTTTGTGGAAATCTTTTAAAAACTCTTCATTAGCCCCTTCTGCCAGAACTATTGCTAACAATCAGTTGTTATTCCATGGTATTTATGTAAAGTTTGCACAAGTGTTTTTTTTTAAGGTTGAGTTTCTGTTTACGTAATTGGTGAAATCCAAATTATAGAAATTAGGATCTCTTACAGTTCAGTTTATAGGAACAAGATAGTAAGTTTCACCCCTATAAGCTGAATTCCTGGCAAAGGTGATGCTAAGAATTCCTTTCCAAATAAAGCAATCAATCAATATTCCTCCTCTGTTTACTCTCCAATCTTTAGAACTGATGGTTACGCTGGCTAGATAGATTTACTTAGAACAGTGAAAGACATTCAGGAGGTCCATCCAATTTCTTGATTTATTTGCTATTGATGCATAAAATAAGCTTTTCTGTGAAATAGCCATGTTGAAATTGCTATTCTCATGCATTTTTCATTGTTATTATTCGGCTAGACTGAGTCTTGAGGGTCAGATTAAAATTCATTCATCTGACGCTGCACTGGTGACAGTAGATAGCCTCAAATTAGCTCTTCCAGTTAATATCTGTACCAGTATTTGTAAAGCCATTAGTGCTAAGAATATTCTGATTGGGCAGTGCATGTTTTAACAGAAATTCTTTTAACCTTCTGTACAATGAAAACTTGAAAAGCATTGCTTGATATTCTTGACATTTAATTCAGCCTATGCCATCACAACATTGTGGTCTTCACAAAGTCTTTTTTATTGCTAGTGATGAGAGGTCATTGCTTATTAGATAATCACATCCCTTCCCTGCAATACTGGGCATACACATTTAATACAATTATAATGCTTAACACTTATATAGTGCTTTTCTTCCAATTGCTTTACAGACATTATGTAATTAAATTCTCAGCATTCTTGGGAAATAAACTAACTCCTTATTACAAACAGGGATATTGGGCCAGAGGCAATAGCAGCATTTTCAAATATAGTCTTTAATTTTTAAGCTGGCAATTGGAGATGAGCATGTCTGAAGATCAGGCTGTGTGGCAGCAAAATTACCAGTCATTTTGAAAGTTGTGGTATAAAATCTGCTACCATAGGTCACTGAAGTAGCTGGAATGAGAAATAAGATTGAAAATCCAGTCTTGATTCTTCAGGCTTAGAGTGAGGTACTGAAATCTTTCTTTCATGTAGATGAATTCAGCAATCTGTATTGAGGCAAAATGCCAGCTGCCTTTGACGGAGCGCACACAGGCAGGCACTGCAGAGCACATTCATCGCTTCCCATCTTTGGATAACACAAGAAATTTTTCTGATGAATAGTGTTAATGTACAATCATGCTTAAGCTATAAGTGAACTTATTCCGAACCTCACTGAATCTTTTGCCTCGCAGGAGCATACTAGAGAGCACGAAGGAGGGCAGCAGGAAAGCAGGCTGATGTCCCACGTACGGAGCGAGGCTGCTCCGTAGGAAGCAAGAGGAGGCAACATCGGTCTGCAGGCCCAGCCTCCACCTGTGATCACTGTCCCTCAGCATCACCAGTTTTGGCAGCAGCAGGCACAGGAGAAAACATTGTCTTTTGTGGAAGCACCAGAACAGGGTGGCACCTTCCTCCTCCTCTTCCTCTGGGGAAAAGTGATGAACTGGACTGAAATGTTTCATGGGCTAGACTGGCATTGCTGCCTGCCAGCTGAGCTGTGCAGCATCCCTTCACCTCTCTCCCCCCCTTCCCCAACAGCTCTATTTCCAATGCTCTCTGTCTTGTCACACTTAGTTATGTCTTCTTGTTCCCATCACAGCCCATGGCTTCACAATGCACATGCTACATTCCCTGACACTGTTCCCAACTCCCTATTCAACACTCGCCTCTCCCTGAGCTGTTACTGCCCTTTGTTCTCTTGCTTCTTCAAAGCCCTTCTTGAGACCTTTTCCATTATGCTAAAACTGGTTATACTTAAGTACCTAATGCCATCCTTGTAGTCGAATGCCACCTTCATCCACTTTGACTTCTCCTTGGATTTTCACACAATGGTAACTGCCTTGAGATATTACCTTCCTTTGTTTTCACAGCTCAGTCCTCTACTGTCTCGTCTCCCACCTCTCAATATTTATTTAGGTCTATTCAGGAAACTGATTAAATGCATTTCTGTTCAGGGCAGCAATGAATCATATGCTCATACGCTTAAATAATGTATTGAATAAAGAAGCCTTTCTGACCCAGAGCCCAAGCAGCTTTTGGATGTTCCTCTTTGCCATTTGTGCTTTTGGGATCAATAATCCATTGCTCTGCACAATACTTTTCAGTATTTCATCTTTAAGAAATCTCCCTCTCCACTCCCATCCTGCTTCCCTCTGCCTAATGCACATGTCAGAGATAGACTCACTCATACATCTTTGTGAGTTTCCATTGTTGATTTAATCTTCTAATGGCCAAAATTGAACCAGGCCATCTTCTTTAAGACCTCATTTTGTCCCCTTTGCTTTCCTCTGTGAAGACTATTTTCATGCTCCTAAGTCACCCTGTGGGTTCATTCTTAGTCTGAAATCATTACTATACTTGAGATTATAATGAAACAGACAAGATGATGTTCATCAGTTTTGATTATTATGAGGCTCTTTATCTAGTTCTGGTGTTTCTGTATTGTATTACTCATTTCTGTCTAGTGCTGTACTGTAGGCATGTTTTAGGCAAAAAATAAGAACAAGTATTCCCTGGCCTAAAATCTTGTACTCCAAATTGAAGCATGTCACTAAGTAAACTAACTCCTAAGCTCCATGCTGAGGGATGTAATGCAACTACAATTCCAGGGTGAGAGTCTGCTTTGATGATCCTGTATTTGCTTTGCTTTCTCTTTTTTCCTGTTGTGGGTTTTAGTATGCATATATATATATATATGTATATATATATATGTATATAAAAATCATGGTGGAGTAGGGATGCCTTGGCAGTAATGGCACAAGGAGGAAACTAAATGTCAGGAATTTTAAATTCCTGCTGAAACTGGATAGTGATTCTGCTCCCTTCAGTAGGCTTTTGATGGTGTCTCAAGAGAGTGAGGCAAGCGCCTTGAGACAGAAAGCCTAATAACCAACCAAGCCAGCCAGTTTGCCAGTAAATGTAAAGGACGTGGAGGATTAAATTCTCAGAGGTGATTCAGTATAGATATTAGGATGCTACTGAAGAACTTAAATCCATGTTAGTATTACTGAGTATCTCTGGGGAAAAAACATATGGATCTGAAGCAGCCTTCACAAGCCATAGGTGTGTGTGAGGCAGTTGGCATTGCCTTGCCTGAGCTTGGGAGAAGGAGTGGAAGGGGTTATGGACCCAGCGAGGGGACCAGGGAGCAGCTCTGGGCACGTGCGAGCTTGTTATATGCAATCACAGGACTTCTGCCAGGGGTTTCTTGGCTTTGCTTTACAAGGCATTCAGTATATGTCTATCCAACATAAAGCAGTGAAGTATAGATACACTTGATGGGTGCACCTGGTACACAAAGTCCATCAGCATGGGCAAGCAGAGTGCCAAGCAGACCAGTAGATCTGTGGTAGCTCGGATGTAGTCCAAAGTGAATGAGTTGTGGCCCCTGGACTCAAGCTTCCTTGCAATGAGCCAGCTGATGCCTCTCTGTACCGGTGTCATCCATCATGCCTGCCTTTGGCTTGGGAAAGGTGGCTGACAGAGGTACTGGGATGGCTTCCACAGTGTGACTCACTTCATGTTCCCTGCTGGTGTGAAGGCTGTGGCTAAAGTCTTAGATATATGGTTAGAGATTTAAAGATGCCAATCTGGAGTGAAATCTCAATTATTTTTTAACATAAACAGAAGCGTAGGTTATGTAACAGAATATAATCTGAGCGCGATTAAAAAATGTAAACACCATTGCCATCTTGTGGCTTGAAGTTGCTTCAACAGACTTTTACAAGTGGATTATACGACTCCCTCTGATGTTCTGTAAACATAACACATTTTCAATTAAATAGGCGAATCAAAGTGGCACAACACAGAAACAATGTCCAGACCTGCACATCAGAATCAATTACAGGAGTGGAGAAACAATCCTATTTGTCTAGAAGGACTAATCACATGGCCAGCTGTCGGGAGCTGAGAGCACACAGATCATTATTGAATGAAATAGCACTAGGCATATTTTGTTTCATTGAAAGAAAAGGACATTCAGCAAGAATAAAACTTTTGGATGACTCTCCATTTTTTTTGAGAAAAAAAATCACTCGCGTATGGAGTATGAGCCTGTGACGTTTCACAAATGCTGCTATGATTCCAACGGGAGGAAATGTGCTGCTTTTTAAAAGAAGTTCTATATTGTAAATATTAGATACAGTGCTACAGGTATATGTGTATCTGCAGGAATTATGGTTTGATTCTTTATTTCTTTGTTTTCCAGTTTCATAGCTGCCTCTGCAACTGGTCTCTGAGCACTGTTAGAAATAGGGTACAGTATGAAATAGGGAAAGCATACAGTATGAAACGAAATCAGATGAGTGGTCTGTGTGTTTTACACATGAAGTTCATTGGAAATTTAATCTGGAATGATTGTTTTAGAAACAATTTAATTTATGCAAATTGTTCAGCTGAATAAATTTTGGGAAACTATGTCAGAGCATCAGATTTCATTTTCTTTTCCTATATTCAGTGACCAACAGCTATAGAATAGAACTGGGCAGTAAACAATGTCTTTGTCCCATTGAACTGTGATTTTTCAAGACTTCTCCTGCTCTGTGCTTGTAGACTGCAGACCCACACAAGTTCTTTTCAGACTTAGGGGGAGACATTGGCTGTGGCATGGCCAGTAGCCTTGTGTTTTTGGCACTTGATCAAGATGCTAACAGCCAAGATGAAGGTCTTCAATTTCTGTTCTCATACCCCTGTTTTCCACGTTACATTGTTCATTGCTACATTATTCACTCTTGATGGATTTTTATCCCTGTCTGCTCTTGACCAGAAAGCCCAGCCTTCTAGACAGAAAAAACTTCTGCCAGTAAGACATTCTCTTTTTTTTTTTCCCATGCAAACTTTGGCTTCATTTGGGATTTTCATTGACTGTTTTCTTAACTTTTTTTTTTTTTTTTAGGAAAACTTCACAGCTTTAAAAGAAATATTGTAACAAACAACATGCAAACAACTTAAATGTGACACAAAAGACTGATGACCCAAAATGATAAAGTTAAAGTATGAGACATTATCTTCATAATAATTTCTTAAATATTTTTTATTTTTAATAATTCTAAAAATACAATTTTAAATGAAATTAAATATTAGAATAAAATTTAAAATAATTAAAAAAATGCATTTCTGCATTCTTTTTGTTTGGGAAAACATTAAAACCCCCTTCAGAGTTAATTTAAACTTGTGCACATTCTGAACTCTCTCTATCTATTCATGTCTCATGTGTTTGTGTGTATGATTTCTTAGAACCTATGGAAGCCCAGATCCTATAGATCACATCCATTTGATTAATATCAAACCATGAATTTACCTTACTCTTTCAAGACAAACGCTGCAATTGTACAACATAGTTATAGCATTTGTGAATTTGAGCCTAATGAAGAAAGGAGTATAGCATCTAAAATGTACAATATTCCTAGACAATTTTCTTTTAGAAAATATTTACATTGGTGAGATTAGTTTACACATGAATGCTACAGGGATTCTTGCTACAGGCACGAGTTGTGTACTTTTCTGTGAAGGTGAGGTTTAGCTTACTTGTAGGGTATAGGTTACATTTTTGTCTTACAATGACATATTGAGGCTGCAGTCTCCATGGCAGAGAAACAGCATGCTGGCTGGATTGAACCAAATTGTTATCACCATCTAGATCCAACTATAAAGCAGTACCTAGTATTACAGGACCTGCTGCCCCTGGTATGACACCCAAACATAAGATACAAAAGTGCCAGACCTGGCCACCTAAGCCAGCTGCTAGGAAATGCCAAGAAGGAGATTGCTGCCCTCCTGGCAAACAAGAGCTTCTCCCTCCATGTCAGGCTCATTGCAGTAAGTCTTCTTCCTTTGGCTAGGGAGAAGGACAGATAGCTTGGTTGCTAGATAGTGTGCTTTTTTGGGAGATCCATTATAGATCCCGTCATAGTAAATATTTGTGTCTCCTACAGTTTTTATGAGAAAATCTGAGAGTGGTTACCTCAGTGCATCAGAAGCTAGCGTTCAGAATGTGGTCCTAGGAGTTAGATGTAAATCAACACAAGGAAGGATATAAATAAATCTGGGTCACTCTCATCCCAGGCTTCCTCTCTTCTGCTTTGCTGCGTTTTGAGGGCTGATCTGTCAGATACTTTCAAGTAGATAAAGTAGGCAGCACTTGCTGATGAGCTCTGCTGAGGCCAGAGCTTCTGGACTTTGAGTGCACTGAGAAGGACTAACACCAGAAATTTACTTCCTTGGGACTGAGACCTTCTAGTCCTAAGCAGACACCGATTGGAGGTTTGGAGAATCTTTAATTTTTTTCCCCTTTATCAGTTAATTCCTCAACCACCTCCACCTAAAGAAATACACAATTTTTTTAAAAAATGCATCTTGTTGAATTTTACCTATCTCCATTGTGGTATTTCAAATATTTTCATCAGTCTCACTAAGAATACAAATATTGCACACAGAGTTTGCTTATGTACGCGAGACAGATTACTGAAATTCATGCTGATGTTATAGATACAAAAATTTAGTGGATTTTGCCCAACATTCTAATATGCATTGCTGGCAGATACTACATGTACAAATCCAAAAACAGATGACAAATTGCAGGTTATGGACCGGGCTGTTACATCGCAAATGCGTGATCTAGACTATAACCTACAATTTTTGGTCCAATATTTGAAAGTAGCACATAGATATAACACATCCCATGAGCAGATCAGAAAAGAGACTGTAATTCAGAGCCACACTTACACTATAGTTTCTTCCTTAACCTCCTTTCAGTCTCAGCTCTGTTGGCTGGTATACAAAGAGGAAAGTAGAGCTATGCCACAGCTCTTCTCCAATGCAGGGATCTCTCGTATATTGTAATATGATGGTGCATTTATAGCAACCCTCAGTCACTTTGCTGGCTCTCTGCCTTCTGGCCTCTTTGCTTAAGCAGAACTGGGGAAGGTGGAGTCTGTAACATGACAGCGTAACAAGTCGCCTGACCACAGGAGATGGATGCCAATATATTTCTGGGGTATGACATCAGTACTGGTAAATTTTCAGACATTACGCATTGCTGTCTTGCGTTCGTTTAGAGATATATTGACTCTGGCACATGCTGCCATAGATCTAACCCTAGGAGTCTGTGGGTTTGCAACCACATGCTCATTTAACATGCATTTGCTGCGTCTTCAGATAAAGCCATTAGGCAAAAAAGCCTCTTTGGGAACTGTACTTTTTTTTGCCTGAAGTGCTGCCCATTTTCCTGGGAAAAGCTCCTTGAAAGACATAGAATTATGTGAACGTTTCTATAATATGTACACAGCTATGCAGTAACTTAGTATTTCAGAATATATCATATATTCTCTACATTTCCCTTTAACATTTTCCTTTTTTCAGCTGAACGAGTGTCATGCTCTGCATTTGTCAGTTTAGATGTAATTCTGTTGCTTATCCAGTGCCAGAAATTTTTGATAGTTTCCTTGGGAAAAACAGCTACTTAACTTGGTATATTCAAGGCAATAAAGATTTTGGTCCCATTTTTCAGCATCTGATAGTTCATTGCTGTAGAATATAAAATATCATCCATTATTTCCCACATTAATATTCAGGTGAGAGGAACAGAAACATGGTTGGTTGTTTTCAATATAATCTCATCTATATACTAGAAATATGGCAATGCCAGTCCACCTTTTAACACTGAGAAACTACTGATTCATCATGGATGTATGTGGAAGAAAAAGTGGCTTCAGTTTTGAGGGCGAACTGAATGGACCATTCTAACTAACAGCAATCCAATATACATGAAAAATATTATACATGAAAAATATTAATTGAAATTTCATTATTATATTTAGAGTTCAAAGGACATAATCTTGCAAGGGTAGAATGAAACTCAAACTGAAGTTCTGATGACATTTTAATCCCTTTTCTAGTTATAATATTAATGGGGAGTAAAGGTTATTTTTTTGTTTCAGTTTAAAACAAATGGGATATTTTAAAAACAAAATTATCCAAATGTGTTAGGTACCTATTCCTTCAGCCATAATACTGGCCTAACAGTTTGCTACAGTCTGAAGACTTCAAGAACCGTATATATAATGCTCATGAGAACTACAGTAAACACACGTGTGTAAGAAAATGGCTAAAAATAAAGTTATTAAAAATGTAAATGTGTCTGGTCTGTACAGGGGTAAAGGGTTATAAGTAGCTGTGCATTACTTTAAAGGAAGGTAGTTATATGGAGTAGAATTGATAGGAATCAGTGAGTGATCTCTGAATCAGATTAGAAAGGAGTTATGTCTCCCCTGCAGATTATACATTCAGGTCTAGTAAATACAGGCTATCTTTTAAACTAGGACAAAAGAACCTCCTCAAAAATGTGGAGGAAAAAAATTTTTAAAACGCTGGCAGTATATAAGCCTTTTATTGTGCATTTTAGAAACCTACAAAACTTAATTTCTTTCTCAAAAGATAACAGATTTTTCATCAGGTTTCTGGAAAAGTGCCATTTTTGGAGTCCGCATGCTTTTTCTTTCCTCTTTATATCAGAAAAATAATGAAATATTTTACTTCCCTCCCCCATTCCATCCAGGATAGTTCAGAATGTTGTTGATTAAAATATGGTCACTCCTGTGCCAATTTGAAAAAAATCCAGTCTTGACATAACCAGGTTTTGTTGTTGGTTTTGGGTTTTCTGTTGTTTGGTTGGGGAGTTTTTTTGGTCTCATCTGGGCCTGCCATAAAATTTAGAAATGTGGAACTTGTCTTTCTAATTAAATAACTTTTTTTTGTTCCTAACTGAGACACCGGTGTGGATATGGCTACCACCTAGATAGCAAGCAGACCCATCGGTGGCTTGTCTATAGGGTTCACAACCAGATGGAGGCAAATACCCCACTTCACTCAGACTTCAGCAGCTAATCTGTTTCATAAGCCTTGGGATGCATTCTTCAGTGAGCAAAAGATACTCATAGTATGATTGAAAAGAGATGAAAATGCCCTGGCTGAATCAAAGGGCTAATTTTTAACATTTCAAGACTCTCCCACCCAGAGCAATTTGTATGTGTACCTGGCCAGATATGATTCTTAGGACAACTTCTCTCACACACACTGTATCTCTTATTTCAGTAAATTAAAGCAGGCTTTCACTAGCAATTTGAAAAGGAGTTGCTACTGCCTCACAAGAAAACTTGCCACTACCTTTTCTAAAGTTACAAAAATAAAAGTAGACTGTCTCTAAAATGAGGCAGTTATTAAATGGAGAAATGCAGGGTGAATTCTTAATCCAGAAAGCAAGGAAGATTTCCAGCAATTTCCAGAAAATTGTGTGTTCTCAGGCTTGCGTGCTCTGAAAAATTTCCTTTTATACTGAGGATTGCATCTTAAAGAGAGAGTGGCATGCTGGTGCATGCTATACTAGCTCCCAGTTCTGTGGGTTAACTCGTTTGTTTTTCCTAGTGAACACAAGACATTTCAGGATGCTGAATATTGCCAAGCTCAACTGAAAATCACAACCTGGCAGATTTAGAAATTGGCACAAAATTGTTCTTCTGTGAGTAGGATCTGAGGTGAAAAGTGATACAAATAGAAATCTACCACTTTGCTTAGAAAAAAGTCATTTTATCGTCAATGAAATGTTTATTTTATTGAAAGAGTTTAGCTGCTGAGACAGAGCAGAACACCAGATTATCTCAATCATTTACTGCAGCAGACCTTCCTGAAAGGCTGCTACAAACAAAACAGAAGTCTCCCTCTGCTTCTTTGTTAATGTCTGCAAGAAACTAAGGCATAATTTGGAGAAGGGACTTCCAAAAACAGTTGGTATAAACTGATATAATTTTAACTTCAGCTTCAACTATCAACTTGTACCTTTTTCAAAAGCAGTTTTGACCTTAAAATGTACATAGTTTTACTGCTCTGACAACTGGACCATTTACTTGCAATGCATGATAACAATTCAGATAGAAAATTTAGAATCTTCCCAGGCAGATTCTTAATGGAAAGTGAAAATTCTACTTGGCCAAGCTTTGGAGGAAGTGTATCAGTTTTGGAAGGCTGATGACACCAAAGAATTCTGAGTCAGTATACAAAGAAAGAGTCGGGGGAGATATAACTTATGAGCAACTTACAGTCACAACTGTGTCTCTTTGGTTCAATAATTTGTCAAATTTAAAAATTACTTTTCTTTTTATCAACATGTGATTCTAGGGGTATGTGTGATAGTGATCACGTCTTGCTCAGCCACAGCCTTTATGAAAATGTATTAATACAGTGGGGTCAGTTTCTCATCCAGCCAAAAAGTTTTAAACATTTATTCATTGACATATTTTAGACCATTTTGAGCCCATTCTGTTTGAAGTGTTATTCTCTAGTAATTTCTCTTATTTACAAGCATAAATTGGATCATTGGGTGTTTTGTATGGCCCACTGAAAGGTACTTAATGCATTAAGTTTAATGAAGTTGACAGCTTTTAGCTGTAAAACAAATAATTTTTCTTTGATTTTGATAGGGGAAAACTTTCTTACAAAAAGATACTGTTAAGTGCTTTAACTTTATTGCAGTCTCAGAGGCATCTCACTTGAAGAATGAGTACTGATTTTATCACCAGTGTTGGAGGTATAAACTTCAATGAACCCTTAGAGTAACAGCTGAGCCAAAACACTGGACGAACAGTTTAACAATGCTTATTAGCAGGATGCATTTTGTCTCTTTAAGTAATGCTAGTGAGGAAGAAATACATCGTGGCTTGAGAAATAATTTACCCTTAGTGTGCTGAAGCCATGAGAAAACAATGTAGCCTGTCCCAAGACATTGTCAATAAGCCATTATGTTATGTTATACCATCATTTCTTCTGTGATACTTCTTGTACCTACCTCTAAAAACATTTTAAAGGCAGAAGATGTGGCTCAGTGCTAAGTGTCTACCTGTACTTGAAGACACTGACTTGCTTCCTATTTTGCCTGAGGTTTGCTGTCTGATCTTGGGAAAGTCATTTAGGTTTTGTGGTTTGGTCTTCCTTTTTTACAGGTCCTAATTCCCAAGACGTGATAAAAGATGTTTGCACTTGGTGCTTAGAATTGCAACCAGTGGCACCTTTGTCATGCTGTGGTATGTGTAAACCTCATCTTGGCCCTTTAGCTAGCACTGGAGTTATATACTTACTATAGCCTATAGCAGGAGATAATGCGTATGCTCTTCTCTACCTGCTCCCCCTTTAGAAGCTCTTTATCTTTGCACTAGCAAAGCAGCAAAAAAAATATGATTTTTTTTTTTTGTCCATTTGCTTATAAATTGAAGCTCTCTTGGGAAAGCTTTTCTGTCAAGAGGGAAGAGAAATTGTAACCAATATATTGAAAATGCTTCTAAACCTGGTCTATGCATGAGTTCCTTAGATTAAACTCCAGTGTTATCAGCCTTTATTGAACAAGTAACAGTGCTGTGCATCTCATCAGCAGGCTGGCAGTCTCCTCTTTCTGATGGCAGAAATGTCTTGCTTCCAAATCAACAAGATGGGAATGCCACTAATGGAGGAACACTTTTCTTACAGGTTGGCTTTTGTAGACATGGGACCAGTTATTTGCATGAAGCAGCTGAGAAAAAAATTGAAGAAGAGATGAATAATGAGGCAGAGTGTGCTGGATATAGCCTATGTGGAGTTTTCTGTGTATTTTATAATACTAATTGAATATTAATATCTGTTGTGCATATCTCTGTGGCTGAGAAATGCTTGTAGTTGAAGACATGGCAGCATTACCTGTTACACAGATATCACTAGTACATGTATTTATTAGTGTATAGCAACTCTAAGAATTGTTTCTTGAGATATGTTTTTATTATCTTTTAGTCATACTATCCAGTCAATAAGTAGCTGCCTCTTCCTACTTTTAAATTGATAGATCAAATGAAGGTAGTAGATTAAGCATTTTCACTCTGATCCTAATACAATTTTTGTACATGTACGGCAAATTTTAGTTCAGAGATTGTCAAAAGAAACTTTTCTGACATTTGTTCTGAATCTGCCTCTGAAATACATTAGTGTGAAAAAGATGGGGCAGCAGATTAATTAGTGAGTAAGTGAACCAGTTAATTAATATTACAATTAAATCTGCCTGAGGTATGCTTATAGCATCCTTGGCACTTTTCAAGTAATGAAAAAGTATTTGCTTTCTCCCTCCTTCTCAAAGCTCTACTGAAAATGTGTCTTGTCTGAAACAATGCTCGTGTGAAGTTGGTCAGAATGAAGTAGATGAGTGAGTTACTATGGGGTCAGAATTATTTTGTGTCCTATGATAGGGCTATTCTACTGTTCACAGGACTGAAATAGAATAGAAAATTTGTAATTATATACAATATGCTGCCAAGACATAAACTTTGTTGCTTTTGGCAATCACTAATGATTTTTTATTTTGCAAAAGTAGCATAATGTTTTATTTCTGCCCCCATTTTTCATAAAAAGTTAATTTGCATACATTTCTGCAAGAGTGAACCATGTTACTATGGAAAAAAAAAGCTCTAAGAATCATCTGAAACAGAAAGAATTTACCATAAATAAAAAAACAGGAAAGAAAAGGTGAAATAAAATCACATAACACATTTAAGGCCCAAGCCTTCATGATGAAAAAAAGGGTTTTTTTCCCCTGATAGCAAATCAAGGTCCTGTTTTGTGTGTCTGGTTGTCACAGTGTCGCCTGGGAACTAAATCCACATAGATGAGCTAGGATCAGTACTGAGTTCTAAACACACGCTCCCCATGGCTGGTGATGTCCCCAGTGTGGTCCCCAAGCTCCATGTCCAGCACAACCTGACCGTGGGATTTACTGAGGCTGGATATGCAATGCAGCAGTGAATATCGAAAAGAGTGCTTAGGTTCCTGTCTTCCAAAACCAGTCGCAGATCTGAGCTGGGAGCAGCCACCCTCCTGGCCCTGGAGTTCAGCACCTTAATCAGATCCAGTTGCTGCTACACAAGCCTTGGGATATAGCAGCGGTGGCAGCAGCAGCAGCAGCAATCCACCCTAACGCTGCACTGACAGGATTAAAAGTCATGAGCCTGATCACAATACTCAGCATTTCCTACCAGGGTCAAAGCCATATCTTTGTTTCTGGACATTCAGAAGGAAACAACCTGGGCTCAAAGGGATCACTATTTATTTATCAATTTAGTTATTTTTAATCTAAAGATGGATACAATGAGTTGGAGTAAAAATCACTGGAGAGAGGGACGGAGGGAGAGCAATGGGGTTAGCAGCCTCAGGAAGGTTATGGTATTTCACCTCTACCAGTGGAAGCGCCTTTTAACAAACAAATGAAGATACCCACTTCTGCTGTTCATTTGAGAAATGCGGTAATGAGGTAAAAGGAGGGTAAGTTTGTTTGGGTTTTGGTGTTGTTTTTTTTTTAAACAGAAGCAAACACAGTACATCTCTCTGTTGGTATTGGTCAGTGCCCTGGTAGATACCTGTGAAGCACATTGGTGAACCCACCAGACAGCACAGTCTGGTCCAGCCCACGCGCTCCCACCAGTGTGAGCTGGGAGATGTCACAGGACTGCAGCACACCCACTCAGGAGCCCTGTCCCGCTACGCTGTAACGCTGACATAGCGTAACTGCATCTACCCTCACCCAGGTTTGCCAGGATGGCCAGGCAGCAGCTTGGCCAGGATTTTATGGCTGAAGAGTCTGAGCCCCTCTGCTCTCCAAACAGTAAAGAGATCCTGCTCACAAAACGTGTTTCCTAATTTGCCCTCCTTTCCTTCGTAACATGATGAAAAAAAGATAAGTGAATGTATTATTGTGGGTCTTAAGCTATCGCAATACCATAATCATAATTATTGGCAATGCTTTTGTTACAGATGACAGTTATACTCTATATGAACCTCTAAAATATAGATATGAACAATTGGGTAGAGCAAGACTGAATTTAACTTGACTAACCTCCCTTTCCTCTCTGCATCTAAAAGGTTGCCACAATTGTTGCCAAAATGACGCACAAGTCACAAGAGAACTTAGAGGGAGCCACATAAGATTAAAAAGACCAAAATACAAATATTTAAAGGGAATTTGAAAAGCTATTAAAAAAAATCCTTGAAGTTTCTATACTTTTTGCTTTCATCATTTTTAAAAATTAAAGAAAAATTTTAATTGCCTACTTATGGTCTGAATGAGATGCCAGGACTTTTCCCCACCGTTTAATCCTATGATCCAGCTCATTTTCCCCTTGCTGATCCCTTTCTCTTTCCACTGGGGACTAGGGCTGTAACTCACCCCGACCAGCGGAACAAAGCAGCTTGCCTTTCAGATGGTGAACCAAGCAGTGGTGAGACGTCTGTATTTTAGTAAGGCTTTCCCCACAATGCTCCCTTTTCATTGGGATCCCAGAACATGAAAAAGCCTGTAGAAAGGAAGGGCAGGGCCTGCAGAATTCATTGCTGTCCAAGAAAGCCCTTTCACATGCTTTTCCTGGGCTCACCAATGTGGAGGAGAGCGCAGAGCAGCCCCACAAGCTGCCCCTGGGCCCATTGGTTCCCAAGGGTCCCTGTATCCCCGACCAGTGCCCCGGACCACCACCAGCCCAGGGCAGGCACAGCAGCCCTGCTTCACATGTGGGGACTGAACGGCTGTCTTTGGTTTTACTGCGGGTTCTGCCATCTGTTCTGCCTGCTCTCATCCACCTCTTCTGCGTGCACTGCAAGGTCCTTGAGCCAGGGTGCAACCTGCAGATGTTTGGGCTGCACTCAGCACATTGGGGATGCTTGGGGTGCTATCACAAGATTTTTCTTACCCTAGCTTTTTCTTTTAGTAAGGAACTTGGAGATTTGCCTTCCAGACAGGTATTCCACAACACTGGGTATAAACAGATATACTCATAACACTAATTTTTTGATATTTTTTCCTAGATTGATATAGACTGAATAGACTTACCCTTCTTCCTTAGTTAACTAACTGAGTATACAGGAACTGGTTGTTTGGAAACTGAATCCTTACGGCTTGTATTCAACCCATTATATTTCATGTATTCCCACTACTTGGCTATTGTTGTTCATATTTTAACACTATTTTAAGAGGAAATGTGCAATTTATGACAAGTAAAAGGTGTGAATGACTGAATCAATGCCATCATTGATTTCACTGAAAGCAGAATCAAATGCTCAGTCAAACTGAAGACCTTGGAACCTAATCCTGCAGACTTTATTCAGATTATATCCCCATTGAAAACACTGGGGAAATTGGCATAAGCCTTTCATTATCAGAAACCCAGATTTCCATTGCAAAAAACATTGCAAGACTGCTACTGGCAATTAAATCTGCTCTTTGCCTGGGATAAAGTCTTAATATAAATTGTTTAAACCAAACCTGTTTTAAATATATGTTTGGAAGGGTGAGGACAGAGAAAACAGGTTTGATGGTGCATCTAAAGATCAGATAGGATCTTTAGATGTTTTTTTGTGCTGCATCAACAACAAAATAGTACAACTAGAATTTGTGCAAAATATAATTCACAGCTACTCATTTTGTAGGTCAGTGTAACCATATTTGATTTTCAGATTCACCAGTCCATAAGACATTAACAATTAACTTAGTGTATCTGACAAACTACAAACTGGATCTTTTACTCAAACATGTTCTGTAGGAGGGGTTTTGTATATTCAACATCTTTTTGTTAGTTATTCATTTATATTCTTGGAAGTATAATTAAGTTACAAAAATATAATATGGCTATAAATCTTATTTGATTTAGGTAAGGAAGAAATGGCTAATCAAAAATAGGTTTTACTTAGGCAACAGCTTTGAAAGAAATATTTTTTAATTAACACAAATGGTACAAAGCATCTGAATATCATTCCTCTATTGTAAATCATGAACTATTGCAACCACCTATACAGATTCTAGCACACCCTTAGTGTACGCACATTGATGAGAAACATTTCTGCAGTAGATACACTTTGCATATGACATTTAAAGCAGTTGATTAAGGGAAAGGGATAATTAGAAGTTGATAGAAGTGTTGGATTTCCATTTATGCACTTTCTATGTTTTATAATTGCATTAGTGTTACACAAATGTATTACACCATTCCTGCAAGTGTGAGGACTGACTAGACTATTTGGAGTGAAAATATTTTAAGCTATCTCTTGAAGCGTGTTTCTTAATATGAAAGCCTAAATATTTTCAGAGGTAGTTTTATTAGTGTAGTGTACTTGCCAGCATAGAGTTAGAACATGACTAAAGGGTATCTATGAAAAAGACGTGGTCAGGTGTGTCCTGGTGCAGTGAATGCTAATATGCCTTCAGTAGAAGCACATTATGCTTTTATTTCTGACTGTACACTGAATTATTTACACCTTCAAGGCAGCTGATTGAACTGCAGCATCAGTCAATTAGCAAATCAAAAATTTATATGATTCCAATTTAGCATGGAGTCCTTCTCTTTTTTTTTTTCTTTTTAGATTTTCACCCTGACAGTGACAAATTACTCCTCTGCTGGCTGAGATTGGAAATTAAAAGCATTTAGAGTTGCTCATGCATTTATGCTAATGAGAACTTCTGATATGATTTGCATGCAAAAGAGGACAATCTGAAAGCTCATCAGTTTTTCATGCTTCCGCATTTTGATGTAGTAGGATTTTTTTTCCGTTTTCTGCAGAGCAGAAAAATTTTTCTTGGGGAAACAATACTCTATGTGAACAAAAAGAGTTTTTCTTTTAAGTCAGAAAGTTCCTTTTTTTTTTTTTTTTTTTTTTTTTTTACCCTCCAGATTCTAGTCAAATCATTTGCTTTGCTGTTTCAGAACTGCAGCCCACATTGATTAGCATTTTAGATGTTTATCAAAGGAACGATCCAGTATCTGCCATACAAGATTATAGCTCAAGCTTCATTTTAAATTCAGCAAGAAAAAAAGACCCGAGGACAGATGAGAAGAGGGACGTGCACTCTGACAATCTTCTTCACAGATACACCCGAATTAATCCTATTTAGAGCAAAATTTGATTAATCACCAGAGGTGGCAGCTTTAAGTTTAGTGAAATAGTTAACTCTGACAAATTTTGGGGACCTCTTTGGCACAGCCTTTCTGGAATGCTAATAAAGAAGTCAGGCAAAACAAATGAGACAGCAGATAACTTTAAAATGATTTTTTAAAAAAACTCCTGTTTAGTAAAGGGATTGCTGCCATTTTTAGGTATTTAATTTTGCTTTCCAATTTGCTATAACAAAAGACAACATGGCAAAGAAGGGTCTGGAGGTAACAGAAAACATCAGTGTAATTATTTTTCTTCTTCAGTACATGATTTTTTGTATTGCAGATAGTATAATTAAAATAATTTGCTAAGTAAAGGAAGAGAATTGTTTCCTGATTGTTTGCCTTGTTTGAGAAGGTTCATCAGGTTGTATTTGTGTATGTTTGAGTTTTTGTTTCAGAAATGATCTTGTTGACACCGGTAATTTGAAAGACCCCAACCATTGTCCTGCACTTACAAAAATTTTTGGTGTTACAGTACTTACTGAACATTAGCATAATCCTGTAATTCTTTCAGCCCCCGAAAGCTACTATTTAAAGTTTTACTTGTAATTATTCCTCCTATCATATTGATCAAGTTCCGACTTATTGTTTAGTAAAACAAAGGCAAAATATATGTGATATGTGAATTAAGAAATTAAATTCAGACCATAACATATGCAAACCGTCTTCCAGAATACAATTCCAGAATTTACACTCTGGATCATTTTTTACACCCAGGTACCTGCAGCAGCACTGAAGACTTGCTGTGTGTCAGAGGTGTTACAGAAGAGAATTTCAGCCATTGACTTCACTGGTGTTGCAGTGAAGTGCTTTACCACCGGCGCTCTGTATGCCTAAAACAGCTAACAACAGGTGTATAACGTGTCTTGACAACATCTCCTGTCTTAGGGCAGTGTTCTAGCTTCATGTACTTGAAAGTAAAATATCCATTTCTTCTATAACTGCAGCAGTTCTTTTTCTTTTGCTGCACTGATCCCTGTTTCATGGAGTAGATATCACATTTCATCCTTTGATAAGAAAGAGAGGTGTGTGGTATGGTAATCATGAAAGGGAAAGCAGAACGAAGAGTCAAGAAAGGAGACTAGGAGAGAAAGGGCCATGCAAGTTCTTAACTCAGCCTTGCCTGTCCTCTTTGACACATTAGAAGTTACAGTATTGTGGATCGAAAGAGGCTACTTAAAATCTCCCCAGTTCCTGACGCTAGGTTTGCCTGGAACCACCACTATTGAATCAAATGAACGGCCTCTTGTCCTTGCTTCACACTGACATCTTGGTACAACCATTCAACCCTGCCTCTTCCAACAGCTCGCTAGATGGCTCTCTCATTTCACACCACTGAAGGTACCAGGCCAAAATCCATCACTGGAAGTTCTTCCTCCAGGTCAGGCCCTTTGCAGCTGCAGCTTCTTATTTTAACACTCCGAGGTTTTGAACTTTTCAAACAGTTGATGTGCCTTACCATGGATAGAAGTCCAGCTTTCTTCTCCCTTACCTATTTCTGAACTATGCCAGTGACATGTCCTTGGCCATTAAGATTAGGTCTCAGCAACAGTGACTTGTCTTTCCGCTTTTCTTCTACATCCATAGGAAGCCCTCAGGCTCTGTGGATGTTTCTCTGTTACAGTAGATGCACACAAATGGCTCAGAGGCAGTATCAGCAGGCAAGAAGAAAAATTTCCGCTTGCCAATATCTATTAAGACACGGAAGCTTGAAAACTCTATGAATATGATGTAAGGCTTACCTGAAGTTCTTCCTTCACAAAGCCTTCATGTAGCACAGGTTAAAAGACAGTGCCAGAAGAATTAATCATTTTTTCCCTTCTCTCACAACTAAACTTCATTTGTTACTTCTTACTTAATGACTCCTGGATTGCACAGGCCAAATGCTTTCATGTATGTATCTTGCTTTGCTGTCCTTCCTGAAAAGCCCTGCTGAGATAACCTACCAAAATACTATATTAAGAACATGATTTTCCTAACTTGACACCTCATGCAATGTGAGCTGTCTCCAGAGCCTGTTTCCCAATCTCTGCTGAAATTCATTTTGTCTGCACATAGAATCAAAGATCTCCTAAACCAGAAATATACTTTTTATGTTAGCCAAAAGGATTTACAAGCCCTGTGTTTTCTTTTATCTTGCTAAGATAGGCATGTTGCCTATTCTCAATGCACTTCTCTTCAGCAAGAGGATTTACAAAGGCTTCCTTTTGAAGACACCCCTAGGTTATAATTACCTTGGTTTGTAGTGAGGTGGTTTTGATTCATTGTCCTCAATGATCATCACCTGTGGTAAGGAGGAGGTTTTTGCCCTTCAGATTTTTTTTTCTAAATTGCTCCTTGATTCCAATTGAATAGCTGAGATCCTTGAAACCAAAGTTTACAGCAAACAAAAATAATAATTTTGCAATAATTTAGATGCCAGCTTAGTCTCCCACATAATACATTTAGTTTCTCATCAATGGTAAGAAAACATCAGTCTTCATCACTTATAGTTCATAACTATTGAGCTCTCTCTTTCACTGTATAGGCAAAACACCATTTTCACAGGCTACTCACAACCCATTTTTGGGGACAAGCCAGTATCTCCTCATCCTTCAACAGACACCTTTGTAAACTGCCTTTTGTTCTTCAGGGAAACAGGCTATCAAAAAGTATTGGAGGAGAATTCAGAAGCCTCTGATCTGGAGGTGTCCTTCATCTTGCATTATTTTGGGAATAATCTTCTATCTTCCTTGTGGTCACATCTTTGACAGTACAGATTCTAGCTTGCCAGGCCGATGAGTTCAACTGCAACATCTTTTGAGCTCTGAAGTCGATTCTTTTCAGAATTTATATGTTCATGTGCTGGTGGAGCACCTTCCTTGAACCTAGTTCAACAATCTAACATATCTGTTCCCAAATGCAGCAAATGAGCAAAAATTACCTTTGTGAACAGAGAATGCTTCAGTCATTAAAACTGCTGTCCGGTGCTCTAACTGTAGCCATCATCCTATGTTCAGCAGGGAGCTGGGGATATTTGACTACAAATTTACCTGTCTGCTTGCAGCGTACTACCAGAAAATGGCTTTACAATCACTTCTTCTTTTTGGAGATTTCCCAGCACTTGCCATTTCCCATTTATAGGCCAGCTCAGGTCAGTTATGGCTGAATTTTACGTGTGCCAAAAAAATCTGTATATAGATTTCTACCTGGTCTGCTTCTGTAGTGGCCTTAACTGACAAATTATTTGCTTACTTTGATTCTGGTAAGAACCATAATGTTGAAAATTCTTATTGTCTTCATAACACACAAGAGTAAGACAAACAGAATTACCGGGAATAATTTTCCATTCTTCAGTTTTCATCTTAACACCACTGTAGTCAAAGTCATGAATAGTTATAGGAAGTACTTATGAAGTGTTGCATTATATTGCCATGTTCTCTATATGAAACTCCCCTTGAAGTCAATAAGAGTTGTGTATGCTATTCAGTGGCATAATCAGACAATAAATTATGAAAGCTCTGCAAACACCAAACATAACAAGCCACAAACAAATGACATTAACAAGTGACAAAAATACCCAGCATTATGCTAGTAAAACAGTTAAAGCTAATAGTTTTGAATGTGATAAAATTCTTCTGGCTAGTAGGATTTGGCAACCTCCAGCAAATGGGTTAGAAGGAGAAGCTTACCCTGCACGCCTGATTATTGCAACAGAGCTTCCAGCCTCTTCCACTCTGTGAATCCGAATTACAATTGTGATGGAAAATGGGTCTGAATGGAGACTTGCATGCTCCAGCATTGCACTTTTCTTCTGCTCCAGGACTCCTCATGGGTGGCTTTGTTGGGGCTCAAATACAGTTTTCAGAAGAGTTTAAAGCAGATCTAATGTAAGATAACATTTTAAGTCCGTGGTAACACTACATCTTTGAAATCTCCTCCCAGAAACTTTGCTTGAGGAAAAGCTGGCTACAAAAAGTGCCTTTGAAATTATACTTTTTTCACAGTATATTTTAAATAAAATGTTGAAATAAGATTTTCCATAATGACCACTTTAAGCCTGTAATCCAAAATGGAATTTGCTAAAAAATTCAGAAGATCTTGACACTTACAAAAAGGACTGAGAAATGTGAGCCTTGCGTTGACTAAAAGTGACATTCTGAAATTGTTCTCTCAGATCTTAAAAGCCAATTAAGAATAAACAAAGGATCCCAGCGGTCTGAGATTGCTCTAGGCTTTAGAACGGAGTCTAACTTACAAGAAACAAGGTCTTTGTAGAATACAGCCCTGCTTCTCCTCAGAGTATTTGTAACGGCAAGATGAATGTGTGCTGAGGTGCTGCAGCTGTTATCAGAAGCCAGCAGCTTATTACAAAGCAAAGGAAAACCCAGCTGTCATTGCAGTGATTCTTCCACCTTCCCATTTGGGGACTGCACCCATGGTACACCTTGGTCAGTAAAGGCTTCTGACTCTTGCTATGGAAGCATTCTTCACTGCTTGCAGAGTAATTCTGAAGCCCAGGTTACAAAATGGTATGTGGAACTCCAGCCAGTCCTGCTTTTAGAGCAGTGGCAGACTGGCCAAAAATTGACTTGGGCTGATTCAGCCTCTTGCGACACTTGCCTTTTTTTTTTTTTTTTTTTTTTTTTTTCTCTAAAATTACGTGGGGCTTCTTCCAGGTTATTTCATTTGAAAGAAGGCTCCTGCTGACTTCCTGCTTGCTATTCCTTATTGTAAAAGAGAAATAACACTGCAGAACAGATTTCAATTTTTAAACATCCTCCACTCCTTCCCCCCAAACAACAATTGAATTACCAGGGAGGTGCTACCTTCCTTTTGCAGAGTTAAGGATGCCTGGCCAGTGGTTTCACCATTATCTCCTGGTGCAACTCAGTGAATCAGTTTGCTGTAGGTTTGGGTACCACTTGGAAAGGAAGAGCACTCAATGAAAAGGGCAAGTAAATCCTAACTGGGCTTGTTTTAAACTGTATCTGGTACCATAGATATCATCTAAGATTTCAGAGCTGAAAGGCAGCTCTAGCCAGCATCCCATCCTGTGCCAGGTGGGCTGTCACTCCAGACCAATGAATTGTGCCAGCAAAGTACTCAGCCTCCCTCCTCTCAGGCCTTCTTGCTCCTCCTCCCTCAGAGGGAGCAAAATAATGGGACGGTTGGAGAAGTGGGGTGTGGGGGAAAAGCTAACAAGAGGCAGAGGAGAGCCCCCACTGTCTGTGGGTAAAGAGATGCTCTCTCATTGGGAAGGGCGTTCTATGCATCTGCAAATCTCCTCTCCCCTCTTTGGCCTCACTGTCACATGGTTGAGCTCCCTGTCTGCAGGAGCTGTCACTACCATGATATTTTGGTTTCACTTAAAAATGTGATTTTGTAGGCAGATGATAAGTATTTTTCATTTCTGGCAAAACCAAGGGCTGTTAGGGAAAGAATGCACTGTAGTAAATACTGCTTTCTGATAATTTATCTTTCGTGTGCAGAAAAAAACATAAAGTGTATGTGTGTTCTTCATTGATATTCATTTGGTCTCATGAGTTACTTAATTTT
Source organism: Falco naumanni (assembly GCF_017639655.2). NCBI lineage: Eukaryota > Metazoa > Chordata > Aves > Falconiformes > Falconidae > Falco > Falco naumanni. Next base: position 47,931,917 of record NC_054059.1, read on the forward strand.
CTTCAAAACAAATAAAAGGAAGATGGAGGGAGAGAGGAGATATATTGTATAATTCCCACAAAATATTTCTTAGATAGGTATTTTTTTCCACAATTCAGTGATGTAGACAGCAAGAAAATGTGTATTACTGTGTTAGTAATTACAGAAGCACTCTCCTTCAGTCTACAGTTTCAAAAAGACAGTGTACATTTTTCATGTCTGTAGAAAATTATTGTGGACATTTAGCCAGCAATAGACTTAGACTTATAAGCAGGTTCTATATTTACTTGAATTACTTTTATGTGTGCCAAGACAAATATGGCTTACCTTTATATTTCTGTTTACCATTTACTGGTTTATACTGTCACAGCAGTTGTTTTATGTGGAAGGGAACGTAGAGTATTTTTTTCCTGTTCCACTGCATGGGTATAGTTGGCCACAGCTTTAATGCATGTACTTAGTAAGTGCTCCTGAACAGACTGGAAAGCCAGAAATGTAATACAGCAGTAGGACCGGACATGTGTGTGACTGCTTATATTTCTTAAAATGTACTCCATGTCTGCTCCAAGGTAACTTCATGCCTACTCCAAGATACCCCTTTTTATCATCCTATTTCCAGGACATCTAGATTCATCTCAGCATTTGGTGTTAGTTGCCCTGTGTCCAAGCTGTCCAGAAAACAAAACTTTTGTTTTATGAAAAAAGCCAAGCTTTTGAAGTTGTTTTTATTACATATTTAGATAAAAATGATATCTGCAGAAATCTCTTACAAAAATGAGATGGTAAGACCAGGTCATCATTCAGTTGCCAACAGTTTAGCCCACTCACCTACTTCACTTAGAGCACTGACCTTATTTTTGCTCTCTCCCACCCCACTGAAGTGGGGGCTTGTTTGCTCTCAGACTGGTGGATGCTTTCCTCCCAAGCAGGGCTTGAGAAACTTTACAGAGGTTTCAGCTTGTTAAAATGTCCCAGCCAACTCTACATCGTTAGCCCCAGGCTCATTGCTCTGATTTTTGGGGAGTCTTCCATAGACATCCTCACAAAGGTATTTCACATGTGTATGTTCTTAGAAAGAGTCTCTTATGAAACTTCTGATCAAAGTTTCCTAGAGCTACTCAAGATCTTTTTTTTGCTTAATACAGCTTAGATTTGATTCTTCCCCAACTATTTTCTAGATCTCCCAAGAGAACAATCTTTTGAAAGTACGTTCAGAGTATAATTTGTCGTCTGGTTTCTAACTAACTCCAGCAAAGCTTCTCTGCTCTTTGTGAAGTTGACGAGTTATTTTGCACATGTTCTTTCTCTGAATGAGATACAGTAATCTCAATCCAGCTCATTGGCCCCAGTAAGGGGACAAGGGTCATCACTTTTTTATATTGCCTTCTTGGATTTATGTAATTCTATAGTCAAATACAAGTTCTTGGTTAGTTTGTACTGGCTAATGAGTAAATAGAATAACGGTGAGAGAGATATGCTTCATCTGTATTTATTTTCTGACACAGCTGACAGCTAGAGTGATATCTTCTCCTTTTTTCCTCTTTTGTTACAGCGGTACTAATCATACAACACAGAGACACATTTGTCATTATATGTAATTATGTGCAATATGTTTACATTATAATATTTTATATTGGAGAGGCATAGGTTTCATAATGTTTTTACTCCCAATTCCTTTCTGCTACAGATTATTTCAGTTTATGCATATTTATAAATGATATTTAAAAGTACAATAGCACATTAATTATAATAAAATGGTGATTTGGAAATAAGAGCGACTAGAGAGCTGATCTAGACTACATAACTTCTGACAGAGGGGCAGCAATTGGTTAGTGCGTGGGGAGCTTTCCTTTGGCTCCTTTAAAGTACAGAGACTGACCACACGTTATTAGGAAAGGCTGCCATTTCTTACGTGATTAAAACAGGCCTGAGCAAACCTTGATCTTTCAGAAACCTTTTGAAAGACCTCTTCCTCTGTGGGCCCGTTACTAATCCCAACAGCAATGTGTTTTCACCCTCTCTCATCACTACTCCCCTTTTTTCCCACTTCCCCCCCCCTTTTCTCCAACCCAATTAGCAGATTAGGCAGCAGGCTGTGAAGCCTGAAGAAGTAGGAATTAAATTGACTTTTATCACATGCCAGACTAGCTGTGGAGTTATCCGAGAGCACCGCCATATCCTCAGAGAGCCCCGGCCTTAGGGACCCCCAAGGGTGGGTAAGGAAATCAAAGGTGTATCAAAGCCTCCTTCGGAGTTATGACACTACCCTCCACAAAGCCGTGTCCTGCTGGCGTACGGGTGAGGGAGGCCCCGATGGCGCGGGTGGGTGAGGTGTGGGGGCAGCGGCAGTGGGGAAGCAAGGGGCTGCCCTAGGCTGGCCGGCCCCTCACCACAGTGCGTTACAGGGCTGAGCGCTGCAGGGAGGGGCAGAGGACAGCAATAGCTACGAGTTAAGCGCAGCTCCTACACGTGCCGCCATCAGCAGAAGGAAGAAGATATTCAGTCCTGAGGCGTTCTTGATTGTGTAGCTGCAAATGCGGGTAATATGACAGTGCTGACAAGGCAGCTGTAGTCGGTAGGTTTTAGCAGTTTGGGATAAAACTTGTTATTTAGACAATAAAGGTATGTTCTAACTAGAGCCGTTTTACTATGTTACAACATTACATATCATTTATTTACTAGTACATCGTGATAAATATTTTATCTACATGTGAAAGCATCTTCAGAGGTCACTTTTGTACAATTCAGGCAACCTGTAGGAGATATACAAAGGTGAAAGACCTGCACTACTTTAGCCTGGTCTCAGTACCTGTTTCAGATCTTATTTTATATGAAATAGAATACATGATTATTGTGAAGATGGTAGAACAGTGAACCAGGCTGGTACACACCACATGAGCTGCTCTTATAGGTGAAGAATAGTGCTTAAGGCTGCTGAACTGTTTGCATTTGGAAAGATTTTGAACATACTGTATAAAGTACAACTCCGTAAGGTAGCTTAAAACAAGCTATTTCTGCACTTCAAGAAATGAGTGTAACTGGGGAAAGCAAACATTTTACTTCCACAAAAAAGGAGTAAAGGAAGAGGGAAGCACCTCAGCTTTTGGACTGCCATGGAGCTGCTCACTCCACACCTTTTGGACTCTGGCGTAACACTAAGATCCGCCACACACTTTGCATATTTTCACCTCAAAACCAGACCATCAAATGCCTGCCTGCATACAGAGGATCATACCAATGTGAGGTTTGTGTCTGCACACACAACTGAGAGACCTGCTCTGTCTGTCCCGTTGCTTTCTTTGGACCTTTAGCTCTGAATCTTAATGATGACAGCCTCTGTAAAAAAAAGAGAAAAAATTTAAAACATTTTAGTAAAAATACTTTGCTAATGAACTTTATTATTAATCCAGTTATGCTGATAAAGAGCATTCAGTGTGAATATCTTGCCAAGCTAATTAAGGTTTGAGGCTTTCTTTTTCTTATCTTCATGAAATCAGAGAAACAGAGAAGATTCAAGATTTGAAAAGATCTCTGAGGAGCAGAGCAGAAAAGCTGAATCACAAAAAGAGAAGAAAACCAAAAAAACATTTCAGAAGAGCAGGAAAGTAAAAGAAACATTTAACAACAGCAACAAAATTCATGGTAGGTAAGAAAGTGAGAATTTTAAAATGCAACTATTCATATTTATAGTTCACTGCACATTTTTCTGGTTTGGTTTTGCATTAATTTACTTTAAAATTATTGTACATATTTTGATTTCTGTTTTCCAAATAATTGGAAGAACATGCAGGAAAATTCAGTTAAGCAGCAACATCCTGTAAAATTTCCAATGGTCCAAGTGATCAACACACAGAAGGTCAAGCTAAATATATATATAAACATGAAATAGTTTGTTATAAAAAGTGATAATGCTGTGTCATCCCATTCCAGCTATGGAGAATGTGCCACTGACGTCTGGGAACTGACTCATTTTTAAGCTTCAGGGGAAAATCTGGTTTTTATATATCTACCCAACCACATACTGTGTCATGTTCTACCTCTTCTGCTTCAGACAGCCTGCTGTTGCAAAGTATTTAATGTATGCTATACAGAGAAAGCGTACTTTTGAAATATATTTATAGGTTATAAAAATTAACTTTTAATGGGACATTGATGTTAATCGTCTCTAAATGATAACAGAGTTCTGTGGTACAAAGAAGATATAAAAGGAGAAGATGGTAAGGGATGATTGAATTCATACCATTCTCCTGCTATATTCCGCTTGTGCTTTTCATTTCCTTAACACAATTATTTAGTAGCGGCCTCTGGTAAATTTTACACCTAAAGCGTTGTCATAAAATATTCAGAAGTTACTATAATTTAATACTGCTGAGTAAGTACTTTGTTTTAATTCTCTGGTGATTATAGTATGGAGCTGCATTCCTGTATGAAAGGCTGAATAACAGTACAAAAATACAGACTTTATACTTGAAGTTTGGCAACAACATGCACACACACATCTGAGGGCATGTAAGTCTTGAAAGGCCAGGTACTATCGGCTGGTGCTCTGGCAGGTTGAAGTCTCCAGGGAATGGCACACTGCAGAACAGAGAAAGTGGAAAAATGTGTGGCTTTGCCGCTTTGTAGCAAGAAGTGCTGTATGTGCCTGCTCAGGGAAGAGTTGCTCTTGCTGATGACCTCCTCAACATCTTTACCCCAGCAGACCTCAGCTGTGGGTCCAGTCCCTTCCATGTACAAATGACACTGCCTGGGCAGCAGGATGACATGCTGCTTAATGTTTGTTGTAGGCACTTTTAAACACTGACCTGCAGGAGCTCTCCCTGCATCTCTGCCCCCCGCAGAGGGGCACAGGGTGGGAATTGCCTGCTAGTTTTCAACAGATGCGCGCAACTCCCAGAGGTCCATTTCTCTCTTCTTTTATGCCTCTGAATGCTGCTGCCTTGAAGATATTTCCCCATTTTTCCTTTATTTATAATGGCTAATCTTTTTCTGGCAGTAAACAAAGAATTCCTCATTATTAGCTACAGGTTTTATCTGTGGCAGGTGGCAGGTTGCACCAGTCATACGGAGCAGAATCCATCTTTAGTGCTCAGACTTTGGAAAGCACAAAGTGATTTTAGTTTTATGAGCTTTGTATGGCTAATGCCATGATTGAGCTTATAAGATCTGAAGATGAGATCTGATTTTTTAAAGAGTCATATATGAGAAATGAATGAAGGGGTTCTCACCCCAAGCTCTTGGTGATACACAAATGCCTAAGTAGAAATCGTTCCTCCTGTCAAGACAAGTCTGGAAAATCAGGTGCTTCTACCCCCTAGTCAATGAAGAAGACACAACACTTAGCTCTTCTGGGAACAGGGAAATTTCCCAGTTGGTTCAGAGACACCACCTCCAGATTCCCATAGGGAAGCTGACACTCAGCGAGATGCTTCGAACTGCAGACACTAGAAGAGAGAAGGATAATAAAGCTCAATGGGAGAAAGCAAACAGATTTCGGATATTAATAGGAGTTTTGTGAAATGAATGACCATGCAAGCTTTTTCACCCATCCCCGCTGGTTCTCATGGCTGATATTGAACTTCTGAGGCTGGAGGGCTGCTCTGTTTTCCACAAAAACTCAAATGACAATGAAATATACTGGATGGAGGGTTTAATGGGACACTCCAGTTTCTTGTGGTTTTCAAGAATGAAGTCCAGATCAGCTTTAAATGGAATAATTTTGTCTAGAAGGCAGTAGTTCAAGAGCAAGTGACCTGCAGAATATGTCAAAGCCTGTAAAGTTCCACAGTCGCTCAGATCCTAGGAAATAAGCAAACAAAATCTGTGCTAAGAAGCAGTCAGGATTGGGGCAGAACACAGCACCAGCTACAGAGTTCTTCATCTTTCCATTACCCTGACATTAAGGGGACAGACATCTGCAGTCTTTTCTTGTAACTTCTTGCCTCTCGCAATGCTGTCAACAGTACCTGTCAGCAATCCACAGGAGTTTCACTTTCAGCAGATGCCAGACACAAAGTTATTCCTTTTGTTCTTAACCCAGCACAATAGGTTAAACCCTTCACCTTGACATCAGCAATGTTAAAGCAGAATAACTTCCCATGGAAAGTATGATATTCAGATGTGCTGACACCTTTAAATAGTTATGAAAGAGCACATCAAATCATTATCTAGCTGCATCTTGACTGTCATTAAATACGGTCATTATTATTATTATATTTTTCAGCAAGAAAAGGATTTTACAGTGGCAAAGACAGCTCTCCCAAATCATACTTTGATTACATGTCATTATAAAATTTGGTAATTATGGTTATTTGAAATGAATGCAAGTGTATATTTTCCAATATATTTTGTTTTTACCTGAGCCCTCCAGCCTATGCTGTTGTAGGCTGCTAGAACAGAACTTCTGCAAAGATATTTTTTCATCGCCTTTCAAGGTTTGCTGCTTTATGTCATCAGCACTTTTCAGTCAAATGGACAATGAAGCTGGCACTAGTGACTATGGTGTTTAGGCAGTCTAGAAATCAAAATGTTACAAAAAAATGAAATGAGTTCTCAAACAATATTATCTTCCTTTTTAGGTTATAAAGTATTTTGGAAAAGGGTATAACTTTTCACACAACAGATATTGGGAGTTCTAGTGTCCAAACTGAATTCCAAAATAAAAATATAATTTCAATGTTTGGACCAAGGTAAGACCTTTCACGTCATAGAATGTACCTGTCAATATTATAAATACCAAGTGATCTTTGTTTCAAATGTAAATTTTGCAAGAATTGTGCAAAAAATTAAATTTTCCATTCATGTTGATTATGAAAAAACATCCTGTTCAGAGACAGTACTATTTGCAGATTTTTTTTCCTTTTGCCCAGCCTCCTAACTGACTTGGGAATTGAAGCTCACTGTGTTCATCCTCTATCGACTGTAAAGGGGCTACTCCCGAGTTACAGAAGCATAAATAAAATGAATTATGTGCTTTGGGCTCTCACCTTGTGGCTCAAGGAAAGGAGAAGATAAAGAAAACCCTCCCAGCCCTGGGAAGGCAATGTTTACATGCTGTGTGTCTACTCAAACCTTGGAAAGCGTGATTTGTTTTGATACGTGCAAGGCACCACCGTTGGCCAGAGCTGCTGGCAATGAGGCAGGGCGCCGAACCACCGTGCTGCACAGGTGCTGCCCCTCCTTGCAGGGGGGCTCCATGCAGGGTGCCCGGAGGAGCTCAGCAGGAGACCCTCTCCCACGGCGCTTCTGCAGGCTGTGGGTCTGCCCCTCTCCCAGCCTGACTTCAGGGCCTGTGACTTTGCTGTGCTCGGAGGCATGCTGCTGCGGGCCAAGTCTCCGCCACTCGGCTGTGGCAAGGCTGGGGAGGGAGCAGTGCCCCACCAGAGGGAACATCCAGCCCCCTTTGCAAACCAGTCTCTGCCTCTCAGATAGGTAAGATTTTTTTACTGTCTTCGACAAGGCAGCTACTCCTGGCTCCTTGCTTCTGCTGAGTTCAGCAGGAGCCCAGCGCCTGTGGCCAAAAGACCACCCAGCTGCCTCAACCCGACAGCAAGCACTAGGCTGCACAAAAGAGAGCTATTGTACCTACCTGAAAGCTGAAGTGAAATAACAATTGCATTTTCTTCAGATAAACAGAATAAAAAAAATAATTTTTCACTCACATTTTTGGGAATGAGGTACTCAAATGCAAAATTATGTATTTCCATGATGGAAGATTGCAGGAATGCCTGAGGAAGATCACATTGATGTGACTGGCAGAACTAGCTCTGCCAGATATCACTCTCTGCAGAAGGAGAAACCATCCTCCTTGCAGAAGGGTTTCAATATTTAATGACCATCAAGGCATCTTTGTTGAAGTTTAAAAGTGGAGTGCTAGGACTTAGAAGAAAATAAGTGAAGAAAATGAAAGTACACAGTGAGACATTCTGTTCAAGTATGCAACACCTTTATTTCTGGTAGCATCTTCTTTCACTCCTGAAATGCATTTTTACAGTGTGTGTGCATAACCATGTGTGTGGACATTTGTGTGTGACACTGATCAAGGCATATGCCATCAATGGACTTGCTGAGTGCAATTGGAGAATTTATGATGAATGTGTTCAGATCTTGTTTTCCTTCTTCTTTAAGACCTGAGATCTATGAATGATGCAGCAGCAACGATTTAAGAAGCAGTTGTTGCAGTGCATAGGGTTGTTTCTCAGAAAAACCTGCTTTCCAGCACTGTGCCTGTCCTGGTGTCACGTGGCCGAGTAAACATGGCTGAAGTGCTCATAATCCCAGAGCCCTTCTGGTGCCCTCTGATAATAGCACCTTCATGTGTTCCACTGTCTGTGTAGCAGTGTAAACTAGCAGTTATTACTCTAAAACTGCTTGGGATTATTTCCTAGAGATTTGTGGCGAGTAGTTTAGCTGTGGTGAGTACCTTTGAATAAAATCATTACTTAACATGATTTTACAAGTCAATCAAAACCTGGATGAGTATAAACTAATTTGTGTGTGTGTATAACTACAGTTTTTCCACTTAACCGGATCACCTTCAGCCATTAAAAAAAAAAATCAGATAATCCTATCGGTGAAACTGTATTTTAAAGTGAAGTAAACAGTAGATAAAAAGAATCTCCAGGGACATAGAAAATTGCAAAATATTTTCTGTAGAGCTACATATGAGACCGTGTTTGTTTTGTGGAAAGCTCTGATCTGGATTAGTGCCCTATTGTGTTCAGCCATAGAGAAGAAAGAAAAAAAGAAGGTAAAAAATATATACCAATTTCAAAGAAGAATTTTTAATAGACAGAAGATGGCAAAGGACAGTGGATTAGCACAACAACATAAGTGCCTTCTTCAAAGAGATCACAGAGAAACAGACCATAAATGTATTGGACAAACAGATTTAAGACAACATCTAGACAAAAGGTCCACGTGGGAATGATGCAGGACTTGTGCCTCAAGCAGTTCTTGGTGATGAAAGGGGACTTCCCTGCAGTACAAACATAATATTCAGCTGAGGGCTCCAGGCGTAATGGTGTGAGTGAGCCCCTCTGTTAATTCCACATGAAGAGACAGATTAAGTTACACCTGTTGCAGACCTTCCACTATAAGTAGCACTGATGAGCCACAGCCCTTTAAAACCTGCTTTTTGGTTATGTGCTCTTGAGAGAGGAGCATCAGGTACAAGGCCAGTGCAGCAGCTGGGTGATTACAGTGAAGTTTCCCAGGCAGGTGAAAGGTTGGAGCCTTCCATGCTGATTGAAATGTGTGATACTCCCTGCCACTACTTCTCCCTAAATATCTCATTTTAAAATGGCTTTATTTTTCTTAAACCACTCTACCTCTTCCAAGTGCAGTTTTGCAGATACATTGTCTAGAATTTTCTGCTCTGCTCATAATTATCCATCAGCCAGCTTTCCCCTTATTAATTAACACTCAAGTTTTAGCAGCAGCTTGAACCGGGTCACTTTTCACACGTTGAAACAACAGATGCAAAGGGGTTTGTGAGTGACAGGATAAAAATCAGGCACTATCTTGGCATGAAGCTTCAGAAAGATGTTAAGAAACCTCTCTGCATTTCATATTGGAATCTATTCCACATCTCCAAGTACTGTATATACTGTACAAATGCTTCATTTTAAGTCTGCCAACATTGCCACTCCAATTTGTCAATCCTTGAATTCTTTTTAGTAAGTGCTACAAATGTACAACTCATCTTTGTTATTATGTTCCATTAGAACATTTGCCAGTTTTGAGTTCTGTCAGATATATGCGATAGTATTTGATGAATCACTGCTGAAATGATCCACTACAAACAACATCCAATTTCTTGGAGTGCTTTCTACCAGTATCGATAAGTATCTGGGGTTTAAATGCAATGCTACTTGTACACATTCAGTCACACTGCTCATTGCAAACATTTGGAATGAGTTTGCTATTGACTACTTAATTAATTGTCTTGGCTCATAGTTGACTGACTCTGTCAGTCAAGGATTCACTAGTCTAATTCCACAACGGTATTTTGTTAAAGAAAAGTTGGCACATTCAGTTGCATGACTGATTCGGTAACCTGTTTCTAACATCAAGGTGCTCCAACTACAGCGAACCTTCACTTGTACTTGAGGCTTGCATTTCTTTCTTTTGTAGAGTATGTTCAGCATCGGAGTTGCTGCAGCAGACAGGACAAGACTTCATAAATATGCACACAAACTCTTCTGAGCAAGTCAGTGATCCAGAAAACGTCCTGTAGTGCAAAATCCACAAAGCAGAATGCCTCACCCTGTAAATGCAACTCCTCTCCCCAGATACAGGCTTGTATAAGTCTTGGGGGAGGGAAAGACAAAAAATTAAAAACAAAAAAGAGGGGAAGGTACAGCTTTGCAAAAACTGGGATATCTCTGTACTCTACTTTTTGGTGGAGGTGAAAATGTTTCAGCTTAAAAGTAACAGGATTTTTGGAAAGAAGTCTGCAAATCACATAAACTTCTTTATCATAAAAATTTAGTTGAGTAGCAAGCAGTTAAAGCCTTCTAAGGCATATATAAAGATGAAGTCAATAAAGAGTTATATTCTACAATATATTCCAAAGACAGGATTTTCATGTGGTTCTACTCATAATTACACAGTCAATACGGTTTTTGTTGCTTCCTTGTTACTAGGGAGGGTTGTCTTCTTTTAACTGATACTTACTCATTTGTATTAATTTCCCTTCCCTGTGGACTGGAAAAGACCTTAGACTTACGACTTTTGTTAATTCATTGCACTACCAAAGCACCTAGGAAACCCAGTGAAGGACCAGTCTCCCAGCTGGTGATGCCCTGCCCATCAACAGGTGAAGAGATGGATGCTGGGCAAAAATCTCACTGTCTGTATTTAAGGCAGCAGCAGCGCAAGGACACAGGAAGATGACAGACAAGGGAATCAGCTTTGTTTTCTGTAACAGAGAGGGAATAACCAGTCAAGGGATGAATAAGAATTCCTTTTGGCAGCTTTTTGGGAGACAAATCTTAGAGAGGTAGGAAAGCAACCATGAAAGGATCAAGAGGTCAAGAAAGATGGCATTTTAAGAGTATGATCAGCTGTGCTGAGAGCGCCTCAGCTCATAGCGAATAAAGATAGACTGAAAAAATAAAACACAGAGGCTAAAACTTCACCATTTTTTAGTGAGTCTGTTAATTCAGTGCTCCATGAAGCATGTTAGGGCTAATGAGTGTAAAAGAATAACAAGATATCAGCCACATCCAGCAAACTCAGATTTTGCCTTAATATTGATTATGAAAACATTTGATAAGTTTCTGTTTGTTTTAAATTGCAGCACTTTATTTGGACAGCTGAAAATCCAGCAAAATGAGATATATTTGACTTAGGTGTTGAGGAAATTACAGATTATTTTAAAGTACTAAATGGCCTTCTGTCCTTTCTTTACTTAAAAAAAAAAAAAAAAAAAAAGTTCTGTCTTAAATCTCTAAGCTGTCCTATTACTCTTTCTGTCATTAATTCCTCCTACCACCCGTCATCGTGTTATTCTAGGTAACAAGCCTCCCATGAGCAATCTCATTTATTTCACCATTCTATTACCTCCTTTCTGGGAACAAAACTATTTCGTTCTCTGCATTATGGAAGGAATTACTTCTGTTTTAAAGGTCTTGAACTGACCTATAAATAAATTTGCCATATATCTGTGGCACAATTCAGATCAGAATTGGGAACACCTTCCTCTAAAAATCATTTTTTCCCCCACCCCCCCCCCCCCCCACCCCCCCCCCCCCACCCCCGCCCCAAGGGTGGCTCTACTATGAAGAAGTACTCACAATTCTTTTAAAGTCCTGTCTAGCAAAGAGTATGAAATACAAATGTAGAGTGCAAAGGAAATGTCACAAAAGAAGCAATAAAACATCTCTTGTACAGCTACTTTAGATTACTAAAATACACCACTGGCTCCTCCAAACAGCTCTAACAGATTTCAAGCTACTACCTCCTGCAATTCAGCTTTGAGAAATTTCCCTTCAACAATCAAGTTATACCACCTTTCTTGCACAAGGAGGTATAATTTTCACTCCCATGCCCTGATAAAACTTAGTCATGCAGTGCCCTCATCCAAATGACATCTGAAGTGCTGTAGCTTGTTGAAATAAGATAGAAAACTAAGATTTCTTAGTCATGGTAAAGTGTCTCAAGGCAACCTGAAGTTCCCCAGCTACGTTGTGTCCTTTCTCCAAGCCCCTCGCTGGCTATGGTACTCTCACTCACCAATGGTATGTGTAAAACAGGCACAGCCTGTTCAGTCACCTGGCAGTCTAACTAACCACATTCCTGTTCAACTGATGTCCCATCTTTCAGTTAAATACTTCTGGCTTTTACTTGCAGCTTTCACTTCTGCTTTTGGTTTACTCCCTATTCCTTGAAACATCTTTTACCCACTTACCCCTTTTTCCCCATTTTTTTTCCTTGTATTTTCCAGCTGCTGCCCAGCAGCCTCCTGCTCATTACTTTGAATGAGGCGGTTATGACACAAGAGTAAGTCAGCAAGTATGCGTGATGTAATCAGTAAGGTTAGCAATAGACTAAGCCTTGGAAATCAGAGTAACAGGGACCTGACTCTGTCTCCAGGTCTGATCTAATCCAAGATGATAGGTCATTCCCTGGGACCTTTCAATCAGCCAGAGATACCCAACTGTCCGTTTTGATTTCGTGCGCTTTCACTCAGCATGTACTAGTCTTTCTTGCTTGCTTGAGCTTTTTCCCTGTGTTAAGCAAGACAGACAATGTTTTTTCAAATCCACAGAGGCAAATGCACTTTCTGTCTGCTTATAATTATGGCAGAGGGAATAGGAACTAAATGAGATGCAACAAGTGCAGTGGGAAATATAGCAGAGGTGTAGTTAAGAGTGTATAATTTTCAGATAAATGAAGTAATATTGTCAAATCTGCATACAGCCCAAAGGTTGTGGGAGACCATGGGCTGTATCTCCAAAAAACCAATAATTATACCTAAAGCATCATCTTCCCCTGCCTTGCACAGGCTGTCAGCATTGTAAAGGCTTGCCATAGCAGCCCAAAGTTTTTGAAAGAGGTCTTAATATCCTTTGGCAGCTCACTGAGTTTTTGGACCTGTCTGCCTATTTAGCTGTTGCAAGAAAACCTCAGTGTGGAACCACACCTTATGCTGGCAAAAGACCACTTATACCATTCCGGTGGCAGTATAATACACAACTGTTCCCCCCCCAAAAAAAACTGTGAAAAGATCATATATTTTACCAATACGATGGCTTCAAAACCTTGGAGCACAGATAAAAACACGACAAAAAATTACTCTTTGAGCTAGGTGACGGAATGATCAAAGTTCCTTGAACACAGAAATGGTCCTGTCATAACCTCAATCTCAGCCTGAAAAGATCTGAAGGTAACAATCACCTATATCTGCATACAGGTTTACATGGTATGTTCCAAACAAATACCCTATCTTCAAAAAACATTGAGTAACAAGACAGAGCATTTAAGAATCAGAAAATGTCAATATAGTAAAATTATTGTCGTCAACCAACAGAAGATATAGCTTCTATTAAATAATTCATGCAATAATGAAATTAGTTGAAGAAGTAAAATTGTCTCCGGTACCTTATTAAATAGACTGCAATCAAGTAAACTTATCTTGCCAAAATGTGATCACAATTTAAAATTCAGCCAAAGGTAATATGTGGAATTTTCCTGCGGAAAAAGGAAAAAAAAATAAAAAGTTATTACCACAAGGTCAGTAACTACTATTTTTTTCATATGGTGCTGAAGATAGCCACAGAAGAATAGGAGTGTAACCATCCACGAAAGATTTCAATTGGAAGGAGCTTTGGATCCCATCCCCCAGAAGGAACCAACACCCTGTGAAAGATAAAAATAGAGATAAGAAGTTGCCTTCTGAAATCCAAATCTGTTGCTAAAATGTGAATAAACAAAATGCTCTGCCAATTTTATGACCAAAAAGAAAGCAAAAGCAAAAAAAAAAATAAAAGAAATCGAACAGTAAGGTGAAATGTGCCTAATAAATAATTAGCAGATTGATGGTGTCTGAATATGCCATACACTCAAGCTACTGTCTTGCTAACAACATGCTTTATAAACAGACCAGTTTGCAATAAAAATATATCCTCACTTCTCTGTTCCCTCACATTCACCTTTAAAAATGTTAATTTTTCATTATAATGAAGTATTTCACTGAAAAAAACGTCTCAGGTGGAAAAAAAAGAAGCTTCCATGCATGGTGCTTGACTCGGATTAATATTCATCAAGTTTTATTACTTATGCAACCTTGGTTGTTCATGCAGCATTAAGCTGGACTACTGACATTTCAGAGGATTTGCCAAGTTTTTATAAACTGACTAGAAGTTTAAAGAAGCAGTTTTCCTCTCTTTAACTGCATTTAATATCCTATAAGATTCCTTGCAGAATCAGATTTTGTTTGCTAATTGCAGTAGTTTCAGCTGCAGAGCGTGATGCAGAAGAGTGATATATGGATGACTGAGGTCCACAGACATTTTTTCTATTCAAAGGAAACTGTTCACTATCTGTTTCTTTCGGAGATGAACACAGAACCCAGGCAGGACAAATAACTTCCTTATTTTCTAATACCAAAACCCAAAACAAAACCAAAAAATCCTCATAAAACTTGATTGGATTGAAAAATGCCTAATGCATTGAACATTTTCAGATTGAAACCTGATCACAATATATCTCGTTTTACACCACTTGTGTTTCAGCACTGCAGTAATCCTACTTGAAAGAATGCAAGGCTTGTAGCATCAACAGCCCATCTTTAGCAGTCAGGAAACAGGGAGCAGACCGTCTCTATTTCAAGAAAGACAGGCACAGGAAGAGTGAACTTATTTAACTGAATTCTATTATTAGCCAGTTTATCACATTTAGAGAAGATATTGGCAAATCCCAACCTGCAAGATACAAATAGAACAGGGTAATTTATTTATATTTTGGAAAAAAGGAGTTTATCATTTCCCTGGGTCTGAGCCATGCTCAAATGAGAGTCATGTTTAATTAAGAGTTTCTACCAAAAGCAAACAAAAACATGCATTCCTATGTCAGAACAGTTCATCTCTACATTTCTTAAATTTTTAAAACCTTTGGATTCAAGGGCTAAGAATTGTATGTATATTTTTTTGCCAAGCAGGGAACAGAAAGGATGTTTTCTTTTCACCCTTTAAATAAAAGAATACATTGCTTCAGGGACAGGAACATGGCTGCCTCACCTCACTCAGAGTGGTTTTGCTCACAAGTTTTAAAGCCAGCCTGTTACTGGTTTTTTAAGCCATTGACTGTTCTGCAAGATATTCAAAGCAGAAAACTTTCAGACCCAGTAGAGGACCTCAGCATAGGTCTCCTCCATCTCAAATGAGTGTCCTGAGGACATGGTTTATAAGGTGCCTGGGCTCACAGCAATGCCCTCTTACATCTTGCAGACAGTATTTGGGTAAACATTGTGCAACAAAACTTTCCATCCTCACAAAAACCCACACCAATCATAACAAAATATTTTATTTTCAGACTAGATATTAGGAAACATTTCTTTACTGAGAGGGTGGTCAAACACCGGGACAGGCTTCCTAGAGAGGTGGTCGATGCCCCAAGCCTGCCAGTGTTTAAGAGGCGTTTGGACAATGCCCGTAACAACATGCTTTAACATTTGATCAGCCTTGAAGCAGCCAGGCAGTAGGACTAGATGATTATTGTAGGGCCCTTCCAACTGAAAATATTCTAGTCTTGTCTATTCTCATCTGACGTCAGGTTGTTTGGTTTTTCAGTTTGCTTCAGTGGTTCAAAAATTACAAGTTCTTTCAAGACTGACAAAGAATTGTTACACTTCTAGGTGCAAGTGACCTGCACTGAAACTTTGTACCTCCCTCAGCACTCAATGATGCATTAGGGTGTTTTTTTGGTTTGTTTTTCTACTAAAAGCAAAAAGAGCCTACAAGTGTGGAACTGCATGGTAACATGATATTGGCTTTCCCTGTTGTGTGCTGGTGAAACAATGCAGTGTCAGGCTGATACATCAACTTCCAGCATCAAAAAGAAGTTTCTTCCAACATCTTTGGATTCTCACTGTTTGTGAATATGTAAAATATGATAACACTTGCACTCAAGTGTTAAATTCTGGCTTACGAAAGTTAAGTATAATGTGTAATCTTTGGCAGCATTATTAAATTTCAGTACCACCAGTGAACTGAAAAAGCCTGAAAATGAGTAGAAGTCCAGAAAAGTTTGATGTAGTGTCATTATAAGCAAGATTAATTTGCTTATTATTTATTAAATCTTCTTTTTTTACTATGTCATACCTCTGTTATTGAAGAACTGCTCTCATATTCATACAGTTGTTTAAATCCTTTCTTAAAGTCAGGCTTTTATTTTTAAATCATACAAACAGTGTGATCCTTAATTTATATTTAAAGAGAAATTACTTTCTGGGGACTTGTCCTACCTGAAACATAGATGCTTAACTTTAAATTCATAAAATTTTAATGTAAAGGTAATCTATTTTTATTGATATAACATGTTTCTTCAGTAACAGTTGTTACTTGTAAAGTCAGTGTTTCTCAAATGAATTTAAAAATTTTTTTAATCAAGAATACTGTTCACCATTGAGTTTGCTTATGCCTTTATGCAGAATGAATGATGACAATTCAGTGACAAAATAAATGTTCATTATCTTCAAGTACAGGGAAGAAAATTGATCTAACCTGTCAGGCCTTATATAAGCAAAACAACTCAAAACTTGTATTTGTTTGCACCAGATCTGAATATGGCTTTGCAATACATTTTACCATGGCAACTAATGGCATTAAAATATCCTGCAAGCTCTGCAGAACAGGAAAGCTAACTGCCAACTTTAAAAAAAAAGATACTGCCTGAAATTAGTTGTGGTGTATTTTAGACAGCATCTCGTGTATTTGAAAATATCAAAAATCGTTTATTCCCAGTTACTGTAAACTGAATGGTTGAAAATTCATCCATAGTTAGAGCTCATTAATTGGATTACTTACCCGGTATGCTTGCTGCCAGTCTGTTTAAGACTGCCATTTTTGCTTTTAGCTAATGCCAAGACCCATGTGCTTTTCTATGCTCTCCCTTTCATTCTCCATGCTTGTTTTGGCAAGCTACTATCTGCTTTTTCATACCTGATGCATATCTTAGACCTCGCCCCAACTCTGCAAAAACCAGAGCCCAAGAAGCCATTGCTCACAGAGGCTGTACCTGCAACAAATGTCCGCAGGAAAAGCCTGGAATAGCTTCACCTTCCCATTTGCATTCCAGGTAAAAAGAAAGCCATTTGGAGGATTCCTGCACCTTCCCTAAGCAAAGCTGATGTCATTCTTCTCAGCTTCATTCTTGGGATCCAGCGGTTGAGGAGAAGCCCCCGCTCCTCTCCATCCTCAGGCAGGGCTTGTCTTTGCAAGGGCCTCTGAGCCACGCAGCACAGGGGTCTGTGTGCTTCAGGGCTTCCCTGGAAACACACCTTGTCTGTGCTGGAGCTTTCATGTGCCTACTTCACTGAAACCAGTCCTTCTGCAAACAGAGAAGGGGGGGGGTTGTTTGACATTTTTTTTAAAAAAAAAAAGCCCTTTCAGGTCTGTCACAGTGTTTGGGTACTTTCACTACAACTCCAAGCTTAACATCAAACACTCCTGCACATTGGAAGTAAAAGCCAAACACAAAGATTTTCACAATGCTCTCAGGAGTTCCATGGGAGGTTGAGTTGATTGTAAATTTTTCCTGCCTAATCATGGTTTTTTTATGCCTGAAGTGCTTGCAGCACCAAAGATTATGTTTAAGCTAGAGTACGTGGAAGAATACTTGGAAAGCCCCACAGAAACATAAAAGAAGATTGTTCAATGAGCAAGAGGGGAACGCATGAAAAACCTTGGTAGAGACATGAATTCCTGACTGAATGAGGATATGTGTCTGGTATGTCTGGAATGCTTAATATCCAACACACTTGGCAATGGCTGCTTAGGGAAACATCTTAAACCATGAACATCTTTATTACAATAAGTGACCATTCTCCAGATTCTAGTAGGGCTATGCACAGCAAAAATAAGGTTCAATGTTTATTTCTGTATTTATATTCCTAACATTATTATAGTGCATATATTTAGAAGTAAAAGTGTATCCTGAAAATTCTTTTTATTTTACAGTGCAGACATTTCATGTTCTCTCTATCCAATGTATGTTCAAGGCATTGCCTGTACATTTACTAGGAACCTCAGAGGTGTTGTTTTATCATATCTGGTGTGTATGCAGTGGAAATACATTTGGCTACCCAGTATTATATAAGATGCATAGTTGGCTCATATGCTCTCTCTCTATTTAAACATTAATAATAAGCATACACACTATGGGTCCAATAACAAATATGGATATTTTAATGGGATGTCTGAACCTCAGACATGAATGCTTAAATCAGCACTTTGGTCCACAGAGTGGGCATTTACACATCTAAGTGTCCGTGTAAGTACCCAAATGTGCAATTTGGATATCCTATTAAGATGCTTGAATTTGAAAATTAGGCTGACTTCCCGACATTTTTGGCAACATGTTGCACAGTGATTCTGGCAAAAATGCAGGGTTTTAATTTAACTGCACTAAGGGGTTTTTCATTGTGGAAAACAAAAACAGAAACAAAAACAAAAAAACAAAGAAGAAGAAGAGAAGATGCGCAGTTCTGGACATAGATTTTGCTCTACTTTTATTTCCAGTGATTTATATGGTCTTACTGAGATACCAACTGAACACTGCTGCCTGAAGTCCAGTACCCTCATGAAACAGAAGTTCTAATATCTCAGGGCATATATTAAAGTTTGTCATATTTTAGTCTGAAGAATCATAAAACGCGCTATCACTGGGTGCTGCAAGTTCAGTACCCACTGAAGCAAAGGAGTTAAATAAGCTTTCTGTTTTATGGACCCTTAAATTGTAAGTGATGTTCTGTGTTGCACATTGTGAATACAGCTATGAAAAAATATATAACATTTTTCTAATCCTCTACAGAATCTGAGTAGAAATCTGAAAGCCCAGTAACCTCAGTGGAGCAAGAGCACCATAAAAGCATCTGCCAGACAACTGTAGTCAAAGTAAATGCATTAAGATTATTCACTACATTGGAATATTTACAGGAACGACCACAAAAGTAACGTAAGCCATTTTAAAAAGGTCTCCCAACTTTATTATTTTATAAGGAAATAAAATCTTTTTTGGCCATGAGGTCTAAAGCTTTTTCCCTTCCTTCAAATAAGAAAAATTACTCAAAATAAAATAATCCAAAGCCAAAACAGAAAGCATAAAGAAAAGAAGATGTGATAGTTTATAATGAAATGTATTTTGCTGTTTCTATTTTATTTATAAAAACAGCAGTACCTGCGCTGTGAAAGCTGCGCCAAGATTTAGCTAAATTTCAACTACTTATAAAGGAAACCCGAGCCAATGTGCCTTTTTGGAGCTTGACATTTTTAACACAAGCCACTGATTTATTACTGCAAGCTATTGTTTTAAGCTTCTATTTCAGTCCTGATGATGTACTTATGTGCTTGAGAGAGGTTATTTCTTTTTTCCGCATATGATAAGGGGATAAAATATATTATTCCTCCCCACAAACCTTGCATGTACTAGAACTGTGTATTTCACAGCTTCTGTCTTGTCAGTCTAATAGGCATTTGTAAGATAAAGCCTCTATCACAGTTTTTGCATATTTTTCTATGTTCTATACAGTCTTTATCAGGTTCCAGGTATTTTCATCTCTCATTTACAAGATCATCATGCCTTTTGTAAGAGAATAGTGGCTTTAACATTTATTTTGCTTTAGATAGAATTTCGCTTTTCAATTGAAAAGTCATTCTCTCCCAGGGCTTGAAACAGCCCCACTGTCAGCACTTGCTAGATGTGTTGCTTTTCATTCTTTATCGTATAGTACAAATGTACAATCTCTATATTTCTATATATCAGGGTTGCACTTTTCATATCCCCATGAAAACTGTGAGCTGTACACAGTGTTGATTTTTCCTTCTCCCATATTTGTAAAGTTTCATCTAGAACTACAGTGGAATGCAAACTAAAACAAAAATCATAACAAAGAGAATGTTGGCATAGTGTGAAAGCTTTGAGTCAAACTCTGATAGTCAGATTTCAGTCTGCTAAGGCAGGATTGTAATAGAATGTTTGAATGAGATACCCTTTATGCAAACAAAAACTGTAGGGAAGGTGAGCCAGTAGCACTGTGCCTAGTGTTAAACTGGCAAAAGAATTAAGTTGACAGGACATTTATTTTGTGTTCTGAACCAAGGTTCCTCTGATCATAAATTTGAACACACCATCTGATATCATATGCAAACACAGCTTCTTCTTAAGGTTTTTATATATTAGTAATTTAACAGCTCTGAAAAACTCTAGATTTTGTTCTGAATTTGGCACGTACCTAAGGCATCTGCCTGCAAAGCCTCATTTTCACTTATCCCATTTCCTTTAATTTATAGGATGATACAAATCATTGATACAAATCTTCAGTACTTGTTTTGTGGTTGTTGGTTTGGTTTTTTTAACTCCTGAATTAGTGCAAAAAGGACTTAACTGCTCCAGTAAGAAGTAATGACATCTCCATGAAGGGTGAGGATGAACACATTTGAAAGGCTGTTGCACCCCTCTGAAATTTAGAGCCAGAGCGTATCAGTTTGAGCTGTGGTCCTGCCAGGCATGGCAGGCTACATGGGGTCATGTCCGGTCAGCACCTGAACAGGAGCACTCCTGCGGCACACACGCATGACTCCTGTTAGTGTCATGGTAAGTAAAGAGCCAAGTTCTCCAGCTGCCTTCGACCAGGACAGTGGTGCCTTTTGTGCTGGATAAGCTGCAAAACTTATGGCCGTTAATGGTCCCACAGCACTTCACAGGAGGCACCTGCAGTTTCCATCCCAGCTTATGGGCTCTATCCATTCCAGTGCTCCGCAGTTCAGTTTAAGGTATGTGTATGATTTCAAATACAACAAAAATACTATTTTAAATACTACATTGTTGAATGACAGCTTGGCGTTAGGAGTTCTCTCCTTCTTTGTCTTCTGAGTGTAAAAGAAAGTAACAGTCCACAGGGAGAAACAATGAAACCAGCAAACATTTGACCTAAGAAAAGTCTTCATGTTGCAGCAAAATGTCCTCAAATCCCTCAGAAGTTCCCCTTTCCAGTCAAACAATTAGGCAAAAATAACCCTGAATTACTTCAGTTAATTACAATACAGTTATGATGAATGTGCCCCATTATGAAGACAGAATTAGTAAATGAAAACTATTTCTGCCTAAAACCCCAACTTTACTGTAGAAGAATTTTTAGTAGTTTTTCCACAAATACTATTGAGCAGAAGAAAGCCAGACCCCTTTCCAGGAACCTTCTGTCTCTGTTTCCTGGATTTCGCTTATGTTGTTGAATATATGCACACACACACATATATATATACACAGGTTAAAATCAGAACTAACTTCTGCAGACTTTTGTGTTTAGTCCCTTGTGTCCATTTGGTCCATGAAAGCCTTCAGAACCAAACTGGCTGAGGAAATCTTACATTTAAGTCTGCCCCCTATCTACATTCAAAGGGGTTTCTGTGCAGTTTTGAATAGTTCTTTTTAAAAGGCTGGGTGGAATTTTGTCAAAAAAATCCCCTGCAGTATTTTAAGCTCTTTTCACTCAATTAAGCTGTTAAGAATGATACCCCAGATTCTAATTTCCTGGCATAAAATGAGATCTTCTGCTGCAAGAACACTATATCAGAGATGATCAAATAATTTGTCATCACAAGATAACTCCAGACTAAAATTCTACATCATAATTCATAATTTGATTGACTCAAATCCTTTTTGCATGTTGCCAGTCAAGACTTATGTTTGTCGATACCTATTTCACCTAGCTAAACATATTCCAAGTTTAATTCTCCACTGCATGTAGTGTCAATTATAGTGACACTGCTCTGTGTCTTTTTGTAACTTCAGTGCATGCTAAAACTACTTGGAATAATATTATTTTCTACTATTTGTTAAGTTGTAGCCAATATCTTTTATTCTAATCATAATCAGAGGTGAGCAAATAATTTTTCCTCATTACCTCCAACTACATATCTGTTAAAATGTGTTGACAACCATAGTCAATTTTAAGTTTACTTTTCTGTCTGTCTCATATACTAAGTGGTTTCTCAGGTACTTCTGAAAACTAGAAGATCTGCTTTAAAGCAATTGCTGCAAAATATTAATGGAGACCCTGATCTAGCAAAAATACATGCATAAGCTGCATGTAATTTCTCTGAACTCCATGCAGTGACCTAGAACAAATTAAGTAGATGCTTTGGGCTTTGCAAAACTGGGGTTCAAATACATATTTTAAATTAATTACTGTTCCCAATGGGTATATTTAAAACTTACACTGTTCAATTAAAATCCAGGGCCATACTGTATGACCTATACTTTATAAATATGAAGTTTTCGTATCATCAGACTTAGGGAATGAAACCTCATAGCAAGTTTAGCGCAATGGGCTTAAATAACACAATGGAAAAAAATCATGTAGTTGTTCAGCCCACCCACCACTTGCATCTAGTCCTTGTTTCAGACTCATAGTGAACTGCAAAAGGAAATTCAGAAATACCTATATAAATAACAGTGAACTACTGTAAGAAACACATGGTAATGTGCTCATAGATTTCTATGAGAAAATAAACACTCCCTAAGGCCCAGTATAGAATTAGACAAAATAATTTTGATAATTCTAAGCCCGTTGCACTGTAGTCCCATACCCATTTGCAACTCTAAATACCTCTAATTTTCCAGCTTGCTTTGTTATGTCCTCCCCTCTACATGCACTGCAGCATGTCATAGCAGAGAGGAAAAAGGTAAACACTGTTATGGCAAGCAACACTTTAAAAATACAGCCTGTTTCTAGTATTTTGGAACATCTTCCTTATGTGGAAAATAATTCAGTATTTATTACATTTCCTGTAGCATGATGTGAGATTATCTGCATTAAAAAAAAAAAAAAATAGAATAAAGCACCAAATACATTTCTCCTTAAATGAAAACCGCAGTTTGTATCTCCTTCTGTGGTTCATACAGGCTCTCCCCTCTGCACAGACCATTGCTTTTCCCTCTCCTACCTCAATGTTTGTTTGCAGAAACTGAGAGTAGGAGAGAAAGGAGTTTTTTGCAGAGCAGGAGATCGTGAGCTGAGATCCTGATGCTTACAGGATTACCAGAAGTGTGACAACTGTCTTTGTTTCCTTAAAACTTGCCTCCTGAAGCAATCTGTAAGGTTTTCCCTTTTACCAAATGCCTTTCTCTCCTGCTACTCTGAATACAGCTGTAGCTAGAATATTTTCAACAAATACGGTCACTACTTCTCTGAATTCTTTGCAGGCAAATATTAAGTTTCCCCTGGTAAAAGAGATTAACTGTTGTTTCTGCATTTCTTAAATGTGGCTGTGGTAAAAATGGGGAAATAGAGCAGAAAAGCAGGCTAGAAGAGAAGAAGCAGGGAATAGCGTAACTGGGTAAGGTGCCGTGGGAAAAAAAGAGAAGGGCAACATGTGGAAAAGGAACAAAAGGGTAATGAAGGATGTAGTGAATGTGTAAGAAACAGAAAACTGGGAAACAAGGAAGAAGAGAGTTGAAAATTGGAGTGCAGGAGGATGAGCGGGGGGAAAAAAATGCCAGCTAGATTTACAGCAGAGAAGTTGATGGGTAGATTTTTTTAATGTTGATTGAGGATTTCTTGACAGCTAGAGGGACTCCTGACTTTTAAGTCAGTTTAAGACTAAAGTTAGCATTAGTAGGAGAGAAGACTCAGAAAGTCCAAGTAGCATCAAAGAGCAGGACTTAACACTTCCTTTTATACCCAAAGCTAATATTAAAGAAAATTGGGAAGTACAAAAACTTTAGACGCAAAGATACAGTGAAATCAATATTAAGACTAAGAAAGTTCTGTACAAAACACATTATAGGCAGAAAAATCAATTTTGGAACTTTCAAACAGACTGTAATGAAATATTGCAGACAAATGGAAGAATACTTCCAACCATGGAAGTGTGAAATACCTCCTTTATATATATAAAGAGATACAGTATTGCAATAACTGAGAAATACTTACTTTATCAACTAACATTAGGAAGACAATAAAATACCTCTATACCGTATCTAGAAATATTACAGAAACTGGTAAATATGTGCTTAGAGAGTACACTGTGAAATACCTACAGGAGAAAGAGAAACAAAATTGCTTGAACTGGAAAAAAAACCAAACATATACTTTATTAACTAACACTAGGAAAATTATGAAATACAGTAGCACACATACAGAAACACAATGAGCTGAAAGACATTACAGAACCTAATTCTGCTTTCCCTCACGCTGAAGTGCTACAGTCCGAGAGAATGGAGTTATTCTGGACCCACTCAGTGGTAAGCAAAAGAAGAATTTCTCCCATTGAGTATATATTATTTCGTCTTTGAGAAACAATAATAACAGTTTGGGAAGCTAAAAATACCTGCTAAGCATACAATAGAGTTCACTTTTGAAATATTAAATTTTAATGGCCTCTCCATGAATCTTCCTCTGACAGCTAGACTGTGAAAAGTCTGTGGAGCAACTGAACTTATTCCAAATAGCAATTGTTTTTCTTAAGCAAAAGTCACTGTTGTAGACCAAATACAGACATTGGGAGACTGTTTTGTGCGATCCTTACAATGAATTAGTGTCATATTTTGCTGCAGTGCAAATGGAAGTGACAATAAAGAGGTTTTTTGTCCTAGTTAGGAAAGAACTCATACATTCAAGAGAGACTATTCTGTACGCTGGATCTGAACTCTGGGTGTTCTTCTACCAGGATAGAAACCTACAGTGAAAAAAAATAATAATTTGGAGGCCGTATTACCAACTCTCGTGACTTTTATTGAAAGCTTTGTGCTATGTGGTGATTTTCCTAGATCTCATCTCCTGAATCAAAAGTGTTATGTGAAAATCTGTTTCCTTTCTCCTTTTTAAGAAATGCCTTGCCTTTATTTTGATGCAAAATGCTTTAAGCACAAATCCTAATATACAAAAATCAGAGGCAAATATAGGAAAAATCCCAACACACACTTTTTAAGATGATGTTACAATTTTATGGGAACAGACTAATAATAACCCTGACAGCCTATTTTTGGCATCATGCTTTCCTTCCCTCAGCACGTTATAAAAATTTTTACTTACAGAATGTCTGATGATCAATAACTGGTCTCAAATTACAGGAAGTGCTTGTGGGGAGGCAAAGTTGTACTAGTTTCTGTAGCACATTATTTCTTATTAAATACAGGTTTTCCTACTTGCACTCACTGGCAAAACTGTGCATGTTGCTGCTTGTGTATAAATAATATGATCTATCCTCTAATTATAGATTTTACCTGTTGTTATGTGGTCCAGTCATGGGGAAAGATTATAAAACAAGTGGCAAAAAGGTCTTGCTCACAATATAATGTCTAGTTAGACACGGATATAGTCAAATCTATTTGACCTTCAAGAAAGATGAAGTTCAGTACCAGATGCACTTTCCATCTCCTTACCCCCAAATTGTTGTGAATGAGAAATTTTGTGTTAGAGTTCAGTTCTTCAACCAGACTGAAGGATAGCTGAGGCTGCAAAGGCAGCAGTGTCATTTGAATACATATTAGGCTTAACGTAATCCACAGAATTCAACTGTGTTTGAAAATACTTTTAAAAATCTTTTTTTGCCATATTCATGAGACCCTTATAAAACAGAAAGAGGCAGCAGCAATCTGGACAAAGGGGAAAAGGTTTTCCAAAGAGAGAAGTGATATCAGGACATTAAGAGAGAAAATAGCTTTTTCAGGAGCTAACAGAAGAAATGAACAAAGAAAGGTTGGTGATGAAAAGAGAGCTGCAAGAAACAGTGCAGGCAATGCTTAAATTAGAATGCGTCTAGTCTAGAATTGCTTTGCCCAAGCTTCCCAATGTTGACGCTTGCGACAGAACTGAGCTGTCTGAGGAGCACTCACATGCATAATTCTTCCTCCCAGGGCATCCTTACCCAAGGGAATAAAGCCACTTTCAGAAAGAAATATTTCCTTTCTGGCACGGGCAGCAACAGGTTTTTTGTAACCTGAAGCATTTCCTTGCAGGCATAGTAACACAATACCCCCAGGTTTCCTACAGAATGTATCTCATGGTAGAGCTCAGGAGCAAAGAGATGCATGTTTACCAGATACTGCAAAACAGAAGCATGTGATGGAGAACAACAAGGGCAGGAAATTCCCACCTCAACCTCTTCTAGCAGGAGAGGGAAAGAAGATGGGAAGAAAGCCAATGGATTCACCTGGGTGTGGGAGCTCCTCACCCTGCTGTTCCTCCTTAGTGTGGACAAATGCGCAATTCCTCATTGCTCAGCCTCCTGGCTGGAGTTGCTCCCTCTCAAGCAGCTCAGCAGCCAGTGTGCCATCACGGGGTGAAACTGCCGTATATTGCAGTGTAGGAGAAGTCAGCAAGAGCATGGAAGACCATCCCAGCTTCACAGTATTTTAACTGGTGCAAAACAAAACAACTCCCCTGAAGGAGAAAGAGACTCCTCCAAAGTCAGGGTATGCAAGTGACATTTGAAAGGTCAAGAGCCGAGTCTCCAGCCTGAACGAGTCCAGGTGTTTTTGATGAGCTCCTTTGTCTAGCAGTGTTGGCTGGGTTTCTGACTTCTGTCATTATTTCTACCCTGAGCCTGCAAAATCATTCTTCAAAAGGTAGAATGAAAGAGAAAGTTTCCACTGAAAGTTTTAGGTTTGATGAATCATTTTTCTATGATGAAATCCATTTTGTCACAAAATTCCTGCCTAGCTTTAGTTGTAATACTATTGTCTAGCATAGCTGTCAGACAGCCCTCCTAGTTAAGCTATTTTTGTACAAGATTCCGGGTATAGTTTGTGAATCACAAAGCTTATGACTCTAGTTCCGTATCACTACAGGGAAATTATCCCAGAGGGAAATCATAATGCTGTGCTCCACAACCTGAAACTGTTATATAAAGCATCTACTCTTCCATATTGGAACAGACTGCCCTACTATCATAGCAGCCTTTCAATTCCCTCAAAACATGGAACAAAAAGGAGAGGTCCTTGTATGAACAGAGAGGCGTTTGATCAAATCTCTTCATGTGTTGCTGGACCTAAAAGTATTTCATAACAGTGGTTAGACATATTCATGTCAAATTTCAGAAAAGGAAAAGATAAAATGAAAAGTAAGGAAGTCTGATGTTTATTTGAAGTACACACAGAAGATGTAAGACCATGCCAAACCATCATGTCAGTACTGCCTGGGGGGCTGAATTGTTCCCTGACTTCTATGCTATTTTTTGCTCCATTAACAAAACTTAATTGGGTGATGAGGTTAAAATTTTTTACTCAAAACTGAAGTACAGTTTTGCAAGAAGAGGCTGCTTCTTCCTTCTAAAACTCATGCAGTAATTAATAAAAAAAAAAAATGACAGCAGTCACAGTCATACCTGCTCAGAGTCAGCCGGTTCTCATCCCACTATAGAGTGACAATTTTCACAAGGAAAGTGGAAGAAGGATGTTGGGTGAAACGAATGTTACACTCCAACTCTGGCACACATCATCAGGAACAAGTGTTGGTTTGCCATAATACCACCTTCTCTAGATTTGATTCTTGCCTCAGGTTTGTTCCTGCTTCCAAAGCGGGTGGCAGCAATAATTTTATATTATCATTAGCACTTTTTGCCATTACCATTATTGTCTTTCCCTTCCCAACTCATTTCCAGGGTCTCCTTCAGCCACCATATAGGCGACCCACCTATTTGCTCATGTTTTAGAGTAGGAGGTTTATGGGACCACCGCTGTTTTATTTTTTTCTCTCTTGTTTCTTTCTTTTTAAAGGATAGCATGCACCTCAGAGAAAAAAATAATTAAAGTTCACAAGAGGAGAAAACCAGATCTTAAGCAGATCTCTGGACAGATATGTCTGTACTGGTTTTATCACTACATCTTGCTGAGTTCTGTTTAGCTGTCCAGCCACGCCGGTACCAGGAACACAATCAACAGCACCGTGGAAGCAGGTGCATTACAGCAACAAGCCCTTTTACATGTTGTGCCTGAAGACTGCTCAAAAACTGATCAAAATTAAGACAAATCCCTTGACTAGTACTTATTCCTTTCTCTTTTTACTATCTCTTTTAAATCCTGCTCTACTGGAAAGAATAGCACAACTTAAAGCAAAAAATCTGAGAGGCCAAACTTGTCACGCAGAAAATTTTTCCTTGAAGATACTTACTTATAGCTTCCACTGAACCTCTTATTTCCTCTTCCTCACAGGGCTACTGGGTCAGAGGGAAGTGATGAAAGTAACTTGTTAAAAAGGGAACACCACAACATTTGGCATCCAATAGTGTGTGCTTGGCTTGGCATTCACTCAGGAAGAGAAAAATACTGTAGACATGCAATCTCAACATATATTTCCAAGTGGCTATAAGTGATGTTTTATTGAAACTGTTCATAAGAAGACTATTATGTGTGATGCCTAGCTTCCAATTAAATAAAAGTGCTTGAAATCTATAGCCTCAAAACTTGAATTTTTAAACAAAAAAATAAATAAATCAAGTGTTGGAAACTGAAGTTACAAACCCAGCAGACCCTCAGGTGTTCAGCATCTCAGAGAGCCTCTTTAATGGCAAAGCAACTGAGGATACTAATGAGGACAGAGGACACTAATCAAGCTCTCTTGTTGACAGTTTCTGCCACTGTGTTTTCTTCCTGTAACAATGTTTATGTTTCAAATATGTATATGCCATTTCAGTTCTATAGCTGAAAAAAAAAAAAGCGCATATATTTGCTGAAAACTGTCTGTGAGTAAAAGCTGTCCTGGGCTATGTGTTTGGATATACACAATATATTAAATTATGTCAATATAGGGGTTTTTTTGCCACAGTAGCAGATATTTGTGATGAGAACAGCAGGTATCATTCCATGGTGCATCAAAAGTTATATTGCATTTTTAAGGATCTCTCTTACTATTTGCTCTCATTATAAGGAAAAACATTTTCTACGACACTTGCTATTGGTATGCAGTTGCTGCAACTGTTATAAGTATACAATAAATATTAGAAAATTTTAGGAATGGAAGAAGCACTGAAGTTTGGAGCTGGAGTATAAAACCCCTTAAAGCTGGAGGAAAATCTTCCTGGAAGTTCAGAATCATCTATAAAGTTGGCAATAAAGCTCAGTTCAAGGTCATTGTCTGTTAAGCTCTCCCACATAAGGGCTTCTCTGGATCTGGGTCTGTGTATAGCTAGTAACATTAATAACATTAACAACATCTGCCATCATTTCGCCTTTTAGATTCCACACAGAGTTCGCTTCTGTATACTTTTTTAAAGGAACTTAAAGCTTCACCTCACATTAAATACATTGAAGTATCAGGCTGCAATTTCTGCTTTCAGATTTTTTCTCTACAATTAATCTTATTTTGAAAGAAAATAAGATGAGATTAATACAAACAGGTGTTATTTGAAGGCTCTAAAGTTCTCTTGAAAATGCAGTATTATCACAATTTCAAGCACTCTTCCATAAGTGTTACCTAATTATCTCCTGCCAGCCGATTTTAACTCTTTTTTGTGGTTGTTTGTTTTTTGTTTTTTGTTTTTTTGTTTTTTTTTTTTTTTTTGCATTGCTTGTCTCAGAAGAGCAAAGCGAAACCTGAAATCAGCAAACTTGGCTGCTTTCAGATGCCACTGTAATAACGAAATTCATAGTCTATGTGCTTTTAAAGAATCATCAGAGGCCATAAAACTTAAGAGGCAGCCTGGGCTTTTTTTTAACTTTGTGCCTCATCAGTGCCATTGCAGTGGTGGTACCCAGAGAATTTTGGCTGCTTCAACAACTGAGGGCTTTTTTTTTTTTTTTTTTAGATTTGGTGCTCACTCCTCAGTGAATCTCAGGGGGGGAGAGCTGGATGCAGACTCACATAGACTACATATATATAGATTTGTACATGTACTTGCAAATGTAAAATCTCAAAGTTTTGCAATACCACAAGTAAAGCTTACTTCACAGATTTCCCTAATGTATGGTCTGATGTAAATCCCAGCTGCTGCAGAGTATAAACCAATCAAGTTCCTTCTTTAACACAGCCAACACTATTTAATGCTCTACAGGAGACACTACTTCTACACCATCTTCCTCTCTGCAACACCATCCTTCTATAGACTTAGTAGTGTTAGAACATGTTAGCTGTAAGTCTCTAACTTGTTTATGTGGATTCCTCATTTTGTGCTCCATAACTTCTGCAGTACAGCTCTCCAAGCTAGACTTTGTAAGCCTGCCTCCCATAGCTGATGCCACTTAGCCTGCTGCAAATTGATGTGGATGGCTCTCTTGCTTTAGAGACCGAACATTTTCACCTTCACAGTACACTCAGCTTTCACTGGCCTGGGGCTTTGGAACCTGAGATACATTCTTAACTAGGAAATTCCACTTTGCATTGCAACAAGTTATAATCATACTAGTGGACTGAAATTTCAAGTATCCTAGAAAATTCCACCTTGTCACTCTTCAAAAGGGCAATGGTTCCAAGAATTAGCACATTTCCCTCATCCCCACTTCATATTAACACTTGAAACTAAGCACAGATTCTAGCTCAACTGATGAAAGTCAAATAAGTCAAGTACAGCAATAGCTTGTGCATGTTTTCTGTTATTATATTAATTATATGCACAGTAATACTGTATTTATGCAATCATTTTCACACACCCCTTTGGCACTGCTGAATGCTTCTCAATGTTAACATCATGACAAAAATTACAAAAGCCAGGAAGTTCAATGGTGGGAGTGGAACTTTGCCGCCTTCTTGTGCTACTGCAAAGAAAAACACAGGCTGTGACCTATGTCGCATTTTCAGCCTCTTGGATTTTGTCAGTTGATATTACAAGCTTCTAAGCTATGTTTTTATCTGTGGATCCTTTCGATTTTTCTCTTAATAACAATTTACAAAACAGGCTTTTGGGAAACATTATTTCTGGTGAAAAGATGACACCATTCAGTGCTTTGAGAGATGCTAAGGATGATCAGACACCTTATATGTCTAGTAGCTACCCTGGTGTGCTTTATGACTTCCTAGCAAAAATATATATTTATCATTAACCTAGGGTCAGTTTTCGACCCCCTTAATCTACAAGTGTTGCTTTGTACACAGTTGACATCAATGCAGTATAAACTACTGAAGCCTCTCCCCAAAGGATTTGTAAATGGCATCATTCCCTTCAATATCTAGATGCCAGCTACAAGGGAGAAATTAATGTGAGAGTTAAAAAACATGAGGTTAATTGAAATTAGCCCTCAACTAGAAAAGGAATATTGAAGGAATTTTAAAGTTCCATTAAATATGAAAATAATATTTATTCACATGTGAAGGCAGAAATTAATCTCAGATAAAAAACTGTGACTATACTTCTCTTTTTCACTTCTCTTCCCATCTTGGTTTGCCTTCAGCACCCTTGCCACATCCTAGGAACTGTTTCTGTGCTGTGTTCCAGTACATTTCCTTTTTTCACCTTCCTTTGGTGGTGGATTCCTTGCAGTGTTCCAAGAAAACTCATTCTGACAGACTCTTCCAAGAGCCTTTCTGAGGTGCATGCTTCTAGCTGCTCAGTGAGTAAAAAAATGCCTCAGTCTTCTGCTGGGTAAACAGCTTGCTTTATTGTCACCCATGTGTGTATAAATGTAGACTTGCCTTCCTAAAGCAAACACTGAAATTTATGGATTACATCTAAAAAAACCTTTACGGAAAAAGTTTACACACTGTAAGATCAAGATCCATGGCAGCTGACAGACAGTGGTACAAAATGCATGTGATTATAGATTTGTGTGGAGGACATTCACCTCTGGGAGAGCAGGAATTGGTATTCACTAGAGCTCTACCACCAGCTTTGATTCTCAAAGAAAGATCTAAATTCCTCATGGAGCTTCGTGTCCAAGAGCAGCCACAAATGCATTTCTCTTTATAGTGCCTGCTCCTAGAGGGTGGTTCCAAAATTGATTCCTGTGGACCATGATGATACAGAATGCTTGTCATCAGGATGGTAGCAAATCACATAAGACTGCTCTTCCTCTTTCTCACTGTTAAATTACATTAGATGACAGAGAAAAACAAACAAGAAATGCTCTTTCTTAACATTGTTTCCATATAATTAGCTGCTGTAAATACCACTGAGATGCTACTCAGTCAGCACAGAAAAAGACAGTCTATGAAATCTTTCTTTTAGCATGCCATCCAAGCACTCGAAATATTTGAAAACACCTGTTTGAGAAAGAGCAGTAATAACAGCTCACTACAGGCAGCCTGGTTTTCAGAAGGGCTTGGGTACCGGGGTGACAGGCACCTCATGCCCATTCAGGGGAACAAGTAATCTTCTGTCATGCTACAAACCTCAGTTCTCCATAGTCACAAGAAACTCTCTTGCACTGCCATGTGATATTTTAACATAAACTAAAGATTGTGTTTTGTATTATTGTTCCCTTTGTATTTACTAACAGTGTAGTTCATGATTAACAGATCTGGAAAGACAAAAAAGATGGGACAAGATGTATTTACAGATGGGAGACATTTTTTTGGGTGGGAAAAAGCACTGAAAGGCACTATCATGAACAATGAGTTGGGCCACTGTAATGTTGAAAAGAAGGATGGTATAAACACCAACAATGTATTAATGCCTTCTTGACATAACCTTTGAATGGTGTGTGATCTGGGCAAACCTGTCTCTGGGATTTCTGGTAGGAATGACAAATAAAGGTCAAACAAAATTGAAACTATCTTTAAGCATGTTAGAGTTGTTAAAGTATTTTGGGGCTGTTTATTGGAGATTTTTACTGTCGTATAGAGCTATCTTCCTTTCTCATCATAACACTGCTTTTTTCCTCTTCCTCTGCTCCATACTGTATTGCCAGTTCTCCATTCATCCTTTTATGTATGTCATCCTCTCTGTCTCACTATATATACATCCTGATTAGTCTCCTGCTCAGTAACCTACCTCTTTGTTTCCACCCTTTGTTCCATTTATCTTTCTGATGGCTGACATGATAGAATTTGACAAGACTGACATAATCCACAGTGGTATTCATCTTAATATTATAAAAAAAAATAATATCCAAGTGAAAAAATACATTCCCAGAATATTTCAATCACAATATTTTAAACAATGTTTTACTCCGAAGACATAAAATTTAAGGCTATAAATGTTCATATGTTTAGTCTTAAATTACCTTGACAATTAGTACCATAAACAGGTAAGAAAGTGGCACAGCATCACAAGCATGAGTAATTGGTTCGTGTTACAAATAGTTGTTCCCTTCAGCACAAACATACAGGACAGTTTAACTTCCATTTCTCAAGTAGGTTTGCTTATCTGCTATGTTATTATTTTTCACCCTTCGGTCACAGTATACTGGCTTTGGTCTTACAGCATTTGAAACCTTGTAGCCAACATGCCTTTGCCTGTATGCCAAGGTGGGAAGTGTCTTATCAAGCATTTGTGATCTCAACCCAAAATTTCCTGATAGCTTAAATCAAAAGTTTTGGAAATACTCAGAATTCAGCAGCACTTCTGAATGAATGGATGCACCAGTGTAGAGTGTGAAGAATGACATTTATGCCATGGCAAGGTGTGTGAGACTGATTTATTTTGCTTATAGCTCTTGAACTTGGGTTTATGAAGCCTTCAAAGCTGAGCTCTCGTGTGTATTTTCATATGATGGAAGAGTCAGGGAACATGAAATCTGTGAGGAAATTTTGGTAATGCCAATATGGACTTATCAAGCTGCCAAGGCAATGCTAGTAGTTTGAAAGAAAAAAGCATTGAGTAGAAGGATCTCAGTCCAAGAACAATATTTCAATTAGATATAGAAAGTGTGTTTGTTTTAATTTTTGTGCGCTAGTGTGAATTTGTGAACATCAGTATTCTTTGTTATCAACAAAATCATTAATAACAAAGAACTAAGTAATGTAACTCTTCTGTCAATAAGCTATCAAATAGCTAGATCTCTGCTTGTCTTCCTGATTGTCTGAGGACCAGATCAGCTATAAAGCAAAATTAGAAACTTGAGAAATCAGATGTTACGAGAGGGCTTTGCTGGGCTTTAAAGAGTGCAGAATCATGAATTGGCTGTTCTGAAAGCTGACCCAGTGCCTACCTGAGACAACAGTTTCAAAAATAGCATTCACCTGAAAAAGTAATAGAGCAATATGCTATCCCACAGTTCAGCAAAACACATAGTGTCTGAAATTCAAATGCATCGTTAATCTCTATCAAATCCCATTGAATCTATCGGTACTCAATTTCACCGCTACCCATTTTGAGAAGTAAAGCTTAACTTTGTGCCAAAGTTCTGTAATAGTTGTTACCACAAAACCATTACATCTTCTATTCATCTTACCTACGTAAGACAGATATGCCTAGATGTGATAGATATTTTATGGTAGATATTAAAATTTCTGCAAGGAACATTATGATTAAATCAAAACAAAACAATTGTCAAAACTCCTTAAACATATTTGTCTATGACAGAGAATAAGAAGAATGTAGACTTTGTTTCTTTTGTATTAAAAGCAGCCATTTCATAATCTTTTTTATTAATGCTTTCCAGATTTTATAGTACTTTATTAGCCAAGCGCCTGATTTCTCACAAATCAATGTGTTCTGATAACCAGAAGAATCCAGCTGGCAAATCTGAAGAAATTAAAACAAAAAAAGATGTTTTTAAACTTCAGTATTATCTCTAGTTTCTGAGCAACTTTATACAGGCACAACAGACATATCACTTGAAAAGAAAAATTACAGTCAAGAAGTTTAAAAGGATTTTAAAATATTTCCAGCTCCTGGGCATTATACAATACACAACTGTAAATATAACTATCAGATCAGAAGAATTTAATGGCAATGGCTCATTTTATCATTATTATTCTGACAAACTTCTCACTTATTACTCAGTTCTCATAATCTTTTATTTAATCTGCTGGATTTAAGAGTTAAAAGAGGTTGCAGACAATGGATAGCTGCTGTAATCCTTCAACAGAGCAGAGGGGGTTAAGTAGCAGCACTTTAGTCATGCCTGAGTTCTGTGATTTGTGAATTTAAGTAAAACCTTTTAACATTATTTGAATATACCAGGTTGATATGTTGGGGGTTTTTTTTCAGTTAAATTGCTAACCAACTTGCTGAATCTGAAATTGCTCCCATTTTTACAGGAACCATGCCAGGGTATTACAGACAAAATGGCTAAATTGGTTCTGGAGGGGACCATAAACTGTTTAAAATAAGATTACATTTATTTTTTTAAACATCTTGTTTGTATGTATGTATGCATGATTTAGAGTGTTGATATTCTGTAATTTAACTGTATGATTTTATGCCTGCTGAACTTTAGGACGCTCATGAAAATCAGGTGCCTGTTTCTCTTGTTCCTCTGATGAATGAAATTTCAATAAGTATTGTCTTAGCCCCTTTTTGCCTGCCTTGTGCTTTCATGCTAACCATTTTCAATCATGGTCTGCTATCTTATTTTTTCCCATTTAATTCTCATATTTGCATGCATCTTTACATCCTTTCTTGCAACACTCTGTCTCTTAATCTCTACATTATAGTGCCTATTTCTCTCCCCCTACCTATTTTCTGTGTGAAACCTGTTAGAACACCCTTAACCTTTATCCTTTTTGTATCAGCATCTCCACAAACTGCTGTAATGCACATTCAAAAATTGCAAAGGAAAGCATAATTCCCAGGGGACAGAGGGCAGGTATATTTGTGAAAGCCCAGGAAGGACTGGAAAACAAATTCTTCACTGTGGGCTTTGTTCACCTCCAAAAAGTAGCTGCTGCTAGAGATTTTCTTGTTACATCACTGTGCATGTTTGAGAAAAAGCAGAAACAGCCCCCTTGTCTTCTTAACTTTAAAGTCAAGCAAGATCAGGTAACACCTCTTACAGCACAAACACAATAACACCTGCCAGAATTATACTGCACCACATCTGTGTTTAACTTGGAAACTGCATTTATCTACAGAAATTTTAGGCCAGATAAGACATGGAACAGGAAATGGTGAAATCAGAGACGATAACTTGTAATCTTGTGCTTCCTGCCTAGCATTACAATGTTGAAAATATTGTGGTTACAGACAGCAAAACATGATTTTAACAGCAAGGTAGCAAACAGTCCCTCTCTCTAAAAGTTTTCTTAACTTAGCTTTCTGATCCTAACAAACAAATGGAGAATATCCTCTATTTGATCTTTAAAATGAAAAGGTGGAAAAAGTCTTTCCCAAATAATTGCAGAATGTCTTTAATTGTGGTGATAGAGTACCCAGTTATGTGACATACAAGCAGACTTTTTCCTTGCTATAATTATGTATTTAAGATATGTAATTAACCAGTTTGTAAACTGATGTCTCAGCTGAAGATCACACTCACTGAATTCATATCCTTGTTTTGATATACAGCTTAAACGAGCACCCTGGTATGTATTCTACTAATTCAAAATACACACTTTTCCTTCTCAAGCATTTTATTTCAGAATCAAAGACTGAAAATTCAATACATTGAGTAACTAAATTAGACTGATTTTAAAAAACCCAAAACCCTACACTGGGATATACAAGCATATGTGGAGCAGCTTACCTTCCACAAGGAATCAATTCTGACAGACTAGAACAGAAAAAGCCATAATTATTGATAAGTAAGAAAAACAAACAAACAAACAAAAAACACCCAACCCAAAACAAATACAAAAAAAACCCCAAACAACCAGAATTAAACTGTGTATAGGATCTGTTCACTAATTCATTCCATATTGCCACTTACTTTCTAATGAAAAGTATGAATTCAGCTATTGGGGTTGAATCATGCCTTTTCTAGGTGGAATATTTTTTATTACGAAGTTCCATCATGACTGCAACTACAGGAGCAACTCATGACATTGTAAAAGCAAGCTTCTGTCCCTTGATAAAATCTGGCTTTTTCATTCCTCAAGGTAAGACAGTTTTGCAGCTAAGGCACTGGGCATCTGATGTATCAGCCCAACAATAAAACATCTATGGTAACTTCAGTAGTTCTTTTGGATCAGAACCTGCAGGGATAATTAGTGGTCACCGGTCCAGTAACTCAATGCTATCAGTCAAATCCATGGCAAAGATCAATAGGAAAAATACAAGTGTCACTGCTCAACCACTGATCATTAGAAGACCCCACTGGGTTTGCAAGCAGTATTAAACTACCTCTCAGACCACCCACTAAGTTATGGATTATCCCCACTGAAACAAACAATAACATAAAGCAGAAACCCTGTCAGGTATGCACCAAGACTATACCTGTGGCAGAGCCAAAACCAGAGAACACATTTTCTGAATCCTCATCATGCAACTTGTCCTTTCAATTACTATTCCAACTTGTGGAAAAAATATCAGGTGTCTGAATGAAACTGTCAACAAGACAGTCATTCTTCTCTACTGAAACACGAGATTTGTTAAAATCAAGTTCATCAGCTAACATTGCGAGGTATTTTCCACATGAGAATTCTGTACCTACCTGTTAGCCTTAGTGCCTGAATAAGGGACTCACCTCAGACAGTGAAAGGAGGCAGAAGGGGCTGAGAAGGCTCTGGGTGATGAGTACTGGGTAGGAGCAGCAGTTACTGGAGGAACAAACAACCCGTAAAGGGCACATCAGCTTACAAATATGACACTCTGCCCCCCTCCACACACATCCCTCCTGGACGCCACCTGCATTAGATTATAATTGCTTTTATGTTTCAGCAAAAAAAAATTACCTCTAGATAGTGGTGATCTCATCCTAAGAAACAGGATTTTTCACCTTTCTCAGGGTTTTTGATATTATGCCATTATTTAGAACTAATGTAAAATGCTTTTGAACTAAAGCATACAATAAAAAGCCTAGACCCTTATTTACCAAAACATCAGCAGTTTAACATTCTACATCCCAGTTTTCTTCAGAAAGATGTTTCAGTACAAAATCACAGTTTTCAACAGCTATTCTGTCTAAACACGTCATTCATGTTTTTACATTGCCCAGTCACCCTGTTTTGCATTACTATATTGGTATATATTGTAACATATGCATATTTCAATGTATCTAGGCATCTCTCAGATGTATCAGAAAACTCCAGCCTCCTTCACCTAGCCCTCATCTATACAGATAAACATCACCAAATGCCAGCAGTGAGATCAGTTAATAGAACAATATATGAAGAGTATATTAAAACAAAATTGCACACAACATTTACCAACAAAACATTCCTCCAAGCAGGTTTGTTATTAGTTATATTTAAGACTAATAATGTTATAAAAGCATTAAGGCTTGTTTGTAAGTCCTCTATCTCATCACGGGCAGGGTATGAAGATGTTCAGTCCTACCCTCACTAAATTCACCCTCTCACTGCTGTTATCACAGAGGTGTTCAGCCCCTTTCAGATCACCTCTCCATCTAGCTTCCACGTAACCTGTGAACCAAGCCAGCATTACGCAGGCTGGCTGAAAATCAAGACCTTCATACCCCATCTGTGTGCACAATGGACACCTCATGGCATTAAATTTCAGGAGTCACATGAGAAGCATCATACACCACAGTGTCAGTAGGCTCCTGGGTCTCTTGTGGCTAAGAAGCCAACAACTCTTTTTTTACTTCCCCACCACCCCAGGAGGCATGCTCAGAGGGGGCAGCAGATGCATACCTAGACAGTGACTGAGTAAATCAGAAGAATGAGCTTCTCAACCCATGGCCAGCAAATTGTGCTTGCACCATATCTATCTCCTTGGCCATCTCTCAGGCACTCATTCTTTTCCTTACACTGGTGTGTTGCTCTGGATAAGCACGTCAGAAAGCATTTTAAATTAGGTCAATATGGAGCAAACTACGAAGCCACTTCTACAGTATGCATGTAAAGTGGACTCCTTCAGCACCAATACAGGTGGAGTTTCACGAGTAGCCTAACTCTGCTTCCTCAACACACTCAGGGCTCTGGGGAAACCCTTTCAGAGGTTCCCTTCCTCTCTCAGAAACACTGAAGTGTTCTCGGTGAAAAGCATTTGCAAAGGAAACTTAGCACCAGGGAAACAGAACAGATTGTGCCCCAAAAGATGCTGCAGATCATAGCAGCAGGACTTCGGGACTAGTTCAGATACACGCACGACGGCAATCTGAATGTCTCCCCTGGAGCTCCAGCATTTATAGCAAATGACAGAACAGAGGAAATTTTGTACAAGCCCCCTTTCTCAGTTGCTTGTTACTACACTAAATCTCTGATAGAGCAGGTAGCAAATGAGGAACAACAAAACCCCCTAAATGGTTGAATCTCAGTTCTATGATAGACCTAAATGTTGACAGAGTGTTCATGCTAAGCTGTTAAACTATTTTACAAATAAACAAAGGGAATTAATTGTCAGTCATTTATTAAAACTGGAATTTGAAATTTTTCATTTGTTGATCATACTTTTATGCTGGGGTTGTTTTGTGGGGTTTTTTTTGTTTGGTTGGTTCCAGGATATATGTGCGCTTTCTTATAATCTTTTCTTTCGCTGTTGTGTGAGCAATCTAGTATTTTACATATTTATGGATGATTACCATTCATGTAGCTCATTAAATGGTAGACTTACTTAATATCTAAAAGGATTTCCAGCTTTATTTGTGAAAATAGCTTACTTTTCATTGTTGAGTTTTAGGGTATGAGGAATGGATTTGTTCAGAGACCAGATCTTTATCTTTTGACAGTGTAGCAAATCCCTTATTCTCAATTACTCAGCAGGCATGGTTTTCCTAATGCTTCCACCTAGTGCTCCACAACATGCTGGATAGGTGTAAGGAACATGTTAATTTTCAACATGATTTCTTTGTCCTGTTTGAGTGTGCTCAACAGCAAATAGCTTGTAGTTTCCCTAAACTTTTCAGTGAACTTCAAAGTGAAAAATGCTCAGGCATGTCTTATTTAGCACTAAATCTTGTAGATCTGGTCAGCATTTGCAGCAGAACTTTGTTGGCAGGCGATCCCATGACCTTTCAGGGGTCTAAGAAACATACCGCTGAAATACCACTGGTGTGATAACTCCATGCATAACATATCAACAGAAAGTGAGAAAATCAGCAATGCTTGTGTGAACTAAACTGAGTTTTTCACAGCTCAAACAATCCATAAACCTTTCTCTTCAATATTTTAAGAACTTTTCACCTCTTCAGTAAAATAAAGGCTCAAAATGGAAGAAATTGAATTCCCTCTTTTTCTGTCTTCGTATTTTTACACCTATGGGCTCTGCCAAAGCATTTTTGCGCTCAGAGATATAATCCTGAACTTTCTAACACCCTCTGCCCACATCATACCTCTGCCTACGCTTCCATCTTGTTTTCTTTTCACAGTCAATGTAGTAGATCAAACAAGCAATCCTTTTATCTGAAATTGTCTGAGAAAATACCCATTTTTTTATTGGACCTCACTGTGGTATTTGTTTATGTGCACGTGACTGTGAGTGTCTGTGCTATATATATGTGTATAAGTCTTTTATATGCTTGTGTATATGTGTATGTGTCATTGCATACGCTTTGTGCATGCTCTTCGTCACCTCTCTGAAATCACCAGCACTTTCATTGCACAGTTCAGTGACTCAGAAATACGTTGGTATTTACGTCCTTCTGATATAGCGAGTCAACGACCATCCCTGCTTGTCTCAATTGTCTGTCTCTCTCACAGTGCATCTAAGGGAGAAACAGCTAGAGAGAAAACAGATGGAAAGCGAGTGGAAGAGACCTGCTACTCAAAGGCCAGCACTCCCTTAACTCACAAGTGTGTACTCAAAAACTCACGAGTTTGTTTTTGTTTTTATCAGGTTCTTTATAACTATTGTAACAGGACAGCTGATACCTGTTTCTTCACCAAAACAGAGTGAGATCTGCAGTCTCATCTGTTTTCAAGACCAGTGATCTTAGGCAGTCTGTGAGGATTCCCATCCATGACTGGATCCACCCAGGCTGCATTTTCTCAGTGCTAGAACCTCCAGAGATGAAGTGGGGATAGGGGCAGAGCTAGGAAGAGGGAGGCAAGGCAGCATCTTTTCTTCTGCCATGTGTTGGGAACCAAAATGAAGGAAGATTCAGAAAATCAAAGGAACAAACAGAGGTTACCACAGCCCTAGTCTCAGATGGTAGTTGGAAATGAGCCAACACAGAGAGATTTAATCCTGTGCATAACTCCTCTTGCTTTGCAGGGCATGTCTGTAAAGGGTCAAAGGATTTGCCAGTATCTCTTAATCTTAAAACGATGAAGCAATCTGTAACTATCACATCCTGCTTTTGGCTTTGACCTCTCTAACATCTCTCACTCCCCCCACCCACGGTTGTTTGTTGTATGTTGTTGAGACTTAACTAACTTTCTGGGCTGCTTGAGACTGGATGATGCCTGGTGGTCACTGGCTTGCAGAAATGATAAATGGCAGAGTAGTGATGCTCTCATACTGACCAGGATCTTTGGGCAGCACCGGGCAACAAAAGTTCAGCTCAGTTTCAGAAACATTAACTGGCTGTTATTAGTTTCACAATAAACAGCAGAGGATAGTGGCAAGGAACAGGAACTCTTTCCTAAAAATAAAAGTGAAATAAAAAAAGGCATGTTTGCAAAATAATGGCAAGTGGTGCAATCAGACCAAAGACTAACTTGTCATAGGGGTTTTTCCCCTTTGCATTTTCCCTCCAAATCTTTTAACAGTAACTCTCTATTTATTACTGAACATAGAATTGTAAGCATATGCACATATCTTGGTCTATTTCAGCATTTGACAGACAAGTTCTCTTGTTATAATGAAAGCTGTTTGGTGCTTTCCAGTCTCAAAGAAAATGAAAAAGGCCCTTCACATCTAAGCTGCACCAGACAACCCATCTGCCTGGTTGTATGAACACTAATTCCTAACTGACGTTCTTCCCTTATTGCTTTGTGAGGTGGCTCTGAGCTCTTCCTTGGCTCCTGACAGAACTCATTTATAAGAATGCGCTGCTAGGATGGATGTTTTAATTGTCTTGTTATCCCAGGCAACTTGTTTCTATGTAAATGATTTCTTGGATGTTTCTTCTCTGCCTATTTTCAATCCTTCAAGCTTTCTAAGAATTGAGAGAATTTGGACTTGTCCTGGTCGGTATTTAGTCATCCCATTCCTCAGCCAAGGAAGTCTCAGTCTCAAACCTGATGAATAAGAATATAACAGGGAAATGTTTTCCTGGACACTAAGGCACAGGAGGGGTCAAGAGCTGTAGCCACTGGCAGACTCAAGGGCTGTGCCCTGGGGAGCCGTCTGAGAGGTCCTAGCTCTTGCCAACAGCATCACGGACTGCAGACCCCAGTCTCCAAATGCATCATCTGGCCTGCTGCAGCACTGCAGTCCCTACCAGGAGGTCTCAGAGCATCTAAAAGGAACTCTCATGCCCTGTGGCACATAGTAGTTATGATGTGCCTCTTTATTGCATCCTAAGTGAAGTTCCCTATAAAGAAATATTGATTGAAGAAAAAACTCATAAGGATCAATGGTTTATGTTCCAGCTGTTTTATGTTATTATAACAGCTCTTTGGAGAGTTGGTGCTGAGTGAGTGCAAAGTAATACCAGTAATTCCCCCCTTCTTGGATCATTCCATACCAAATTTTTAACCATCCTCACTGTTGACTCATGGGCAGAAAATAGCTACTGTGGTCTCAGGGGATACTGTAAAAGAAAGAGGGGGAAGGTAGCAGGTGGAATATGAAAAGGAAATCTGCTCCAAGGTACAAATGCTCCAGGAGTAAGTGCCAGGGTGTGCCAACAAGGCAGTGCCAGTCTGTCCCCAGGCACTCAAATCCAAATATCAGCAGCTGGTAGTTAAAAACACTACTGACCTAACTCATTGCATGGCAGAAGATGCAGAGGGGTACGTGCCTGGGTAGTGGTGGGAACCCAAAACTCCATTGCTCTGAGCATGATACTCTTGTGAAACAGAGCATCTCTGCTATACCTCTGTAGGTGTTTTTACAATAGCAGCAACTTTCTCCATTGTAAGTGTGTGAATACAGAGCTAGTAATGAGTTGTCTACAACAGGGTGTAATTTGTATGTCTCCATTATTAAATATTATCCGTATAAAAGGCACATAGTCTTTTCTACCCAGGGAGCAATAAGATTTCTTTTCCTTCAGCAAGAAACAGTTTTCTTTCAACAATCTTAGCCTCCTTTCCCAAGCACCCCTCCCAGCCTCTGTCCCTGCTCATTCCCTCCCAGACATTTGTCCTTCCCTGAGGTCTCCTTTTCCATGCCACCTCCTTTTCAGACCAGTTTCCCTTACCCCAAACAGCGCTTTTCATCCTCACCCACCTCTAGCTACTCTCTATTGCCTGGTGAAAGCAGTCTCAGTGTGAGCCCTCCCCATCTTCTCACCTGCTCTGCAGTACAGGCATGCCGCCCTGCCACTGCACTCACCAGCTTTTCCTGT
The DNA here is from genome assembly GCF_017639655.2 of Falco naumanni. NCBI lineage: Eukaryota > Metazoa > Chordata > Aves > Falconiformes > Falconidae > Falco > Falco naumanni. The sequence goes on from NC_054059.1 coordinate 47,975,450, forward strand.
GGGCCAGCTGCATTTCTGATGATCACACCAAGGCTCTTCATTACCATCTGTTATGTGCATGCAGCCTCACCCCCTCATTTGGGCCAAGAGGCACCACAAGGTGGCCAGGCACATAAGGGTTAAAGAAAACCTCAATATGCCCAGCAAAGCAAGTACTAAACCCCCTAAAGGACCTTGCAGTCTTAAAGGAGTGACCCTTCAGATCAGGGGTGATAAAAGGACTTTGGTCAGCTGTATCCATTCCGTAGAGATGATTATGACTCTGACACTGAATGCATTCACAAAACCCACAATTTAAACACATTTTTTAAATGTGTCAAGGATTTATAGACTACCACTTGAGAGAGCTTCAAAACTGGGGAAAAGCAGGACTATTTTTGATGTAAAGCCATTGCTACCTAGTAAGAAAACACTTTTGTATTCATATAAAGTATTTATTAAGTGTAAGGTTTTATAAATTGTTTAGTCCTGCAGCCTTTAAAAAAAAAAAAAAAAAACAAACAACAAAAAAACCCTAGGTTGCTTTGAATGCATTACCAAGTATCCTGTGGAATATTTCACATAAAAGGAAACAGAAGATGTATAAATGTAAACAGGCTAATTGTATGCAGATATAAATTATGCATGTTGGTCTTATGAAAAAGCATCCCTGATTTGCAGGGGTCTTACTCAGCAGCTTTGTGTCTTGTCTAAGGGGATATTTAGTATGGCTGTGATGTGCAGAATTTAAAACAAAACTTTGAATTCTGCAGAAGAAAAATATAGCCCAACTGTGATAAGACTGCACTGTTGGGAGCAGGAGGGTTATATTTTATTTTATTTTACTTTATTTTGTTTTATTTTATTTTACTTCATTTTATTTTGTTGACTGTTCTGCTCATTAGCCCTGTTAACATGTGTGTATGCCTGCCCACGGATACAGTGCCAAGTAAAAGATTGTGTTAAGACTTAACGTTTGCAAAGGGATTAGGGTTATTTTGATGTTTCTTAACAGGGATATGTAAAATATTCTCAAAGTCACAAACCTTTTCATGGTTGAAGCATTTCTGATTAGTCCCAGACATAAGCAGCCTGGCCTGCAGAGGTGCAGAGCGGCTGCAGTTCCCACCAGCTGCCCTGGGGACTGTGTGGGGCCAGCACCTGTGAGGAGCCAGCCTAACTGGGACATGTTCTAGAAGTGGTTGAAACGGGTCCCTGCCCAGACAAAACTATGTCACTCACCATCTTCCCCCCCGCTCCCCGTCCTGCGGAATCCCTCTCCTACAAATAACAGCAGCAGAATATTTCAACTCATGTTGCAATACTCATGCTGAGGGTTCCTTCATAGCGGGGGTAGGATTATGTATCCCTTGGGTACCCCCCGTGGGTATGACTCATGCCCATGTTTCCTGTCTTTCTGGCATGGATTAGTGAAATGATGCCGAAAGTGGAGGTACAGGCAAGAAGGTTAATGGAAACAAGTCTGTGGAAACACAAAGTAACACAGCTGAGGTGGAACCAAAACTCAAGGATCTCACTGCAGTCAAGTCAGGGTGACCTGGTAATCTTCATCTTAAATTTCTGAAAGAAGTGTCACATGTAATCAAAAGGCCTGGAGCTATGATTTTTAAGGAATCTACCAGGCCATGGGTGATACTGTATGATTAGGGAACTGTAAGTGTGGAGGAAAAAAACATACCCATCCAGGCAGTGACAGCCCCATCTGTTTGCTATGTCCTGCTTGGGATATGTCTGTTAAATGAAAGATATAAAGGACCTCCAGTGTTAATTGACAGTACAAAAGCACCAAGGCAAGGTATAAACACAAGGAAAGGAATTCTTTGTTTTGGAAAAAAATGTCACAAAACAAAATGCATTCTTCATTATCACTTCTGGCAAAGGAGATGCACAGTGAATGGTTCAGTAATAAAGCACCAACAGCTTCTGACAGTGTGCAGTGGTACACAGCTCCATTAAGAGGAGCTACTGTACGTAGATACCTCAGCCGTGCAGACATATGATTTTGCTGTTTCAGAAAGCTGGGGGGGGGGGGGGGGGGTGTGTGTGTGGCGAAGGAGAGAGAGCTATTTCTGACTTGTTGTCTACTCCTTCTGCTACATTGTGCGATGGGGCAAGAGGCACAGCTTGCATATTCACCTGCCATGATAAATTACATCAATTTCAGTCCCTCAAGATGGAGGTACTGGTGCAGAGAGCCCCTAAACTCTACCAGTTGCTTTATGACACTACAGACATGAGATAGAAAAAGGCACACTGTGCAAGTGCAACATAACCCTGTACCCTAGGACAGGCTGGACACAAATGTGAGAGGGAAAGCAGGATATTTCCTTCACTCATACACTGTAAATCCATCCTCATCATGACACATCCTTTGCTAATAATCTGTATTCTATTAGCTTAAGGTAGAATAAGCCTTAAAGACAGCCATTGCCATCTCTGACCCTGTCAGCTTTTCTGTCTCCAGCGATGGCCAGTAGCAGCTGCTCTAAAAGAGAACAAAAAAAGCCTACAGCCAGCAGCTATTCAATAACAGGCCCTTAGGGGAAGTTTCTTCCCAAGCCTCATTAAATGTTGGCTTCATTCTTAAATTCCTTCTAAACTTCTCAGATTCTATTCTGGCCTCTTTGCCTGATGTCTGCACTGTGAACCAGGCTCTCCAGCAAGGCTTTTCCTTGGCTGGCCCCAGCTCCTTCGCTGCCCACACTCACAGCTGGCTTTAGCAGTGAGCAGAGGCTGTGCTCCTCGCTTGCTATGGGCAACTGGTGGGGACAGCCACCACAATGCAGCTCGTGGCTCCTCTGCTTAAAGTCAGGCAAAAGAGGATTTCTCCTACCCGGTTCCTATGGACTGCTGTCAGCATTTTTCTCTTTTTCTTTGGGACAGGATATCTTCTGGGGGTTGGGGTGGGTTGACATTTTCAAAGTTCTCCTCAGACTACCAAAAGTACTGCGTCATGTAGCAAGGAGAGTGAGTGCATGTCACCAAATACCAGTTTACTGTACATTTCACATCAGAGTGCGACTAGGCATTCAGAAGACAGAAACGGCACTCAAGTATAGGGTGGATCATAAATTGTTGGTGAATTAAGGCCCTAAGGGTTGTTTAAATATTGCAGTAATCGTCTTGTCAGGCAAAGTCCCACATTCTGCTAAGATTAATCTGACATTCATCAGGAATGGCACAATAGAAGGTTATTTAATTTGGATCACACTGGACTGGAAAACTGGCAGGAGGACAGAAATGACCCAAATTGGAAACATTTTGCAGAGAGTTGTGTGAATCAAGAAAAAAAATGCAGAGAGCAAAAAAGTGTGTATGTGTTTATTGGACACAGAAACCTTAATTACAATGTATACATACATACGTAAACTTAAATGCGTATGCACCAACATACAGGACAGTGGAAATTTCAAGAGCATTCAGTATTGATCTGACTTAGTTTCAGTATCAGCTCTTTGGGATTATGCTTCAGACTTGAACAAGAGTAGAGTGGGACTACTGGCAATAGTTTCTGAAACACCTCTCCCAGTATCTCTTATCCCAGTTTTTTTCCTTCCTCCCTCACATTATCAAAAAGGGAAACAACGTTTTACGTATGACCTGGAGTAAACACTGCCCATTAGGTGAATTACATTCCAAACAGAAGTGCTCTCTGGATAGCACATTTTTAATCATTGAACTTTTAAGTAGTGCAAGAAATATATCTCCTTTTTTGGCAACTTGACTTATAAATCCTCTCTACAGCTTTCCCAACCATTACAGAGTTCTTCCATATTACTGTAGTCTTCCTATATGTTCAAAACAATGACAAATCTGCTAACAGTGGACATACATTAATGCCCTTCAACCCTGGGAAAATAAAAAATAAAAACACGTTCCCCTGGATCACTGCCGTCTTTTACGGAATAAGTTACTTAGCTTATTAAACTTGTCAAACAGCAAATACAAATAAAATGATGGTTTATCCTGCTGATTATTCAGCCACTGCACACTGGTGTGGGTAAGCGCATGACTGAAACATTCATCACTGTTCACGAGATGTCTCTGCTCTGCTTTCCCTTCTTGCTTTGCCATTACCATAGAATGCAATGTCCCCCCTGAGCCCCCCACGAAGAAGCCGGAGTTCTTTAGAGAAGACAAGTTTTAAGTAGAATGCAAAATACTAATTGTGCAGCAGTCAAATGGGCATACTTACAAAGGGTTTCAAATTCCCTAACAGTTATCTGCTGTATTTGTAAGCTAGCAAACAGCGAAGATAATTTAGGGCTTTGAATACCAGCACTGAATATAATCAATGTGAATCAGATGCACATTACCAAATTGGAGACATTTTATATATGCATTATGTCAGATCATGAATCAGATTTGTGTAAACTAAAATCCTGGAATACAAAACCATTCGCAAATTCAACTACAGCCACACACAGTATATAATTATGTTACATATCAAACAGTGATACAATGCAGCAAACTATCATACTGAGAGACCTTTGCTGCTTTCAGGACATCTACAGAGCCAGGTTTATATGGCACATTACTGCCAATTCATCTATACCCATCTGAGTAAATCGGTTGGCAGAGTGGGGCAGATTACCACTAATGGCTCTATTATGGAAAGAAGCTGCAACCATTAGCTATTTTACATATGGACAAAAGAGAATTTAATTGATGGCCCATCGCCCAGCAGACAGAGAGAAATGATGATTTTCACCTTAATGCCAGGCATTAAAAATTCACAGGGCTGTGGAAGAAAGAGATGTTCATCCAGTTTCAATCTGCTTATAGGTCATTTTAAGCATAACTTGAGAAAAGCAGCACAAGGAGAGCTGTTCTGCTTTGAGAAAGCTCGAGTCCTCTGGGGAAAAAATTCACAAGTTGCAGTGTTATGATGTTAAAAAGCCAAGACCACGACCCTCTTATTTTCCTTAGCTACAATTTTATTGTTCCCAAATAGTATCCAAGCATTCAGCAAAACACATTTTGTGAATGTTTATATTTGCAAATGAAGGAAAAAAAAGACACATTTTTTGAGACAGTAATAATACAATTGATTTTCACATATTTAAATACAAATGTGTATTCATGTATTTAAACATAAAATTGATTTCATTTAGCATACATGTGAGGCTTGTGTGTATTTTTATGTCTTCATTTTTTCGTTTACACATATGCAAAAAGCCATCATGCTGTAGTGTTGTATCCAGTATTTGTATTATTCTGGTAGGGCCAGTTTTACCTTCCATGGTCAAGTGAGAAGGTTTTTCTTATACCTCTCCTCCTGGAAGACGACTACAGACTTTGCTGTCTCCAGGATATCTGCAGTTCTCACTTCATGACCTATCAAATGGTGAAACATGAAGTTACAGGGGACTCCAAACAGGATCTCACGGGAGAGGCACTCACCCTGGGGCGCATCCCAGATTTTGGTGTTGGGGCATCTCTCCTGCTTCCTGCCTCCTTTTACTCCACTGGGGGAATTTTCCTGTAGAGGTGAGGGATGCCTGGTCTGCAGTAAATTCTAAAATCTTCTAAGATCACCTCATCTCTCCAGTCTGAAAGCGCTGAAGGTTATTAATAAACTTTGAGATTGTTATAGTAGTAACTAAAGACCATAGTGGCGTAGCAAACTATATGCTCTGCAGGGCAGAGACTATCCAAATGGAAAACAGAGCTGCTGAGTTGGAGAAAGGGACAAACATAGAAGTCATGTGTACAGTAGCAGGCATTTTTTTAAGTCCCCAACTGATGTAACAAGATAACGTTAATCTGTCATGTCTGTAATTCATATTTTATATGAGCAGAGAGGGAACTGTAAGAATATATGAGCCTTGTCTCTTTTATTCACAGATAGCTAGAGTCAGGCTGAAAATCTCCAGCCAGGTTGGTCTGCATACAAAACCTGACTTGTCAGGCTAGAACAAAGAGCAGACGGCTTTTTGAATTGGAGAAGCAAGAATAGAAATAAGATCTAAAGCAATGCTGGAAGACACTACTTACTGTCTTGGACAAGGTAAATAAGGAAGAGAAAGTGTGTGCAATGCTGGACATAATATTGGATGGATTTTTTGAAATGTGCACAGAATGCGTATGATAAGACATTAAAATATCCTTGGAGTGGAAGACCTGGGGGAAACAGAAGCCATTCAAAGTAACTTCAGAAGGCATTGCTTGTGGATGTTGCAGAAAAGTGAGGGGAAGTGGTGAGGCAGAGAAAAGAAGGCCGACAAAAAACTTTTCTAATTTGTTTTTCTTTTCCAAATTTTGCCACAGCAGCACATTTTGGAAGCAGAATGCTGCCTTCTTTAGTGTGGACTGCATTGCTTGAATCCGTAGCACTGGCAGACCAAAAGCAGGCAATGATGACTGTCAGCCAATGTTGTTCCCAGCTTTTCCGAGAACCCAGAGCAGCCTCTAGCACTGCATAGGCTATGGTGTGATCCAGCACGGATCTGTGGCAAAGGCAGTGCCTGGGGCCTCTGAGGGCAGCTTGAGGGGGTTCAGTGCTCTCCACACTCCGCTCCTAACAACTCTTTGCAAACAGATCCTCTGGGGATAGTTTTATAGGATGGTTGTGCAGGGTCTGTTGCTATGATCCTCCAGTGACAGAAACCAGAGTTTTCTCAGCTCCTTTTAATCGCTCTGGTCCTTTGCCAGTAAGAAAGGATTTAGATGAAGGTGAGGATTTCACCTCAGAAGTAGGAACTATTGTATTTTTTCCTTTTTGGTAGCCAGCTATTGCTAACCCTGATCGGCTGCAGCAGAGACTGAGGTGGTAGGTGAGGTAACTGTTGCCTTTGTCAGAACTGACCTCTCTGCCCAAGTTCAGGTGCACATTCACACACACGCATAATAGGTGGGTACATAATTACATGACAGGATCAAACACCTATCAGTCATTTAGACCTTCTGGTAAGGAGGGCAGCATCCATGCTGCATCCAGCAAGAATTAGGTACAGATGGAAGTGGGGAGTTTTTTCCTTTCTAAAGAACCAAGGCGCACATGAAAAGTCAATCTGTGTATTCATTTTGAAAACACTGACAACTCTAGAGATTTTTGACATGTCAGCATCGGAAACAGGAAGGCTGGAGAGAACAGCCAGCAGTAACAAGGAGCAATAACCATGTGGCCTTCTCCTTCCACTCTTCCTTTCTTCCCCTAAATGAGACATCTGATCAAAGGCTCTTGCAGAAATGTTAATGAAGCCTCATTTTGTTATTTCCATTAAATCCAGCACCCAGGGGGAGGGATAGGTGGGCAAGAAGGGTGAATCTGCACTTGCAAGATGATGTAGGAGCAGGAGTCTGCTGTGAAAGCAGCGCTGGGAAAGCATCTGCCACAAGTCAATACCCTGATTTTTTTCAGCTGTTCAAGTTTTAAACTTCAAGACTTGACTTTTGCACATTTTCTCAAGGTAAAATTCCTTCAGGATCTAGTGGAGCTAGCTAGGAGCTACTCCCTAAAATAACTGTAAAGAAACTAAAAACGTTTTAATGTTACCCTGTCAAAGGGAGAATATTCTCACAAAAAACATTAGCTAACATGTTACATTCATACTGTAAGCAAGACAGATGCAGTTTCACTTGTATGATTATACTTCTTTACCTTTGGCCTTGAATGCTGCCATCAAGAAGAGTGGAAATCACCTGTGTTCTTCAATCAAAAAGCTAAAGGGCAAGGATTTCCCTTATTACACCCAAGGCTGCATCCTTAGAACATGCAACAATTGCTCCTAATTTTCCACATGTTTAAGCATAGGCTCTTGAGAAGCCCTGCTGAAGTGGATAAGACTATACAGATACATAAATAAGAGGTACTAAGATCAGAATTTCTGCATTAATAGAAAAAAAAACCACCAGAAACCTTTCTAGGGTATGCAAAATGACTAAAGTGTTCTGTGATCTTGTTTGTTTGTCTTCTTAATAATACAGGCAGAGAAGTGGAATTAACTGTTTCTGGCTTGATATCAATGTTATGCAAGTTAAACTGAAAAATGTTAACGCGTTCCTACAGGCAGTTAATGAACAATTTGTGCAACCATTGTTTGTCATGGAACTGTACCGTTTCCCTCTCTCCAATACTTTAGCTTGACTTTTAGTGATATCAGCTGATTATATTTATCTAGATAGAATAGCTCAGTTACTTATTCCTCTGATTTAATTGTTTATTCCCTCATACAAAAGATCCATCCATATATTTCATCCAAAATAAATGAATTTTTCACCCTGTCTTTCAAGTATTAAAATAAGAGCTGCAATGAAAAGTACTTTAAAAGGTATCAGCATGAAGTCTGTTTAAGTCAATATTAGGTTTAGATTAAAATTTCATAAGTGTGTCCAGCACTGAACTATACAACATTGCATAATACGGTTTCAAACTGTCTATTACAGGTTCCTTTAAAGTATGTAGAGATAGCTAGTGATTAAAGGCTCTTTGTTTAACTCCTCCATTGGTTTAGAAAACTATGAAAAAAGAAGCATTTTGAAGAAACGTTACATGATTAGGCTGAGAATGCAATGCTAACACATACTCCTGAAGCAAGATTCATACCAAGTTCTTGTAGGATGCAGGTCATGCACAAATATTCTCATACCTGTTGTATAAGTTTTGGAAAGGTCAACCAATCTCTGGTCAGGGAGTTGGGATGACACTTTCACACCCCTTGCCTCACGTCACCTGTTGCCCACTGTGGGGATGTGTGCCTTTCCTTCTGCATTCCAGCTGCAATGGGCTGGACAGGCCAAGGCAGAGCCAATTGCCTCAGAACGGACCAGTAAGGTACAATCCTGCTTCATAAATAATGCAAAAGACTTATTTCTGATTAACTACACTCCTTCACTGAAGAAAATGTAACCAGCTCTATGTTTTTGTTCCATGAATGCATGCAACTTAGGATTTTCCAGGGAAAAATATGCTGACTTTTGATGATCTCTGTGCAAGAAAACCTCAGTGCAGAACAGGGTTGGATGTCATTAATCAGTGATCACCTTTACAACTTCAGTGACTTGCCAAAAGGCACCAGAGCTGAAGGAAAATTCAAGCTGCCACCATTATGTTGAAGTGTTGCTGTTTCAGTAGGCCATCTGCAAGACAATATGCGACTCCTGAAGCCACAGGATCTCCCATCACTGTAGGCCTCCTTTCCAAGGACACCAAGGAGCTCCTGATGGGGCACATTTGTCCACTACACCCTGACAGCTGACACTACCAGGTCCCAAATTCCTTCTAGCAGACAAGGGACCCTGAAGTTTGCCCACATCTCAAAAAGTAAGTCTTTGTCTACAGTGCTGCCTTATGCAAACCACTTAACTCTGGGGAAATTAAAAAGCACACCAGTTTGTCAGGTCTATTGAATTAATTTGTTAAAATAAACATGGTTTAAAATGGAAAAAGCATGTCACTTCCAGCAAGGCAAAGGTAAGTTCCTTGTTACAACCTGGGAGAGATAGCTCACCAGAAGAGTGTGCAGGCAAGGCAAGGCAATCCTACAGCACCCATCGCAGCAGTCCTTCTCACTTCTTCTCACTGTCTCCTAGGACTTGATGTGCACTTTCTTTTCTCAGTGTCTCCAGAGTTGGGCTTTTCTGGGTGTTGTTGAATGTAAAAGAAGGTTCTCATTGTTATAGTTCCTTTCCAAATCCGTGCATTTCTCTCATGATCAGTGTGTTTCACTGTGGCGTACCTTGAATCACCTTCTTTGCATCTGGGTGAATGAAACCTTTAAAGCCTCTATAGTATTGCTCCCTTTTATACAAAGAGGAGATCTTGGAAGAAACAATTCCCTTATTCGTATTTACTTTTCCTCTTGAAAATCAAAAAAGCTGTAGTTATCAACTCACATGTCTTTTTTTTTTTTTTTCAGTAAGGCTGCGAGTTTGTGGGTTTTTTTCCCTCAGTGTGAAGAATATTCAGCAGTTTACTGTTTTATGTAATAAAACATAAAAACTGGTGTTTTATGTAGATCACACACATGTCAAACCCCATTGTTAGTTTGAAGTTTAGTCACACCTAACTAGACTGAATGCCACAACTCCTAATACAATCCTACAGAGTAGAGGTTTTCCGGCCTGCCTGTTTTTCTGAAGTGAAAAGATATGTGAAAAGCTGTAATGTTCTTTAAACATAGGTTATAAAAAAATTGAATCTGGGCTTTTTTAATGAAATAGGCATTTGTCCTACATCTTTAAGATAAAAGCATCCAAGACAAATTGAGGAGAAGTTAGAGATAAAGAGAACTTTATATACTCTCACAATATCTAAAGAACCCCCAACAATTTAGGCAGATTGTTTGCAACTCAGATGTTGATCAAAAAGAAACTATAGAACATATGCTTACAGGAATGAAGTATTAAGATTGACAGTATAAATAGAAATCATATTAGCTGCATACAAAAAATGTTGGGTTTTGGAACTTCACCACACCATCCTAATGCTACAGCTATCAGGTTTAACTCTCATTACAATTACACGTGATCCACAGCCAAAGGAAGAAGTGAAATAATTCAGTTCAGCAAAGGCTTCCAATCGGTTAGATAAAGATCAATGTTGCAAGATGAACACTGTGCTGCACTCATCAGTTTTAAAGGTCCTGGCTAGTGCCTAAAATATTGTGTAGTACAAATAATACTGTACACTCGTCCACTAGATTCTTAAACTTGAGAGAAAGAAAAACATCACCCCATATATTTATCTGTAAAAGTTTGTTCTGCTTTTCCTTCTGTGCTTTTGTTTTCCTGTGAAATCAACAGCAACTGTGCACACAGGGCCAGGGAAGTTGCCTCAGTGATTTTGTGGATCATCTTTTCCTTACAGATGAAAAGATACTAACACTTCCTTGCATGTAATATCTTTTTAAACTGTCATAGATGCTTGATTAAACCTTGTTCAGTGAAAAAAACCTTCATGCTCTGCTCCTCATTTCTGTGGAAGCTAGCTTTCTGCTTCAGCTCCTCTTTTATTAACCCTGATCTTACCATGCAAACAATACAAGTTTTTTCACCTCTGGAACTCTCAAATTATATTGTATATTTGCATACTGTGAGAAAGATTTCATGCATGATTGAGCTTGTTTACATTTTCCCCATCTTATTCGAGCAGCTCAGATTTTATAGGTGCCTCTGACTCAGCTGAAAGAGATAGTTTGTCTCTGCACAATTAAGGCTTTCAGAGTATCTAGAAGTACCAAGAGAATGAAAGGGAGAACAGAGGGAGCTCCAAAAGACAGATTTCTACTTAAACAATTGAATTAAATTTTGTTCAGAAGTACTATACAAATTAAAACAAAATCGAGGTCTATCTATATTTGCTTTTTTATTATATATTTCATAAAGATCCAGAATATTGTTTATTTTTTTAGTTCACATATTTTGTTTGGGGCCTTTATTTTTTATGTCTAGAATTTAGAGTTGCAAGTCACATTTCTTGTAATAGTTCGATTTGTTTTGTTTTGTTTTTTCCTAGGAAGACTTAAGACCAGAAGAATCAATCTTGTTATGGCAGTAAAAATCAAAAAGGTAACAGAAACTGGCTGATTGAAACATTCTAACTTACCTAAACATGTTGTCCAAAATATTTAGTTTTATTGAGACTAAAAAAAAATAAATTATTTTCCACTGATGACTAGCATCTTCTATAAAGTTCACTAATGTATATCAAATATTTGAACGTCTATTATGTTCATAATTCTGAAAACATTTATGCAAAACATATTTTAATTATAAACAAAGATAGCCTGAATGTTTCCAGGTTAACCAATGTCACGTGAGGCCAAGACAAAATATTTTCTTCCCACACTGATGAAATGGAAAAGGAATTTTGTTTCCCCTTCTTAAATCACACACACTTATTCAACAGCTCTACCTAAAAACCTTGTGAGAAAACACTCCTTTGTTTAAGATTTAAAACCCACAGAGCTTTTAAGAGCAAATAAGGATTGTGCCAGATGCTGTACAAATCACATATGCACAGTGCAGCACTGATCCCGGCTCAGCTATACCTCAGTACAAATAAATACGTGGAGATGAAGCCTCCAAAGACTTCCCTAGCAAAACCAGGAAATGCCTGCTTTTATATTCCTGATATTTCTAAGCACATCATTTAAATAAAATAAACTCAGACTCAAAAGGAGAAAGTTTTCTAGCCTTTCTTTCACATCATGAAGAAGCAGAAAGGGCAAAATTCCAGTTTTCCATCCCACCTTTAAAAGTGCATGCTTTTCCACAGCATCAACTCCTGTTCGTTTAATTAAGAATGACAGATGCTCAACATCTGGAGAAAATAAGGTCTGATTCAGTGGCCACGTTGCACTGGTGGAAACTTCAGACTGCAGGTTTGCACTTACAGAAAGTTTGAAGTAGATATTTAAGCCAGTTGAGCTGCTGAAAGAAATCATATGAAGTGATGCCTAAAGGAACAACATGAGAAGAAGCCTCGATTTCACTTAAATGATAGATTTCCATTTTTCATAGTCATACGCAACCAGCCTGTCTAGTCATTCCTCTGTATCTCCCCCATCTTCTGTGCCTGCCCTATGTTGTATTTGTTAGGGTAGGGCAGTCATAATTAACTCGTTAACTGGCCTTTTGTCATTGCTTATTTGGTGCATCTCACTATCATATTTTCCATGCATAGTTCAGTGCCAGATTAAAAAAAAAAAAAAAAAAAACCAAACAAACAATGCCCCCCCCCCAAACCTGATAAATTCCAAAAGAGTAAATTAAATACAGCAGCAGCATGCTGACCAAAAGTGGGTTGTGGGTTTACCGCTCTTTGGTTGCAAGTTCAGGAAACATCAAGTCTTCTATCATAGCCACCTTACGGTGTTGTGCAGCTCTCACACTGCCACTGTAGGCTTCCTTCCCTAGCAATCATGAGGCCAACCTGCCGTCACCTATCCTCACACAGGCTTGCAGCTCTGGGGATGGTCCTTGGTGCCCATTATAGGCACACCTATAAAAGGAGAAGTTACTGATTTAGTGTTTCTAGTGAAATTCTGGAAAATCACAAACTCTGAAGAGATGATAGATACTGCAATACTGCAAATGTTACACCAGTGTTTAGGAACTCAGCTCAGGACCTAGCAAGTAGAGTGCTGATTAAAAATTTTTTGCAGATCAGTTTAAAGGCTAAAATTTGGTTGCTTAGTTTTCTGCGTTCAGTGCCCTGGATGAAGTGATGGGGTACACCCTCAGCAAGTTTGCTGGTGATATAGAACTGGGAGGAGTGGCTGATACACCAGAGGCTGCGCTGCCATCCAGCGAGACCTGGGCAGGCTGGAGAGTTGGGTGGAGAGGGACCGAATGAACTTCAACAGCAGCAAGTGTAAAGTCTGGCACCTGGGGAGGAACAGCCCCCTGCACCAGCACAGGCTGGGGCTGACCTGCTGGAAGGCAGCTCTGTGGAGAAGGACCTGGGAGTCCTGGTGGACACAGCAAGCTGACCATGAGCCAGCAGTGTGCCCTGGTGGCCAAGAAGGCCGCTGGTATCCTGGGGTGCATTAGGAGGAGCATGGCCAGCAGGTCGAGGGAGATTGTCCTTCTGCTCTACTCTGCCCTGGTGAGGCCCCATCTGCAGCGCTGTGTCCAGGTCTGGGCTCCCCAGTGGAAGAGAGACAGGGAACCACTGAAGAAGGTCCAGCAGAGGGCTACAGAGATCACAAGGGGACTGGAGCAGCTCCCTTGTGAGGAAAGTCTGGGAGAGCTGGGCCTGTTTAGCCTGGAGAAGAGAAGACTGAGCAGGGACCTTATCAATGCCTACAAATACCTTCAGGGTGAGTGTCAAAAGGACAGGGACAGGCTCTGTTCAGTGGCCTGGACACTCAGTCCCAGTGACAGGACAAGGGGCAACAGTCACAAACTGAAACACAAGGAGTTCCTTCTGAATATGAGGAAGAACTTCTTTATTCTGAGGGTAACAGAGCACAGGAACAGGCTGCCCAGAGAGGCTGTGGAGTCTCCTTCTCTGGAGACATTCAAAACCTCCTTGGACACAGCTTTGTGTAACCTGCTCTGGGTGAACTTGCTTTAGTAGAGGGTTGGACTAGGTGATCTCCAGAGGTGCCTTCTGACCCTGACCATTCTGTGATTCTGTGATCTGAAATTTGTCCCTGTGTTATCAATGATGTCCTACACTTACTCACCTGAGACTCCTCATTCTAAAGTAATGGGAGCTCAATGGTCTTCAATGTAATGGCAGTACCAATTTCTCTGCTAGGGGGACACTTTATCAGGACATGTGTATTGGATGCAGGTGGCCAGCTGTTGGAAGCAAGGGGACAGGGGTGGGATCAGGACCTGCAGGGCTGCACCATGCCAATACAGTTACCCATTGCCAACCTACGCCCACTACACATATACTGATACTTTCCATAAGTCAAGTCTATTTTGCCCATGGTGGTAGTTGATAAGCGATCTCCTTGACTTTATCTCAAGCCAGCAGCTTTTCCATCATCTTCTCCCCCATCTTGTTGAAGAGAGGGAGTAAGAAAGCAGTTGGGTGGGTGCTTGGCAGACACCCAAGATCAACCCACCACAGCATGTAAATATATACTATATAATCTAATTCAAAGGTAGCCAAGGTGCTATGGTGCCTCCGGTGGTTGTTCTGTTTTAGCCTGCTTTCTCCACGGAAAAAAACCCACCAAAACCCCCCATAAAAACATACAACAAAAAAAACCACACTAGCCATTCTAGCAAACTGGATCACAAGCACGTGCTCTAGACACATGTTTAGCTTCCATATAGTATAATATGTTGAATAAATATTACAGAATATATTTGCCACCAGGGCATTATCTATGAGTTACTGGCAATAGATTTTGTGAGACTGTCCAACATTTTGAAAAAGAGAAAACTAACTTTATTCAAACATAATTTTTCACTGTGGTAAAAAACTAAGCTAAAAATAAAGCCTTTTATAAAATACGCACGCAATCCAGTCTCTCCTCCAGACTCTTCCGTCTTACGGTAAAGTATTTCTTGCATGCGTTTTTCCATCTTGGTCTAGAAACAAGATTATGGAAGCAGCACTGGAAAAAAATAATCTTCTGGTATTCCCAGCCTACATACTAGTCCAGGTCTCTGGACCTGTGATTATCTGAACCAGTCTTCCTACTGTGAATATATATTTTTTCCTCAAAGAAGGAGCCTGGAACCATTGTAGGTGCCAGGAAAAGTGTTTCATGTGCCCTTTAAGCTCAACAGCAAGCACAGAAGCTGTGGGGAGGAAATGTACATATATTGCTTTCAACATTAAGTCCACAGATATACCATTCTCTATAAACAGAGGTGAAAATGATCAGTCTGGAGGAAAATGAAACATCTCAGCCCTTTTGGAATATAACTTGCTACACAATTTAAGACTAGCATAACTGGCACAGATTTGCTCGCTGACAGTATTAGGATCATGGATTTTAACTGAGTTTTTCTTCCACTGCTGGTAATTTCTACTTTATCTGAGATTTGGGAGATGGAGTTTTCTGGCTAGCAAGCATAGTCCAGCAGTAGAATGAGTCCTGGGAATGCCATGGAGCAAGTTCCAGCATTTACTCTTTCAGGGCTTATGCACTGTTATTCATAAAGAAGGGAAATTGTGGGGTTGTGTAATTTATTTAACATTCTTCCTGCTTCTGACAATTGCAAGGTTTGTTTTCCTCAGATCAGGTCCTTGAAAAGACAGCCTCTTCAGACCAGTTACAGTGCATAATATCCATTTAGATTTTAAATGTCAACTGTTATTTCTATTAAGAAAAGTCTAAGATTCAGTTTCTTTCAATTTCTTGGATTCAGTGAAGGCAAAGCACTTTGCTACAAAAATTTAAAATGTTCCTCCCTTGCCAAAAGAGCAGTGACAATCTGTAAGCAGCTAAACTGTAAAACTTGTTTTGCTAGACCATTTTATAACATATCTATTGGATAAGAAAGAGCAAGCTGGAAAAGAAAAATTACTCTGGTAAAAGCCGAAGATATGATAGGTGTGTGAAATAGCTTTGAAGCAAAACCTGTTTATATAGAAACGTTATTTAACCCAAATTAGATGTCTTTGAAATAGTGAATGACACCAGGAAGAAAAATAAAAGGCTGGACAACATTGTATAGGTAATGTTTTCAATGAACAGTGAGAAACTTGGGAGACCTTTTGAAGGAAAAAAATCCTTAATGTCAATAACTTTTTTCTCTTCCACGAAAGCTAGTGTTTAAGCCTTATTCTCAAATTTCAGCTTTCCTCTCAGAAGACTAAATGGATGCCCTTGTCATAAGGAAAGCCTTGCCCAGTCTGTGCCTCCTACACAAATCAGCTGTACTTGAACTGTTCATGATGCTTTGTCTAACCTGTCCCTGGAAGCTACCCCAAGAGGGAAATCCTACATCCTCCCTAAGCAATCCATCTGAGGACCTAACTGTCTTCACAAATAGAATTTCACCTATATATTTTAATTTTCTTATAATTTTAATCTTTTGTGCAATTTTAACTAATTTCCCCTTGTCCTGCTCAGAGAGGATATGAAGCACGGTTTATTCCTCTTCATAACAAGGACTTTTGCACATGTCAGGGAGACCCCTCTTTGCTATATTATTTGAACTCCTGCTTCAATTTTTTCCCAAAGGTCACAGGTTTTTGTAGTCTCTTAGGTTTGCTATACTTTCTCTCATTTTTTAATCCTGAGAATTGTGCCCTCTGTTATTCACAGCTCTTCTCACACAAGCTGCCTTTCTGCAAGAAGCTGCTGGTCAGTTCTTTAAAGGTAGGGTAGGATATGCTCGACAGTCTGTCACCATACCAGTTTTGCAAAAGATGCTCAGGTATTTGAAGTCCTCCATCAACACCAAGTCTTTTATCACCCCTGATTTCCCAGGCTGGGTGATCAGTGGCAGACTTCAGCACCAGACTACTCCTTCCAACCTTCTGTCATTGCCCAGAGATTTCAACGGGTCTGTCATCCCTTCCATTTTGGACTTCAGAGCATGCATGCATGACTATAACACTGCTAGATTTGTAAAAACACACTAAACCAGTACCAGATAGGACCAGTATTTGTCAGGGTCATCACCCTAACATAAACGGATGTAGCTGCAGTATTGTATTAATGCCAGCCAGGTCTAGGATATATCAACAAAAGTCAAAATAGGATGCATCTGTCACAGACTCTTGTTTGCTGCTTTACCGCTATCCAGCTGCCAGCTCCCAGGTACCACACTGCCTGCCATGTTTATGACTCCTTTACACATGAAAGGCTGTTACTCTATGTAATTTATATATCTTCTGTTTTACAACCTCACAAAGTGCCCCATTAGGTGGGAGTCACGCTGCCTTGCACTTGGATCATTTTCTGACTCACGTGCATCTGTGTAATGTATTCCCTTCCAGCACTGTTGAACCGTGCTTAGCCGTCAGAATGCTCCTTGTTCCAGGTCATCTTATTGTACAGTTCCGTTTTTTACATTGACAAAGCTCAGATTAGTTAAATATTTAAGCAGGAATAGTTCAGCAACACTACTTTCTTCATTATAATCACATAGAAACAAGAGCTCTACCTTTCTTCCCTCCTATTTAGCTCACTAAAAGAATACGTATCAGTGCACTGAAAAACTGCAAATTATTCTCCTTAAGGATACCACACTAATGTCTGCTATCTGTAAGCAGGTTAGCGTCCATGCTGGTTTGTGTGGCTGCACAGTAAAGCATTGTTCTTCCTTCAAAGAAGGGTGATTTACAGACCATACCACACTCTCTTTTAAGGCCCTGTTCACACAAGACAGAACCCAGACAGGGGTCGCTGAAGTCTGGCAGGATTGTGTCCATGCAAAGGGCGAGCAGAAGAGACCCCATCTCGTGGGCAGATTTTACTTAAAGAACTGATCAATTAAAAATATTTTTACTGCAACTTTTCTGTGCACAAAGACCCTTTGCCCTTTAAAACAGAGTGCACGATATAAATTTAACATCTCCATTCCCACAATGAGGGTATTATTTTTTTTAAAATAAGATCATTTGTAAGACAATCTTGTTCAGTCATTTATAAATAGTCACCTCTGTAAACCAAGAAATAACCTTGTTTAAAAAACTACCAACATTGTTGTTCTGTTGTCACCCACTGGTAATTGAAAATGTGTTTCTGTCAGTTCCTCCTAAGACAGAATGTAATTCTTTCTAAGATCTTGATCTTAAATTGGCAAAAAAAAAAAAAAAAAAAAAAAAAAAAAAAAAAAAAAGTCGATGATAAAGCAGCCAGAAGTTGCTACTTGTTCTTTGCACTGGTGATATTGCTACTGCCCTTTCTTATAATCTAAGACATTATTCTTACTGGCTCCTGGAAGGCAGCAGTACAGTCCTATTTTTTCATTGTCTTTTTTTTTCTCCTGAATTGGTATTGAACACTGCTTTGTACTGAAATGTGAGGACCTGCATTAGAAACAAAAAAACAAACCACCCAAAATCATATGAGGTCAAATCTTGAAGTCTTGCCTTATCTTTTAGCTTTTTCATCAGTCATACTAATTCAGAAAGGATTTTGCCTAAGTAGAATCAGACAAATAATTAAGAAAAGCCTTGTGATTAAGGCAAGGCTTTATAGTTAGAGTAATAACAAACCCTCTGTTCTTCCACTTGTGCTTCACAGAGTTAATCTGGTTTTTCTTCATCTGGTCTTGTGGAATAAAATAATAACAGTATTCCTCACACTGTCTGATTGATCTACTGTCCTGAGAAAACAAACAGGTCTGTAAAAGGAGACCTAGAGATGAGTTCTGGCAGTGCTGAGAAATAGTTTTGAGGTTCTATACTTGAGGTGCCTCAAGCCTGATGAGGAGGAAGAAAGCTGGCATCATTGGCAGGGCCATTTGCATTCAGTGGTGCCCATATGCCCCTCGTAGACCACTATTAACCAGCTCAGGTAACAATAAAGAAGATGGTTTATTCCCAGAACAAAATCCATAAATCCCAAACAGCTATATAACACCTTCTAAAAATAGCAGCTCCTCCCTCTGATGTAAATATAATAGAAAAAAAATAATTAAAAAAACTTCTTCTCCAGGCATGTTCCTCTTGACTTACAGACAGCGTCTAACAGGCAGCCACGTAGTTTGATCCAAAAGAAGTAAGAGAAGGGAAGCCAAGGGAAGGATCATAGTTAAACTGCATCCGTTAGAGAAGCTGAGAATCATCACTAAAAACCCATCCTAAAAGGGCTGGTTTTGCTGGACAATTTGTGGCATGTGGTACATTAGCCAAGTTACAAATTCTTGGACAATAATGTCATGGTTTCAGCTATTTTTTGTTCTGTATGGTCATCACCTCTGCCTTTGTTTTCTCCCACTCCCCTTCACTCCTCATACACTTTCTAATTTTTTTTAATGGTCCTTAAATCTTTGCTAAAAGTTTTTCTTGTTTGGTAATGCAGGTTAGAGAGTCACTCCCAAAGTACTTCAACTATCTTGGAAAGTTTAGTGCTCAAAAAATGTGTGACATCATCTGACTTGGAGGCTTGGTTTGCTATCTCTCGACAGAGTACCACACAGGCAAGAAAAGTTTCTCCCTAAGTCTACTAGAATATCTCACTTATGTGAAAAGGTTGCCTCCAGGTCATGGGGGTAATGCAATTCATTCACTATTGCCCATTCCACCCTGGTCCTCTCTCTGATGGGAGTGTAAAGAGGCTAACTACAATCCAAAGGAAGGTTTTCGATGTGGACACACATCCTTTATGCTCTAGACTAGGACCAACTGTTCATATCCATTAGGCCAGCAAAGAAAGCAATCAGATGGCAATGATTTTCAATCACTACTGGTTCAGGGTTAGATTCCAACAAGTGACCTGGAGGTGAAATGTTCCACATCCCATTACTGATCTTCTAAATTATTCTTCCCCCACAGATGAGACTTGACACACATAAAGAAGTAGCTTGTGAGAAATTGCAATAGAAAAACTGAGACAGTAGTTCATAATAGATGTGGATTTTGTTAGCCCTTTATGCCTAGGCAATATTGTTATGGTACAATGATAGGGCAGAATTATTGATTGCATCTAGTGGCTTGTAACTGAGTAACCACACAGCATACCCAGCTTATGAACTAATTCAACTGCTTTACCGTGTATAGCAATTTATTTTTCTTTATATGAAGAAGCAGCTTACCAGAATTTCTATGTTTTGGAACTATTTAAAAATAAGGAATACCTGGCAAAATCTTCTTCCTCAAAGCAGAATTTATTCCTAATCTTTTTCTGTCCTTATCCACTTTCTCCAATAACTTACTGATAGCTAGAAACATTTTTCAGAAAATTTGCCTCTGGGGTGCAACCAAATCTGAGGGGGAGAAAAAGTGCTGTATCTCATGGAGGACTTTGTAGGAGAAAAAGAACGGAAGAAAATGAAAGTCCAAAATAAAAACTGCTGTAACAGATACTTTGGGGGACTGGGTTTAGTAAAAGAGGTAGGAAAAAATCTTTACTTAGACAGTTTCCTTTGCTCACTGGACAGTTATCTGCCTCATTGGAGAGGAATATAAACATTAAATGTGAGATCTGAGGCAAAACAAACACTTCAAAGGACTTGCATCATTCTCCCTCTTTCCTTTCTATCTGCCTTTCTGATGCTATCAGACATTTAGTAGTTTCCTCCAGGGCTCTCCCCCTTCAACCTAGCAGCCTTGACTCATGCACATGCACATGTACACCAAAGGTGCCACCAGTACAAGATCATGACAGACTGGTCTGGCTTCAAACAGGAGTCAACAGCTTTGTGTTTGTCCGGGCTTGAAATAGTTTGAATCTCTGAGGGTCTGAATGGAGCAACGTTTTGCAGGTTTGTGGGGGTTTTATGCTTGCCTAACAGCTAAACAGAACTTTTATTTAGTGCAGCTTTTTGTTTTCAAGGAGTGGGCAATCACAAGACAAAGAAGTGAAGGTCTGGCAAAGAGCTTTCTACAATTCCAACCTCTGGCAAATATCTCGGTGCAGCAGAAAGAAGGCACACAACGGAGCTGGAGGAGCGAGAGTGTTCTGCTCTAAAAATATGTGACCGTGAGTGATGCAAAAGAAGGTAGGCATGGAAGTGAGCGTTAGCAACACTTTCAAGGATCAATCAAGTGCTCGTCTTTTTGCCATCACTTGAACTGTGGTGCCACTCTTACAGGACTTTAGATAACTTTGCTGAAGTGCTTATAAAATCCAACAGCTCCTCTGTGTAGCGATGCATGAAAAATAGTAAATAGGGGAAAAATAAATTGCTTATTCCACAGAAGAAAGGCTGGCTGAACCTGGCATTAAATAAAACTTCCTTAGCACAATGCAAGATTGCTAGTGCACTGAGAAACCAGGTAGGCTGTCAGAATTTAGATCCAGACTGACTTTGAGGTATACTGGGACCTTGGCTGTACAATTAAGTCAGATGGAGTAGACAACTTCACATTATTAACCAGCCCATATGTAACTTGCAGTTCGTCGTCTAATACTTATCTAGAATGGGCTAAATCATTTCTCTCTCCACTAACTATAGAAGACACCTGGGCAGCTAGCTTGGAACAGACAATCAATTTTTCAATGGGTTACAGCAGGGGAGGTGGAACCGACCTTTAGTATCTTTCATATAACCAGTATCCTACTAAAACTTATTTTACAGAATTAAATTTAAAGAGCAGAGGAGGAGAATCTTGCCAGTAAAGTTTGAAAATAGATGGACACTTTACAAAACAGAGACAAAAAACAGTTCCAGACTGATGGTGACCCAGGGGAGAAGGTTTGCATTCAACAGTAGCCAGATTGTATTCTTGGGGGGCGAAACAAGCTTTTAAAAGTTTTATTCCATATGTGACTGAATAGAAGAAAGTATGTCAGGAAAAAAACCCAAACCCTACCATTTTGACTGTGTTGTTTGCAGCATCATTATTTAAGAGCCGGAGTGGAGGCTGTGAGGGAGGGGAAGACATTAACAGAGAATTTAGAGATGCTGTAGATGTGAGATACTTTACCCTATGTGACTGTACTCTGCAAGGTACTTGGAGACTGTTTTAAAGCTCAGTTTGCACGGATTCAGCAAACGACGTCTTGAACAGATTCACAGTAAGGAGTTTATATCTCTCATCTCTAAGCTAAGCTTAAGTCTGGCGTAAACATAACAGTGTTTGTCACTCAAGTGCTGCCACTAGTAGTGCTTCTCCTAGTACTACAGGATCTATGGTGTTATTCAGCATCACTGCTTATCAAGAATGAAATGAGGATGATAAAAAGATAGGACAGGAAAAACGTGGATGAAAACAACTATTTAATATACTCAGTCACTCAGGGATAAAATACCTAGATGTCCAGAAGGCAGCAACATTGCACCATTGGTTTAATTGGTATACATATCAGAAAAATGTAATTTACTTAGCAGGGAAGTGTTTATACCTCAAAAGCAGGATATGTCTTGGGCTTACAGTGTGGAGAAAGAAAGGTGTAAGGAAGAACCACAGGAAAATAGATTGAGAATAAGAAAGCAGATTAAGCTTTTGCAACCCAGAAACTGGCTGCCAGCTGCAAAACACCATTGCCTTGAAATAACAATATGCAGTGATGGTCCTTGTTTTCTGGAGATTCAGGCTTCACTCGTGGCTTTAGACAGGAGGGGAAATGCACCAGCAGAAAGTCACCTGTGACACACTGGGCAGGAGGTACTATTTAGATGCTCCCAAATCCTGCCAAAGCATTACAGAATTGGACTGGGAGATTTTCCTAACAACTTCCAAATAGCTCCAGCTTTTCCCTCTATACTGCAGTCTGATAGCGATATTGATACTTCTGTGCCTAGCTGGACAGGTTCCATGGAGGAGGAAGGAGATGAATTTGAGAACTTTTGGACTTCATTCAGTTCAAAGATTGAACTATGTGCAAATCTACAGATGCTGTGGCTGAATGTGCCCCTGCGTGTGTGGATTGGTGTTGTTGTTTGTAGTCAGTCAGCTTCAGAACAGTCTATTCAAATTCCCTTGAGGAATCTGCTCAAGAAACCCCTTAGAACAAGGGGAAAAAGCTAAATACTTGAAATCAAATCTAATTCCCTCTGTGCAGTGTGGCTATCTGGCCAGCATTATCCATTTTTCGTCAGCCTTGGACATTGTCAAACCATTTCTTTAAGTGCCCAAGAACAATTGAGGAAACATGCAGAAGCAGGGAGATTAAAGCATATGTTAAAGATGTTATACATCATGTGCTTGCCATTGACAGCTTTAATTTTCATGTCTGTGAATTTTGTGATCCTTTTCACCATAACCAGCATACGGATATATGAAGAGGAACTAATGCACATTTATTTCCAACTGATGTACTATAGCTGAAATAATACAAATAAGCACCAAAAATCATTCCATTAAACATCAAATCACACACAAGTGTGACATGAAATGAGCAAGTGGAAGCACAGACCAGTTTTGTGCAATCCTATATAGGGGTGTACTCTGTTACACCCCTTGTCTGTCAGTAGAAACTGGGGGTGTCTGCTAGAACGCAAACTGTGTGAGCAACTAAGGGAAATTCTTCAAGGCCAGCAGGTGAAATGTACTACACAATCATATTTTTGCTTAATTCTGGCTCACAGAGCTAGGACAATATTTGCCAAGATCATGAAGTGCCCAGAACTTAACAGCTCGGAAGTCCCCAAGTCCAGCCTCCCCCCCTCATCTGCCATGCTCCTTACTGTGAAAAGAAAAATATTGGAAGGTTTTGAGAGGCTCCCCAGATTGACGTCTGCTGTTCAATACCCACCTAATGAGCTGCTTAACAACTGTTACCAAAATTAATGAGTCAAGTCACAGTTGTAATTACCATATTGCAGATCACAGTATTGTATTAGATTACCATGGACTTCTATTTAGGAATATTTACACCATGACGACTGTTTAAAATGTGCACCAATGTTTCAGCAGATTGCATTGCCTCATAGCTTGTATTTATGATCTAGGCAGGAGTTATAGGAGTCTTATCAAGAATTCTTTGGTTCCAGCTTGCGGGGATTGATGAAGAGCTAATCTTAATGTAAGAATATCCAGGTGTTGAAAAATGCACAAATATTAAAAAAACCTTAATTGTGTGTATAAGCATGCACACCAAAGGAACAAGTATCTGGTGATGAAAACAGTAATCCAGGGCCAGAAGCAAATGCTTCACCATCAGGATATATTAGTGTAACTGGGCATATATTACTATGATTTAACTCCTACTTTAAGAGAAAAGTGGAATGCCTAGAATACAATGCTTCAGGATTTTAGGATAACTGAGCATAGTTTCCTTATGTAGAGCTATGCTTTCTTTTTTGCAGAAAGAGGTAAGAAACAGGGTTCCACACAACAGCGTCCTTTACATTATCTTGAACAGACTTTGATTTTACCTTCCTCCTATTCCACTCTCTCTGGGAATGAAAAAATCTTCTCTTCTTCATGAAATCAGATGATGTGGAAATAGTCAGGATTCTTCTGTATTTGGGTACAACTTCTATTTGTTTATCAGTAATAATGCTTCAGTAGGCAGTGGTACATACGTATCTGTGAGTACATATATATATATATATATATATATACACACACACACACACACACATATATATATATACACACACAAAAGGCACCTGAGCAAGTGCAGCAAAACCAGCTATTCAAGGGCTGCTGCTGTCCCCCTGAGCCAGATACTACATCAGGGAGACACTGTCTGGAGCCTCTTCTCCGTCTGCCCAGTCCCATTCACCTCTGCAGCCCCCAGCACCTCAGCATGTTTGTGGAAGGGGGCTTGCCCATGCTACCCTCTGCTCCCATGCAGGTTATCAACAAGCTACCAAACCAGGAGATGCATATATTGTGTGATGAATAACTTAGACAGACATGCAATGACTGTTTGGAGTACTTAGCTTTGAATCTTGAAAGGGCAGTTTCGGAATGTTTTGTCTTGCTTCCCCCATTTCCTTCTCCAAAGAGAGCCTGTTAGCACAGACAAATGAGGCAAGTCAATAACATCCACCAGGACAGGATATATTGAGCCAATTCAAGGGTAGGTGGATAGCAGCTGCGGTCCTGCCTGTGAAATACTATAGTTGTTTCCATTGTGCAGTGAGTCATCAAGCCCCTTTTATTTACGCTTTCATGTAAGTGCTGGCAAACACTGATTTATGTGCTGAAAGCTGAGAAATGGGATATAGGCATGTTAAAGAAAGAAACACACACACATGCACGCACAGACCAGCAACCTATCTTCAGTTTATCCAGGAGAATTTTGAGCCACACAGACCTGAAACAGATTGACCTTTTATTACTTTTGAATTGAGGACAGATTTCCCCTTTAAAGGCTCGATTATATTGCTGGGCTTGTTTGCTTTTTATGATTTCAGAAGATGCCATGGTAACTTGGGCAATGAATCCAAGCTTAGGCTGTTTCATGTGCTGAATTTCAAGCTCCGAATTGTGGTTTGCAATTTTAATCAATCTGGTGCCTGGAAAATTACTCTATTATATTTACTCTTGAAGAACATTTACAGCAGACAAGTTACAAGGACTTATATTTGACAACATGGTTCAGATTCATGCCTGATTTTGCCCATTGGAGAACATGGAGTTATTCTGGGAAGTATGTAATTCATGGCCTCTTTGGAGAGCTTGATAGATTAATAATATCTGAAGTTCAGCTATAAAGAGCTGCTCTTCTGTCAAATTCATTCTATCAAGCATTCTTGAGCAGGATATCATCCCTGATTTTTCTAGGAGAAATTTAATTATTTGGACAACTAGACAGAGACTTTTATTCATTTTCTCTCTACCTGCAGAATTGCTTGTTTTAGTTGTCTAGTGCTTTAATAATCTGTTGACCTACTCAGGAAAGAGGCACCTTGGTGTTAAAGATCATTCACGGGGTGGTTATTGGAAGGTTCTGAGGCAGATGCTTTATGTGAGGCAATGCCAGGGTGCAGCCATCATGCGCATGATGGAATCGGTGTTTACCACTTTCTGTGTATTCTAGGAATGTAGAAAAGTATGAGTAAACATTATGTATCCAGGCCTGCATTTGAAACCATGACTGTCCAGATAATAAGCTTTTCTTAACTGAGGAGCTTTCAGAGTGCTGATTAACACATGGACCCTTTGCTGGGTGGGAGAAATCAAATTGATTTCAAAGTATTGCTTACTAGATCCCTATGAAGAGAGGGAGGGGTGAGTGGAGAAAAGGGAGGAAGGAAGAAAGGGAGGGAGAAAGGAAGGGAGAGTGGGAGGAAGAAAAAGGAGGAAGGGAGGAAGGAAGCAAGCAAGCAAAGCTGCAAATAAGCCATTAGTCAATGTGTGTTTTATCCCCATTTTCACTAGTTTTTGCACCATCGCCATACAGATTTTTTTTTTTTAAATTATTTTTGTATTAGGTAATGAAACTATTGACTGAGTGAGAGAAATCTCTGGTGTTTTCCTATGTGACAGCAAGTGCACAATGAGATTTAAGAAAAATGGCAGATGCTCTAAAATACATCATCCATACAGATCCTACAAGGCTGTCTCTCCTTCTCCATTTTAGAACTGTTAAAAAATCACTTCATTTTTTCTTATTTAGTGAGAAAAGGTTAACAATTATCTGACCAGTCATTCTGTGTCAGTGAGTGCAAGCAAGTCTGGCATGTGAATCCTTATCCTTAATTTTATTTTTAGGCACCTAATTTGTTTTCCCATTTGATGATATCTTCCGCTGAAATCTAGGCTGCTGATCTCTTGGTTTTTTCTCCTGCAGTGAATGTAATTGGACACTCTTAACCATAGCACAACTGCTCTAAATGACACAGAAAGTAAACGAAGGGGCTGCTAGATTAAAGAGAAGTCTCTCAATAGATTTGTGATTAACTTGCAACTATAATAAGAAATTACATGAAAATAGAAATGAGTGGGAAAGGTTAACCAACTAAGACAGGAAATTATTTCAACAGCGGGGGGGGGTGTGTGGGGGTGTGGAGGAAGATAGTCTCTTTACAGATACACTTCTGACATCAGCTATTTCTCAAAAGCAATAGACTAGAGCTAAGAAGAAGAGGCTTGTAGGGCTAAAAGATACAGTTCAGATTACAGATCAGGATTTGAATCCTGGCTCTCATCACTACCTTTCTGACTAGCTCTGGGCAAGCCAAATACCTCAATTTCTTCATCTCTGTTTAGCCTATAAACTCATTAGGGGTTTGTGTAATGCTTAATGCCAGGTTCTCCAGCCTGTAAGCTATACATATAACTGGACATCAGATAACATTTTCCATTCTCACACATCTCAGCCTTGTATTCATTTTGACAGTGACTGCTCAATATGGCAAAATGTACCAAAGATGAAGTTTATGTCCAGTTGGTATGAACACAAGGTTGTATGTGACTCTCTAAAGAGTAGAATATATGCTGACAGATAGTTAAGAGTAATTCAATGCTTCAGTAGGGAGCTCCCATGTGAAAAAGGAGGAGAGATGAGAAGTGAAACAAATAATTTGTTAAGTAGCAGAATTAATGAACCAAATCTCTTTCTTGGGTAGATCATCTGTTATTCTAAAAAAAGGTCAGTTTATCAGTCTTTCTTCTGATAAAGGCAGTAAGAAGGGCCTCTCAATTTTCACAAAATTTGTAGAAATAAGCTAATTTCTTCATCTCTATTCATTTGTTAAATTTGCTTGAAAGTAGTCAATAGATTCAAAAGTTATCAGGAAACAACCTCCTTTGAGACAGTACACTCAGCCATGGTGCTTGTAGAAGGCTTGTTTTCTTGGAAAATCGGGTTAAAAAAACCCCACACTCATTGCTTCCATTAACTTAGCCGGCACAGTTTGTAGGATGCATTCCCAGATGAGCCAGTCAGCACAATACTTGGCCAGTTCATGCTTTATGTAGGCAACAGTTCCAAAATGAAGAACAATTTATTTTAAGACTTTGGACATCCCTCTTTTATAGCAAGGTGACCCATACAGGTCAAGTTTATACCTACTGTAGCTCCGCTAAAGGGAAAAGAATTGTTTCAGAGATGAGTTTGCCCTATAAGCCCTCTCTTGTGCTTGTCTCAGTTTGGGTCAGCTATATTCTTTGCCCTGAGTGGTTTTGATTTCTTAAATCATCTCAGGATTCTCTTTTTTAATAGCTTAATTATTTTTTTTCCTCATACCTTTCTTTCATCACAGCATGGGCAGCACAGCATTCTCCTTTCCTGGGCTGAATATAACCACAGTTGGTAACGTGAATCCAAAACAAATGGTCATTGCCCTACAGTAATTATTAAGTTTACACATTCTATTTCAGCCAGTTACATGAAGACAGACAGCTACTCTTTACCCCTTACAGACCCCGTGAACTCAAGGAGGTCGCAAAGGGATCACAAAGCAGTATTTGGCCTGTACTGCTTTACTGGTTATGTTAACGAGTACAATAATGTTGTGTTGCAGCCTGCAGGCATGTTGCTATTGTACCCAGTTCTCTGTGGTTAAAAATAAATAAATATTTTTTAAAAGAACAAGCTATTTTGTGTGATCTAAAAAATAGAAAAATGAAGTGAAAGTAACCAGGACATGGCTACTGTCTGTACAAAATAGGTCTGCAATGCCCTTCAGTTTATTTTTCACATTTTGTATACTTCAGTTCTTAGGTCTTGTCAAAGAGATCAATCATCACTTTGTTTAAGAAAAATCGATTTCAATTATTTGCATTAGAGCAAATTAGACATTAATTTTCCCTCATGCATTACAGAGAAGGACCATAATGCAGGGATCATATCAAGGAGGGTTACAAATGTTTCACAAATCCCTCCAGATTATAGCAGGGATTTTCTTGCACAGACACTGATCCATCTACTAATTTCCAGTTTCTAATCACCCCTTCATTTGGCACATACATGAGGTCCTCCCAATGAAAAGTCAGAAATCTTTTGCCAAAAAAAAGCTATTGTGGTACTCAGGTGTATAATTGAAGCAGATGTCTCTCACGTTGGCCCAGACAAGAGGGTCTGTATGAAACAGGTGTGAAGACTAAACTTTTCTCACCATAAAACAGACCCTGTGGCCAAGCTGGAGTCTATACAACCCTCACTCTACCAAGAAAAGAATAGTGTAAGATATGAGAACTTCAGCCTATGGGCCAGCCTGAGGGGACCCAGCACTCCACATGTGTCTCACCAGGGCTAAGTATAGGGGAAGAATCACCCTTCTCAAACTGATGGCAATGCTTTTCCTAATGCAACCCATGATGGTGTTGGCCATCTTCACCACAAGGACACACTGCTGGCTCATGGTCAGCCTGTTGTCCACCAGAACCCTCAAGTCCTCTGCAGAGCTACTTTCCGGCCAGTCGGCTTCCAGCCTGTGCTGGTGCATGGGGTTATTCCTTCCCAGAAGCAGGACTTTGCACTTTCCTTTGTGGAACTTCATGAGGTTCTTCTGTGCTCATTTCTCCAGCCTCAGATCACTCTGAATGGCAGCACGGCCAATCACTGTGTCATTAACTCCTCCCAGCTTTGCATCATCAGCAAACTGAGGGTGCACTCTACCCTATTGTCCACATCATTAATGAAGACCTCAAACAGCACTGACCCCAGTATCAACCCCTGGGATGCACGACAAGTGATCTGCCTCCCCCTGGACTTTGTGCTGCTGATTACAGCCCTCTGGGCCCAGCTGTTCAACTATTTTTCAACCCACCTCACTGTCTAATCCATACTTTGTCAGCTAGTCTGTAAGGTTGTTAACAGAGACAGTGTCAAAAGCCCTAATAAAGTTGCAGTAAACAGCATCCATTGCTCTCCCTTCATCCACTGGGCTGGCCAATCCTGCAGCAGGCTATTGGGTTGGTTAAGTGTGACTTACCCTTCATCATTGCATACTGACTACAGCTGATCACCTCCTCGTCCTTCATGTGCCTGGAAATGGTTCCCAGGATTAGGAATCAAGACAAAGCTGACCAGCCTGTAGTTCCCCATATCCTCATTCTTGCCCTTCACGAACACAGAAGTGGCATCTGGTCTCCTCCAGTCTTCAGGAATCTTTCCCAGTTGCCACAGCCTTTCAAAGATAATAGAGTGGCCTTTCAGTAATACCAGCCAGCTCCATCAAGATTTGTGAACACAACCCATAAGACCCTTTAGGCTTGCGTGTGTCCAGTTTGTTTACATGATCCCAACCTGCTCTTTATCCACCAAGAGGGTAAGTCTTCCTTGCTCCAGAATTCCCCTCTGGTCTTGGGCCTGGGATCCTGAAAGCCAGTCTTGCCAGTAAAGAGTGAGGTGAAGGCAGCACTGTGGCAGTCATCACTGGATTTCAAAGCAGGTGTTGTAAAGAGTTTTCTTGGACAAGGTGAATGCCGATCTCTGTATCACTGTTTATGACCACCCGTAGGATCAGACAGATCTTGCTCGACATGTTAAACACGGATCACCTCAAACTATTGCTGCAGCCAGAAACATATAAATGTGGTAAGAAAACCAAACAAAAGAAGCTTCTGGAGTATCTGAGTGTGCCATCTAGACCATATGAATGTATCCTGAAGTTTTCATTTGGCTTCAAGCCATTCAACTCACATGCTAAAGCAGCTTTCAGTCTCCAGAACTGTCTAGCAACCACCTTACATACACATGTTAGGTATGCAAGAGAGGTAACACAAGTATAGATGAATGGAAATAAAACCACATTAACTAAAAGCATCAAGCAGGGGTGTAGTATACCTGTGTCCCCAACAGGAATCAGCATCCTTCTGCAGAACTCTGAATCTGCAGAACAGATCCCAGCTGAATCGAAGACCAGAAAAAATCAGCTAAATGTCAGGATTTTTAAACACTACAAGATGGACATTGTTGAAAAACAAAAGTAGATGGGAAAACCCTGGTTTTACTTTTACAAGCTGCATCACTCCCTACTCAGGTCAGATTAGCATGTTGATGCAGGGGAGAATGCAATCCTTTGAAACATCTCAAAGCTTCCAGAGTTTTTTGCAGTCCCTCAGTCATCTTCCTGCTTTTCACAGGGAGTCTGTGCCTGTAGACTTCTCAAATGTTGCTCCTCAGAGACACTTGTCTGGCTCTTGGCTAGAGAATCTCTGCATTGCTAATGAGTAGACTCCCTTCTGTACAAGGAGCTGTACTCTCATCTGATCTTATTTCCTACCATCCATCCATTCAATCATATCCTGCTTTGAACTTTTGCCCTTTTTAACTCTCTATGCAGGCTTACAATCCTTAGACATAAAAATACACAGATATGCTTACGTTTATCTACCATAGTCAGAGCAGCCTCAGGGATAGTGATTTAATGGCTCCTGTTCTGAGGATGAAGTTGTTTATAAATATGGATGTAACTGGGCATACCAGTGGGAGGCAACTACACATTATCCCCAGGTGTCTCTGTAGGAGATCCAATTCATTTAGTAAATGCATGTACACACACACACACACATGCACACGCACACAGCAGGTCTTTAACTGGGCACGAATTGTGGATCTTATCCACTGATATGAAAAGTTGTTAGAATGGTGTGAGACTCATAGATCCTAACTCATTTGGTCTGTGCTGCTATGTTCCTTCCATAGAAATGCAAATAAACCCAAACAGAGAACCATTTTCTCCCAAAAGCTTATTCCTTGTGAAATGGGAAGCCTGTATCTTTAGAGGAAGCTGTCTGGCCAGAGCTGCTTCCTCCATTTGGTTCGCAGAGGTCTGCTGCAAAGCCTGGTGTAATGGGTCACCCTGGAAGTTGAGCCAGGCAAACCACCCAGTCCAGTGTACAAAACCAGCAACAATAACAAAAGAGTAGTTTCTCACATAGGTTTTTTTCTTCTTTTTTTCTCTGAGACTGTAGTTAATATCTTCTGTTAATAAAACAGTGTTCCTCTAGGCTGTATGTCAGAACTGGGAATGCTTCTTTGCTCTTAATCCATGAGACAGCGGGCAAAGTTCATGCTGCCTGCTCCACTCCAAAGGGGGTCTGGTGGGGTTGCAGGCAGCAGGAGCAGCTATCACTGCAGAACACACAGCATAGCCTGCAACTCTTGCTTAAGCATGATACTTTGGTGGTGTGCTAAAGGGCTTTGCATCCTAGTGTACAGTTGTGAATGCCACTGAGCGGGCAGATTAAACAAGCAACACTATAAAAACTGTATCTTCAAAGATAACCAATGGATAAGAAAACAGCTAGTGACATAACCTTTCAAATGATCTAAATAACCCATTGAGTACAGAGAGGAATAACCTTTTAAAATCATTAGATTTTGTAAGCAGATGTACAAATAATTAACTTGAAATTATGCAGCCAGGGGATAGTGTAGATTGCAGATTTCAAGGTCAGAGCAACTGTAGTTACAAAAGCAAGCAAATGCTGCTTAGAGAAGGCAGACATCTTCTATTGATTTTCAGGTAAGCCAGTCAGAGCCAGACCAGCATGTTCTGCGTCTTGTAACGATAGGACACTGAAAAACAGCAGGACCAGTACTTTACCTTTCCCTGTCTGTTCTGGAAATACTCCTTCTCTGAGCTTCTGAATCACTGGCTTTATTGCTATTTATATGATAGTAGTTCCCAAGACGATGCAAGGCAGTTTACAGGCACTGGAAGTCAAGTCCCAATCATCTCAGCTTTTTATTTGCATTTATAAAGGGCAATGTTAAAATGTTCCTAGAGACAAAGAGGAAAATTGATGAGAAGTCATTATTTTCTTTTGCAAAGGGCAATAGGCATATACAGACACAAATGAAAAGAGGCAAACCTGGAAAGATTTCTCAGATCATAGGAAGATGCTAACACTTGAATATGAGGCAAAGGGGATGGGAGGAACCACATCCAATGTGCAAAACGCTGGTACATGGACAAACCGCTGCAGAAGAAACCCTTTATTTCTGGTAGGGGAATCCATAAGGGAGACAGTCAAAGATGGATGAGGAGAAAAAGGGCATAAAAAAGGGCTGGATAGAGAAGCCGAATGAGTAAAAAACCAGCAGTAGTATGGGGATGACTGAAAACCAGCAGACAGGAAAAATAGACCCCCTGAACAGGGCCTTTACCAATAGAGAAGCAAGCTGTCAAGTATTTTTCTGAGTTTTGCTTATGGGTTGACACTGGGTAATGTGTTCTCATTCCTGGCTCAGCTGAGATGACCTCCTGCCCAGTGATAAAAAGTTGCTCACTCCACTGTCATCTGGCTTGCAGAGTGAGAAGGATGGAGACTCCATATGAGGTTTCAGATTCTTCCACACTACTAGAAAGCAATTTAAGACTTTAAAATACGAAAAGGAAGGCAGAGGAGTTCTTCACTTCCCTCCTATCAGTTGCCCTGGTATCTAAATTATCTTCTAGGCTCTGTGCCCAAAATCTTTATGTGGTACTATAGAAATGCAGAGCAATCTTTCTACACCTGAGAGTGAAAATTGGTGTTAGTATAAAGAGAACAACCCCTTCAGGATTTACTGTACTCAAGGACTTGGTCAGCTGTGGCAATTTGTTCCATTATGACTAGTTTCCGTA
This sequence comes from Falco naumanni, assembly GCF_017639655.2. Lineage (NCBI taxonomy): Eukaryota > Metazoa > Chordata > Aves > Falconiformes > Falconidae > Falco > Falco naumanni. The sequence continues at coordinate 48,008,903 of NC_054059.1, forward strand.
TCATTGCAATATGCTGATGGATCTGCCTCCAAGATTAAAATCTGCTGTTACATCAGCGTAAAGCTAGCACAAGGCAGACACAAAGATTTAGTTTTCCTATCTTTCTTGGTATCTAAAATGTTTCTGCATTTAAAACATTTCTTGCAGTATGCCAGTATCTATTTTGGGCTGTATTTACATGGAGAGCTTAACCTGCTCTCAAATTTCAGAAAAGGTCTTAAAAAGACACATGGCTACATACAGGTTTTTTAGGTGACTTAGGGTTGAGTGCAATGCCTGAAACCTAGCACTCCTTGACAGACGGGCCAGGTCTCAGGTGCAAAGTCCTGGCTTTTCAAAGCATCACATGTGGATGGACTCAGACCTGAACTAAGGTGGAGTTTCTCCTGATCATACTCTTACCACATAAAGGTGAGCTCTGAAAACCACACTTTCCCCCCTTCCTTCTGCCTACTTTGCCCAATGCTGTAAATGATATGGACTTCCAGAACTTTTACAGGGCCGGTTGTGTTTGTCTCTAGCCTTTCTCTCCAAAAGTAGCCAAAGGCAATTCTTGTAAACTTTTGATACTATCTGCATCCAAGGCCAACACAGCCAACAAGAGGAGGATCTGCCAAATGGTGTATTTTATAGCACCTTCATCCACACTCTAATAATGCAGTCAACAGGTTTTATTTTTTTTTAATAACTGACCATTTAATTTTTTTTTCTCTTCATTGTTTTTAAAAGACCACTAGGAAGGCTTGCTTGCATTATCTGTGGAGATTAGCAGGAGGGAAAGGTGGATGCTTATCACCCAGCACCTGGAGAGGCTAAATGCACAAAAAGACATAAAATTTAGATGTAAACTTGTAAGGTTTGATTCCCTGCCAAAGCAGAGCTTGAGCTCAATTACTCAAAGACATGCTGACTTTGGTCGACTAGCCACCTGCTAGACTATGAGCTAGAAATGGAAGGAACACCTGCAAAATAAGACCAGGGAGGTGAGGTGGGGAGGAAGACATCCTTGAAAGGGAAGTAACAGAAAGAGGCAGCAAAAGATTATACTGCGAACTAATGTTTTCCAATAAATTAGCCTCACAGCTATGTATGAGAGTTCAGCGAGCAAGAAGCTACTTACAAATAAACAAAGATGGGAAACCACACCACAATCAAGATGGTTGGATGTGGTTCCCCTTAGACTGATGGTTCATGTTTGAATTGCATCAGCATTTCTCAAGGTGGAAAACAACAGTAAAGAATTCTTGCTGCCCTGCTTATTTCCAGATGCTGTCATGCTTCATGAATATTTCCTCCTCCACTAACAGTTCAGGTAAAACATAAACTACAAGTCCAAAATACCATGGAGGTAACTAATCTCAAAGAAATTGTATGTATTCATGTCTGCACAGTAGTTTCTCCAGTCCCTCTTCTACATAATATTTTTCATTGATTCATTTATTGTGTAGACAACTCACCAGTATGTGATCCAAACAGTTTCTGGATAGACTGTCTGAGATTGTGATAATGAAAAAAGATAGTCAGCTGGCTTACCAGCACAATGTTATTTATTACTTGCAAATAACAAAAACATCATTCACACTGTAGGCTCACCACATCTGTGTTTGTTAGCAGATATCTACCTCTCAGGTTCCTTGTTAAACAAAGAAATACGGATCCAAGCTGGACTCCCTAGTCCTATATAAGTTAACTTCTGAAAATTAGAATTGAGGTACCAGGTTGAAGTACCCATTAACCAAGCTTAGTGTGCTATGAAGATAGAAAGAAATGATTGATGATGAAAATAGCCTTTCCTTACTAGGTTGTTCTGCAACATAGAAGCAGAGCTGAAGTAAATAAAACAGCAAACATAGGAACATCTTACTCAAAAAACTCAAAAAATTCAGTGTCAACACTGAATAAGCAGATGATACTCACTGGCTGCTCTGCAATTTCTGTAGAAGCCCTTCTCCAGAAAAAACAAGGCCACTTAAAAATAAATAAAATATGCTAGGAATGCAGGAGTAGGTTTGTAGCAAGCCCCCTAAATCTCTCAGAGGAGGGCTCGCATTTGAATTGATCTCCATAAAACTGATATTGCTGATTCTGTTACTATTTATGTTTCCTTAGCACTTAGAACTCTGACAAGAGCCAAGGCTCATCTTAGCAGGCATAAATCAATTTCTCTTGTATCAAAAAATGACCATCTCTAACACCTTTCTTGAAGTGTGCAACATCTGGAAAAAATTGTGAAAGTTTCTCTGTTCCACAAAAAGAAAGCCAAAATAGTAGCACTTAACAGCAGGGAAAGGACAAAATCCAGTGCCCGATGCATGTAATAGTCCTCACCGTCCCTTCAGCTGGAAAGTGATTACCTGAAATAGAGTATTTCTGTGATGGCTGACCACTTGAACTGCAAGTTCCATCGTTTAATCATTATATTAAAATTCATGCTTTCAAAAAAATAATGTATGTTTCTTACGCTCTGTAAAAGATGCTGAATAAAACCAATTCCATGAATAACATTTTTTACCTTCTTTATCAGCCTTTTTTAACCTTCTTTATATTTACTCTCTTTTCTTGTTTCACACTTAATTGTGATAAATGGCTCCTAAATTAGCACAGATGAGTGTCTGATATGGTTGGATTCTATACCTGACTGGCATTAATGCTGGCTAGACTTTGGAGAAAAGGGTGCATCAGTGTTACACATATGTTGTATTTACATTTCTAAGAGAAGCGAGAAACAAAAAACGCAGTTTGAGCTTGTCTGCAGAGCCTTTACAATGGGTTCAGCTTTGGTGGCTTTTGAGTCACCTGAGCCAATTTCAAGACTGCACAGTCCCCTTCCCTTTATCTTCATGAACTGTGTCCTAGTGGGCTGAACAACATGGTGATTTTTTACCACCTCTCACATTTGTAGATGAACCCCTTCTTCAATCAAAGATGATGAAGTGAAATGAAATTATGAAAGGCAGAAAACACAGAGCCTGAAGTGTGACCTAGGAACCTTAATTTTCCTCAATCACTGCTGTAACGGAATGCAAGTCTGTAGCAGCAGGGGTGAAATTATAGTACAAATTACCATGCTATGCCAGATAAATTATTCTCTGCAGCATGGTTATTAAGTGATAGATAAATAACTAACACTGTAGGACTGATTGACAAAATATAAGTGACCTGGAGCTAAGCAGGGCGCCATGGAAATAACACTGCAGTGCCACTAATATTTTAACACTAAAATGAGATTTTTCCAAAGCAAAAAACCCCTTAAAATAGTACATAACTAAGCCAGCTACAAGTTAAACAGGTACTAAAAGCTCTTCAGTGGAGAACTTTTAGCTTTGCGGCATGTCTTATGTAAATGTTTCTTAAATGCAAAATTGAGTACTGGTGCATATTCTCTGTCTGTGGAGGATACAAAACTAAGCTTTAGACTCCTTCTATGAGTGATGGGATTTTTCCCTTCAAATAGATGTAGTAGATGGCTATCTTCTTTAACAACAGCTTCAAAACGAGTATGGGACATGATCTCAGAGGTTATTCAGTGACATGGTATACTCTAGGTTTAGAGGCAGAGCTAATAAAGAGAAATGATTCAAACCATTGTGAGAGTGAACCCAAGAAATCACCAACCCCATAGATTCTCTGGAGAATTATGTCCACTATTTCTACAGCTGGGACCTGCTGCGGTTGGATTTTTTCTGTGTAAAAAGCTGTTGTAGTAGAACAACTTGTGTCTTGCCATTTGTGATTGCTCAAATTTACTGAACACTTCCTACCAGAATTTGTGATGTGTTTATGCAAATGATGATGTTTGCCTTGAAAAAAAAAAAAATCAGTTCTGCCCAGGTCAGCCCTAGGAAAATAAAATAAATAAATTTTAAATAAAATAAAGTATTATATATATACACACACATATAAATATATATGTATAAAGAAAATCAAATTCTTATACAACCAAACATAAGGCCACCACTCTCAGAGTAGGATTTTCAACAAAGCAAGCAATCTGGGTTAACAACAAGGAGAAGAACACCAGCTTTTTAGAAACTGAATATCCATATGACATTGGGCAAAACAGCTGACTGGGAAAGACACAGCATATGCCGTGTTCCAGAGGGAAAGTCAAGGTTGACAGCAATCATGAAAGTGTATTATTGCACCAGAAAAAAAAACATATAATGAAATAAAAGCAGTGAAAGCATACATGTTCTTAACCCAGATTTGTATGTATTTCATGCTGACTGGAAAAATTCATTCTGAAACTTTTGTGTTTGATCTTTTATCCATAATGCGCTGCAGAAGCAGCAAACAGTTTGTCTGAGTCCCTATGGAGCTGGAGTACTGGAGAGTGAACTACTGTGGAGACAGGGAGAAGCAACCCAGCTTTCAGGCCCGTGGCAGCTGAACAGAGGTCTGGCCTCATAAAGGTATGTTACACGTAGGGTCTGATGCTCAAGTACGTGCTCCAAACAGCATTCTGGCACCAGGCTGGGTGAGGAAGCATGACTAGTGTATAGCTATAACAGGTGAGGAAATGAGCCAATATTTTGATACTGCTCTTTATTTCCATAAAATGCCTACTGTCTGAGGATCTCAAAATATTTCATAAAACAGTACTGACATGTTGCTCAGAATGACACAGAGATATTTTTTGCCTCTGAGTGCGTGTCTCACTACCCTCATCAGACAGAGTATATCATAGGTAGAGGGAAGTTACAAGAGGCTGAATAATAATTGCACAAGTCATGTGGATATTTAAAATCAAATTAAGTCTGTCTAATTAAATATCCAGGTAATTTAATACAGACCTCCAGCAGAAATAACGGACTCCTACTATAGATTAATAGTGAGGATCTCACTAGAGAAGGCTCCTGTGTGATGCCGCACAACACGCAGTCATGGCCTCTAATCTTTCCCAAATGTGGAACAAACTGAGAAAGAACGTAGAGAGAAAGGGAGAGAAAAATGCAAGCAATTAGAGAGACCCATCCACGAAATAACACAGATGTTCTGGATGCAGACAAGTAACCAGAGCAATCAATTGGGATCAAGCTGAAGACCAGATTCGGATACATCTAGTAGGAAGCTGGCCTGTGGGTAGAAGCAGCCACTAAAAGGAGGCAGCATAGCGAGCTTACTATCTCCTTAATGCAGAACAAAATGCTGGCAGGTGACAGTAAACACAAAGAGATTGAAGAAGATGGCTCTCTGGAGAAAGGCTCTTGTCAGAACTTTTAGAACACAAGAAAAAGAAAGGCAGATTTTTGTTTTCTTGTTTTCAAGTCAATTTTGAAACTGAGTGTAGCTCTGTAGGGAAGAGAATTGTTCCCTGGGGGAATTAGGGAAGTTGTAGAGTTCAAACAGAATGAAGAACAGGGGGGAAATCGATATTTTTTCTCTGGAGTATTGCTTTCAGTAGTTGGTGCCCTCTAGAATCAAGGCAGAAATTAAAAAAACAAAAACATAAACAAAAGTCCCCCACCTCTAAATTCTTAACTGTTGCAAAAGAATTACAAAGGCTCAATCATTTGGCAGTGAGACTTTGGGAGTTTTGGGTCAACTTTGCTGAGTAATATATAATGACAAATCTAGGGAACACATTGGAGTAGAAACTCCTTGAGGGGATGTTCCTCCTTCCCTTGCACCCTGCCTCATCATCCATCAGTTTGCTTATTTGCTGTCTGAACACTTCCTGTGCCCACAGAAAAAATACTGCAAGGTCATGTAATCAGCTGGTATCCTAGTATGTGCATATTCTATCCAGCATAACAGGGCTGATTTAAGGCTGGATGGCATTTCCTGACCTTTAGAACGGAAGGCGCTTTTATCCTAACCGGTGAGACCCTGATATAAATAATCCAGATATTAAAACCCAACCATTTAATACTTACCCTTTAGATCTATTTCAGTAGCTATATTTTCTTGCAGCAGCCAGCCAGGTGGTATTCTCCTGCTCTCTCCACAGCGCTGCAAAATACAGAGCTTATAGTTCTGCCCTTAATTGGTAGTGGCATGTTGAGAAACACCGATGGTTCTGTAAAGTCTTGCATGCATAAGAAAACCACTGTTGTCTGTAATATCCAGGTCTCCTGAAATGGCAGGCATTTGCCTTTCATTTTTCCCCTCCTCCCTTCTTCATATCCTTCTCCCCAAATGAAATATTCCCAGGAAAAAAAAATCAGATGGGAGCAGGTGGTTTTAAGCAAAGCAAATTATGTTTTCTGCTTCACTGGACTATCTCCTGCCCTGCAGTATGGGAGAAATCCCAGAACATGCATGCCAGACCAGGGAGCTTCCATCAACCAGGGATGTTTTTGAAGGAGAGCAAGTTGCTAAGATTACCAAGATGAAAGCTCAGTGGGCTAACTTGAGTTCAATGGGATATATTGCACCCTATGTTGGTTTAGTGCTGTTCCAGGCAGACAGCTCCAAAATATCATTGAAGCAGCTTTTGCTGGGACAATGATTCATTGTTGCTTTCTTTTGACACCAAAGGAGGAAATTAAACTGGAATAAGAAAATGGCATAATCCTCAAGGTCCCCTCAATTTCTTTTACAACAAATCTTTGCTGTAGGCAATCCTCCATACGAATTTCTACAGCCACTTATGGAAAGGAACCCTAAGCAGACTTGCAGAGACAGAATCGCTTTAATGGAAATACTCATTCTGAAGTTCCTGCTGAACTCTATACATCTTCAGTGATTTATGCATCCTTAGGGGTATGCAGGCTTTGTTCAAGTTGCCATACAGACTCAGTATGGCCGGTGTATCACATTTTTACAGTACAGTCTGTACCTATACTGAGCAGAATCTGTATGCTGCTGTTGAGTCTCTTGAGAAAAATGCTGATACTTGGGAAAGGACCAAACCCTTTTCTTTCCCCTGCAGCACAAGCTCTCAGTCACAGCAGTGGCCAGGAGAAGAGCTGTGTGCTGGACCTTATTGTATGGTTCCCACAGGCATGTTCCCTGCAGACATGTCCTTGGGAGGGCCTGGAACTGCAGCCAGGGCTGTCCTATTGCTGGTGTCATGAGGGACTGTAACAGTGAGGAGGAGGGGGCGGCAAAGAGAAAATTTGAGATGGCCATTCTACTCCAGGGCAGGGGAATTACCCTATGTGACTGCAGGATGTGTGTGCCGACTCAGTTTCTCTTTAAGAGAATGATTTGTGGTGTTGGGGAGAGCAGAAGTAGTGCTTTCTCAGACAGTGGCAGTGGTTCAGGACAGCAGCAGAGAGCTGAGACCTTATCCCCAAAAGCATCTTTAGGACAGGACCACAGCAAGAGCTTTACGGGGAAAACTGAGTGAGCCAAAGCTCCTGAAGCGCAAATAGCAAATTAGTAGCTGGGACACATTTTGGAAGTCTATGGTTCATTCTTTTTCTAGAGAGGTAAAATCAGTCACACGTCCAAAGGTCCACAGGAAATCTGTACTTACGAAACAAGCTGAACCCACATCAGCCTTCTGCTCTCCAAAACACTTGGTATGTACACACTTCTACCTGTACTCCTCAAAATTATTTGCAAATGTTGTTTCTCACAGCCCATTCACTGATGCTGTAATAATTTTATCCATCCAAGCACACATTTCACATGCAACTAATTACCTCAGCTCTCCTACTCTCCTGTCAGAAAAGCTTGCTGTACTGGTGCTTGCTGATGCTTGCAACAGAATTTCATCATCCTTACTTGAGTGTCACAAAAGGGTGGAGGCTAAGCAACCTTTCTTTTTCTGGCAGGTGCTGGAAATTGCCTCTGGGGATGAATCTAAGTCTGGCAGAAATAAGTAGGTTCTTTCTCAAGGCTCAAGTTTTTGCTCTCATCTCTGCTCCAAAGGCTCTACCGAGCATTGGTCCAATTTCTCCCTAAATACCTTCAGTGTTCCACACTCTCTGAATGTTTCAGAGCCAGGATGACATAAATGCAATTTTTTTTTTTCTGCATATGTCACAAACCTGGGCAACATTTAAACTAGTTACTTGAACATGAATATGAGATTTGCTCTGGGTCAATGTCTTAAAGAGATGGTGAATTTAGAGGCTGTTTCCAGTGGAGGGCTTTTCTTGTAGTACCAAGTACTTAATGAAACATCTTGATTCAAACAAAAGCATTGAAGGAAACCCAGATATTTCTATAAAATTGTTCTATTTACTGTCTATTGCCCTGCAGTTCAAAACTGATCCTGACACTAGTAATTCGTGGGGGTGGATTCTGTGGCCACAGGCAATGGGACTTGTAGGATTCAAGATAAACACATGTCCAGGTCCCAACCTAGAACTGGGTCAGCTCTGAGCCCTAAGGAAAGAGGCACACCCTGTGTGATCCAATCGACAGCAACACAACTCCAGGCCTTGACATCTGTGTTCAGGTTTCTCTCCCCAAAATCCATTTGCTTTAGAAGGTGGGATGTTGGGGAGGAGGGAGAGGAGCTGTAAGAAACAAATGACTAGCTGCAAGAGGTAGCAATTGGACTCAGCATGTTCTGCTAATACACACCTGATAAAAAACATTTTTTTCTCCTCACTGCAAGCAACCAGTTTTATTAACATTGAACGATAATGTGGAATGACTGTGGGGGAAAAAATGTTTAAAATAATAAAAAGAAACCCTGCAGGTGAGCAAGATTGATTTTAATAAAAGCAACAGAAGAAATATATCTCCGGGACATTTTCTCCCCTGCTCCTCTTTGGAGGATAAGATGTGCGGAGTCTGGCATTGTCAGTCTTACCAGCAGGAGGCCAGTGACAGGTTGAGTGGTGTGGCTGACAGGGCTGAAGTCAAATCTCCAGAAGCAGTGCAGTGCAGAATGGCCAATACTACAGATTATGTGGGGGAGAAGGGATGCACCACGGTTATTCAGATATCATTACACACAGTAAAAATAAACCCTGAAACAACAACCCACAAAGAAACCAGAATGACAGCTCTGCAAAAAAGCAGCAAGAACTGAACTCGTTCAGATTCAAATCATACTGAATTACAAAGAAAAATCTCACTAGCAAAAGACATGCATAACATCTCATACTCCTTGAAGGGGGCAGATAGAGTTGCAAAGAGCTCATATTCCTGTAAAAATACAAGTCTTAGTGCCTTAAAATTACATCCAGACTGAAAGTGATGGATGCAGTCCAACAGGATACCTTCCCGTTATTGCATTATGCAGTGACCATGCAGATCCCGCTCTGTGTTAAACTGTCCAAGACGTATCAGGTAACGGCGGTGTCACTCCCACAGTAATTACTCACTCAAGTAACAGCTACATGGATGTGTAGCACATTAGATTTTCACAGTATGTGACATTTTTGCTGGTATGGTGAAAAATCAGCATTTGTGCGTAAAACTTTGAAGTTGCTTCTCTACAACATGTTGTGCTAAGCTTTTTTTTTTTTCTCCCACTTGTCTTCAGAAGCCATCTCCTCATGCCACTCACACTTCAGGATGGCAGCAAACTGCCTGCTGAGCTATGAAGTCCTATTATTTGAGGAATTCTTGTTGTAGTTTTTATCAGTGTTCTGCAGCAGCTTGTCTCATCTAACACACTTGTTGGCAAAAGAGAACTTGAAGGCTTTCCCAACTTTGCATCTTGCTGGTTTGCCTACCCTCTCAGGTTTTCACGGTCTTTTGGATTATTGAACATTGTCTGCACCAACTAGGTGCTTTATCACAACCCTATCACACAAGAACAAATCTGCAAAGCTTCTGTCCTCAAAAGAGGGTAAGTGGGAAAACGATTCTTTGATACTGCATTCTTTGAACATCATATTTTTGAGAAATAAACATGAAGAGTCAGCCTGGATTTTGTGGTTTAACCTCAACCAGTATCTAAGTACAAATTAACTCTACCCCAGCTGAAACCAAGACAATGGATCCCCATTCCAGAGCACAGCTATATCATATCTAATCAGTATAGTAGGCTGGCCATTGGGATAATGGGATGCCAAGGGCAAAGCAGGGTGAAAAGTACTCAATGCCAGCTTACTTACTAAAAAAAAAAAAAAAAAAAAAAGAGATGGGGGATGAGGGGGATGAGGGGGATGGGGCGGGGGGGACGGCAGGGGGAAGAAAAGGAAACCAGAAGGGAGTGACAGAGAGAGACCAAAAAGAAGCGACAGCAGATTTGGGGCAGAAGAGGGAGATAAGTCCTATCTGCAAATGTTGATCACATTTGGTGATTAATCACAGCCAAGAAAAATGAAGGAGGGTTTTTTTGGTAAGATTTCAAAACAAATCTGGATCTCTGTTCTGAAATAGGATTTTTCTGTGGAAAAAGAGAGCTAAATAAAAAGACAATGAGAAAGGTTTAGCCTCAAATAGCAAATGGGAACACTTGGTGTCAGGCTGAATGCAATGTTTCAGCACAGCATCTCCTCCCTCCCTTCCCTCTCCCCCCTTTACTTTAAATGTCATAGATACAATGTTCTGTTTTCTTTTAAAACACATTTCTCTTGTTCAGTTGTATAAATAAATAAATGAGCTGTTATTCACAAAGCTCTGCTTAAGGGAGCTAGAGCCAAGTCTAACAGAGTTATTTCAAATATGCATCAAAGACCATGGCAAAGTGCACTTCAGGTAATCTAGGGGTGAATTTACTGGGAGAAGAGGGAGGAAGAAGAGTGGAAGAGGGAAGGGGGGGGGTAAGAATTTGCCTTTTGCTGGCCTTGCCTTGTTTGGACAGCTGCCCAAGGCAGGTAATCCACTCACCTGTGGTACAGCACTGTCCTGGGTTTGGCTGTCATAATTTTCTTCCTAGCAGCTGATGCACCACTGTGTTTCAGATTTAGTGTTAGAACAATGTTGATAACACACTGATGTTTTTAGTTGTTGCTAACAAGTGTTTATACTAAGTCAAGGACTTTTCAGTTTCTCATGCCCTGCTAGCAAATAGGCTGGAGAGGCAGAAGCAGCTGGGAGGGGACACAGCCGACCCAAACTGGCCAAAGGGATATTCCATACCATATGTCATGCTCAGTATATAAAGTGTAGGGGAAAGCTGGCCAGGGAAATGCTGCTTGGGAAATGTCTGGGCATCAGTCAGCCAGTGGTGAGCAACTGCATTGTGTATCACATTTTGCATGTTCTAATTCTATTATTATTATTATTAGTAGTATTTCTTCCTTTTCTGTCCCAGTAAACTGTCTTTATCTCAACCCATGAATTTGAGTCTTCTGGTTCTCTCCCCCGTCCCACCAGGGTGGGGGTGAGCGAGTGGCTGAGTGGTGCTTGGTTGCTGGCTGGAGTTAAACCATGACAAGTGTGCTCAGAGACAACTTTGTCAACTCCCATGTGACGCACCTGTAAGATGCCAATAATGTTGGGTGTCTGGTGAAAGCAGCTTTCACACTGCTAGTTTATGGTTTTCCCTCTCAGCAGTAACTTTGCATTTATCAGAACAGGCTGTTCTACATATATGGCTGACATTGCAATTTATTGTATCCCACACATTATACCCAAGCATATGTCCCTATGTGAAATGCTATTTTACTCATTCAGCATTCATGTGTGGATGATTTCTTGTGCCTAAAGTATTTAATCTAATGGGCACTTTTAGTACACACAACTACAGGCACAAAGATTAAGGATTTAAAATACTAGACCAATATATTATATAAATGAAAATCTCTTTGGCACCCACAGATATAATATAGTATTTGGGCTTTCTGACCTTGAGTACAATTTCCATATACTCATAAAAAATTGATAGCGCTTCTCATTATCCATTCCCCTCTCCCCACCCTCTTCTCCCACATCACAACCACCACTTCTGATTCCCCAGTCCTGTACATCAGCCTTATGGTCACCTCCAGAGGTCTCTGGGGGCAACTCTTCCAAGCTTTCCAAGGAGGCTGCTATGCTCTGTAATCCTCAGGAGTGTATCAAGGAGCACATCTCTTCACTTTCATTCAAGAAACTGACACATGCTTATTCCCTAACATAAAATGCAAAGAAAGCTTTCCACAGCTACGTGTGTCTTTAAGTAGTTCTCAGCACAGCACTAGGTGTCTCAGAAACCTGCTTCTCTGAGACATCAGTCAAGCAACAGCTCATGTTCTAGCCACCCCGTTGTTCAGGCATCAGCACAGTAGTTCATTCCTAGTATTTTTGGGGGGTGAGGGGGGGTGGGGTGTGTGTGTGTATTATTCCTGTTTTAAAAAAAGGCTTATCCATTCTATGATTGAATTAATAAGAGAAAAAGCTTTAATGGGGAATAATGTGTATCTAATTATTAATGTACTATAGAACTTAGCTTTTATATTGCAATTTATATTGCAATTACCTTCTTTGTGATATAAAGCAGAACAATGCAGAGGAAGAACTTCTTTATTAATGCCTAATAGCATGGTAATTTAAAATATTCGAGTTTCTTTAATAAGGTGCTGTATGAATGTTACCTAATTTGACAAGATTAATTATACAATTAATTTGAGACTGCTCTCAATTAAATTAGCAAAAATTCTTAAGAATACAGGAACCTAACATGAAGTGAGATACCTATTAAACAGGATATTAATTAGACAGAGATGAAATAATGCATGCTTTGTTAATATAAAGGGCATTGAGGAGTTGGTAAAGATGTATCATTTCATTACTTTAATAAAATAAAGGTAGTCCAGGCACAAAACAATTTCAAAGAATCCTTCAGAAGAATGTGCAATAGAAGTCAGTGTTAGTTTTGCTACACAGATTGAGGGGCCTGATTCTCACCTCAGGCCAGATTTATTCCAAGTCATCTGATCCTGTAGAACTATTCCAGTGTTATTGCACGGTAAATTCACATACAGTCCCAACGGAGCAGTGGAGCAGGAGGTGGAAGTCAGTCTTGGATTAGAAAATATACCTCAGCTAAATTTGTACAAAAAGAAGAAAAAGAATGATGCACCACAGCATCATAAGTTCATAAAATGCAACAGGTTAGAGTTCAGAATGCTAGTAGGAGGGAACAAGGCAAATGGCAGGGTCACAACCATGGACTTCAGAAGAGAGGACTTTGTTCAGGGACCTGCTTTGAAGCATGCCATGGGACCAGTCCCAGAGAAAAGAGGGGACCAGGAGAGCTGATCGATTTTCAAGGATCACCTCATCCAAGATCTAGAATGGTCCATCCTGCCCTGCCAAGCAAAGCTGGTAGGAGGCCTGCATGGATTAACAACCTGCTCCTGACAAAACTCCAACAAAAAAAAAGAAGTGTACAAGAGATGGAAAATAAGAGGTCAGTCAACACAGGAGGAATAAAGACACCATCAAGGTGTGCAGAAATGAAGTTAGGAAAGCCAAAGCCCACTGGGAGCTCAATCTAGCAAAGACACGAAGGGCAATGAGAAGAGCTGCTACAGATACGACAGCAGCAAAAGGAAGACTAAGGAAAATGTGAGTATGATGCCAAATGGAAAGGAGGAGCTTTAGAAAAAAAACATGGAGAAGATCAACATCACCATGACTTCTGCGCCTGTTTTTACTGGTAAGACCAGACTTCAGTTCCCAGGTACTGGAGACCAGGAGGAAGATCTGGAGCAAGGAAAACTTACTTTTTGTGAAGGAGGTAGGGAAGACCTAAACAAACTGGATATACACAAGCAGTTGGGACCTGATGGGAGGCACCCACAAGTGCCCAGGGAGCTGACCAGTGTCAATTATCTTTGAAAGCTCATCATGATCAGGGGAGGTTTTCATCTTAAGTGAAAGGCAACAAACAGTGGGTGCTAACTTTTCCAAAGAATGGATCACTTTTTTTCCCTCCATTCTAAGATGGCACATACAGTATATCTCAGACATATGGTTTCACAAATTTTTGCTGAGTCAGAGATCCTGTGTTTCCACAGCACCCATGTGTGAGCCTACTTTATCATGTGATCTAGAAAGCAAAAAATCTTACACCAGCTCTGGCTTCCTCCTCATTCCCCATATCAACTTTAATGCCAAGTTCTTTTTGTCACATGAATAATTGGGGTAATATATTCTTCTCATATGGATTGGTCTTTTAAACTCAGGCAGTGAGAAGTTCCCCACAAAGATGGACTAGCTCATTTTTCCTTGTAAAGCAAATCTTTTCAACTCCATAAGCATCTGTGAATTTTAAAAACTAATCTGCTCTGAATCATCTCAATAGAAAGTTAGATAAATAGGCCCCTCACAGCCTCTGTTGTATTAATCACAACAAAGTTCTTGTGAGACAGAGAAGCTCTGTTAAACACTTCTTCCTTTCAGTAAAACTGACTTCATATGACCTGCATGAGGTCAGAGAAGAAATCTACAGCTTCACTCAAAATGAATCCTGCTGAGTGCTAGCCTATCACCCATCACGACAGAGTTGTTCCTCTACTATCCACCAGTTTACATTTCCATCACGTTCAGTTTTTTAGAACAATTAAGTTTCTGGCAAAATAATTTTACAGCACTCTTTAGTACATATATAATCAAATTTGTACCCAACAAGAGTCGGATTCCTCCCAGCTAGCTTCAGACTTCCACAATGTGGACATCAACATCCAAGCTAGTAACCTTTCGATCCCTTTGTAGCTAAAGGAGAAAAGCAGACTGGTAGATGTGAATCACCTGATCTATTTTAGATATCTGTTTTAGGAAGGTATGTTTCATATTCTGGAATTGTCTATATCTGTGTAGAAAGGGAGCCTAGCACGACTAGCTCAGATGAATTTCATCCCAAGGATCTCAGATAAAATTTGTTAGTTCATTTTATCTGGGGAATAGAATACACGATATCACTGATGTGACCAATGAGAATGAAACCTACAATTGCAAATGTCAAATATCTGGAAGTTACCCACAATGCGCTTTAGTGAGATATTCTTCAAATAAACTGCAAGAGCAAATAAAATCAAAAGAGGCCTTACAAGAGCAGAAAGAACCTTAATTATCAGATAACTCCTTCTGTGAAATCCTACCTTCCCTCTGTTTCAAACGCAGTCAGACAACATGAGTTTAGGTATACAAAACCAACCAAAAGATACCAGCTTGTACTGATACTAATAGTAGTATATTATGCATTTCAGTACATATTATTGTCACAGACTCTTCTCTGGTATGACAAGCTATTCATCATTGCTTTGAAGGTATCTTAAGAAATTGCTCTATATGTGCTGAACTGTTTAACTATATGAATTGGACTTATACTGCACTACACAATTAAACAAATTTTAAACCCCGAGGTTTAAGGAGATTTGAAACTTTCAAGGTTCCAGGTTTACCTCAAATTTCTCATTGGTAGCAATGTGAATTTAAAGTGTCTTCTCTGAAGCATTTTTTAATTAGCAGAAACATGCAGAGTTTTGTGATCTTAGAATGAAACATCATCAGCCTCTGCTCATTTGTCCAGACTGAGCCCTTATGGACAGATAAGATGGATTCAAACCATTGCAGTCTTAAAAGTGATGAGAATTTATTTTTTAAAATAAGAATTGTTCTGTTTCTTAGCAAAGCACTTTTGCTGCTACATGGTTTGCTGCAGTGGTTTGATAGATACTCCATCATCACAGCTTCAGCCTTTCTAATATGACACCTAGCAAATACAGTGGAAATATGGGGAAGGCAGCCATTTCTTTGCATAGATCACCAGCAATTCCCATTCCTATTAGTGTCTGCCAAGTGCCTAGATATAAATGTCAGCAGAGCACGGTGCTCCTAAGAAGTGTCTTCAAAACCATAAAGTTATTCTGCAAAGCTCCATCTCTTTGATCTGACTGCAAGAAACCTTGAGTAGATGATTGAAGAGAGGGTGGCTGGAGGCAAGCATTCAAACCAATTGTTCTGCTGTGTCAGAACAAGGGCAGAAGGGATGACACATTCGAAGGGTCCACTTTGAAACAGAGTGTCTCAACATTTCGACAACAGAGGGTAAGAATCCATGTTTTTAAAGCTTCCTAAAGCAGTAATATCTACACATGCCACTCCAAAAGAAAGCCACAAAAGCATAGGCAAAGAAAGGAGGCATTTATTACACCCGTCAGCTTTCCAGGGATTTGTACTCCTTCATCATTTCTATCCTGTTCTGTAGACCAAAGACTTTGCATGAAAATATATGTTTGTTGTATTCTGACTTGAAATGCCAAATCTGTGGCTGTCACAAACCTGCTACATGCCAATGACAGCCACAGGCTCTGCTTACTCTGCTCTTGTGTGAAACTTAACTAGACCTTTCCGCTCACTAGAGTGAAGGTGTGGGACGAAGCAGAAGGCTGGTGTCCCCAAACCCACACCAGCAGAACAAGAGAACAACCAGAAGTTCATTTCAATCTTGTCAGTCAGAGATAGAGGCAGTTCTACACTAAATGAGAACCTGCCAGCAATAAGTGAGCCATGGGAATGGGGAATGTGCTTCAACAGAGCCCCTTTACATGGCAGAGCTCTCAACCCTCCTGACACATCAGTTTTCATGCAGTGCCTTTCCCTCTCCATGAAAGCCCCACTTACTCACCTTCCTCCAGTTCAGCAAAGATCACACGGCCACAGGTCCACCCCCAAAGCTGTGATCTACTCATTCCTAAATTTCTACAAGTTATCTTTAACCTTAAATTTGGTTAAAACAGCTGTCACTTCAGAGAAATTTGTGAAAGGAACCAGACTGTGTCTCCGACTACAGTCTATGGAGTATAGCGAACACCACTGCAGAACTCATCTTCCTACTCTGACACGTATAGCTAATGAAGTGCAGGCCAAAATCTTGCAGCAAGTTGCCTTATAAATATCCTGTACTACTTCATTTCAAAACAGAGATTTTGCTTGCAGGGAAACTTCCACTTGGGAACACGTTGCCAGTCAGCCTAGCAACGTGCCCCTTGGTCTGAAGCACGCGGTGGTCTCCAAAGGCAGCACTTTGGGACTGTCTGTCAAAACAGCAGTGTCCCACTCAAGAGACAGTGTGTTAAAGTTATCTCATGGCTTTTACAGAGTTACATTCAAGCTAGGACTTTTCTTTTAATGAAGCTTGCTGATCAAGGTTATCAAGTCAGGCAGTCAATAGCACTGAACCCTTTTATCAGCTCTCCTTGGTAATTATAAATTATTTGCCATTAGACAGTATGCTAATTCTTAGACTCCTACAAAGAGCTTAATCAATTGAGTGCATTTTATTATTTTCTAGTCTAAACATCATGGACTCATCATATAAAGTATCCAATAACACTAAATTATTCTAGATAGTTAAACTGATGTTAAACCAATCAGAAATGTTATTTGAATTTATTAGTCTTCCTGCATTATTTAGCCATCACAATGAGAACAACAGAAACAAAATACACCCAAAAGGTGAAGTGCAAACTGAGTAAGGAATGAGGTTCTGAAGTTACTGCATAGGAAAATGAAATAAAATGTATGATTAACTTTCAGGAGGGAGAGGGCAGGGAAGGTACAACGGTCAGATCTGTAGTATGTATTCTTCGGGTCACATTATTGCCCATTTGGATCTGCACAGTCATGTTAACCCTGAGTAATACCTCTGTATCTGAGGGTGGCTTCCTCACATCAAAACCTTTCTAGTTACTGTCTTGCAGTTTTAGGAACAGATCCAGCAAAGAACACAATAGCCATCCGAGGCAGGCATTTGAATTCAGGCCTCTGATCCTGAAAATGCCGTCCAGCTTCCACCTAACTCTTGCCCTCCTGCTCCTCTCCTCTCCTCCTCTTCCGGCCTAGACCCTGCAAATGACCTAACAAACCCTTTTCCCTCAGAACAGATGTTACAAAAATAATAATTACTCTAGGTGGCTGCCTCCCACCTAAGCATTTTCTTACAGACATAGTAATCCTCCCTGTAAGTTACCTCTGCTTTGTATGGCTGGTAAAAAGCACTGCCATAGCTGCTCACTGGAGCCCCACATGCGAGCAGATGATAGGTGTTATTGTGAACAACAACTGAAAGCATTTTCTACAACCCTAGCTTTCCCATGAAACCCTGGCAGCATGGTAAAAAAGCATCATGTTGAATTCCTTCTGGAGTCCTTATTATCCTCCTGCCAAAAGCCTGCTCAGTCTTTAAAAAGAAAAGGAAAAAAAAAAAACCCACAACAAAAAAACCAAACAACAAACCTCAACAGGTCCAAAAAAAGGATATTTGTTTAAATAGTGTGTAATCGCAGTGTGTAATGCTTCACCTTTCCCTTTTTGCCTGCATTAGCACAGCCTCTGAAGCAGGAAACATTTTGGCGTAAGTAGATATAGACTTAAAAAAAGAATCTCCCACACAGGAAAAGACTCATTCTGGGCGACAAAAGCCTGCTGCCCCTCTGGGAAAGCATGCCCTTTAATTTAAGATGAGGCTACTTTTAGCTGCTGTATGTGTAATTTAAGACTGCATTTGCTTTTAAGTGAGTTGCAATATGTTCTTTTAACTGGGTAATGGATCAGGCTATGGACTCTTCCACTGCTGAGACGTGGCTCTAAATAAAACTGAAAGAACTGCCCTATGGGGTCAGACCAGAGGTTCTTTTAACTTAATATCCTGTCTCCAACACCTGCCAGTAACTGCTGCCTGGTAAAAGAATATAAAAGCCACAGCAGAAAGGACTGAGTGATTCTCTCCTCTGTGGATTGTCCCAGCTCCTGGCAATCAGCAGCTTAAAAGCAGTGCTGAAATTAACTAACAAAGTTGGCTCTGACACATAGATTTCAGATCCAGGGGCCTTTTCCAAAGTTCTTCCCACCTATAACATTTATCAAGTAGCAAACTAACTCTTCCATGCTCATTACTGACTTGAGAGAAGGTGGAGTGAAAGTAAAATGGTGTAAGTAAAAAAAATAATCCCACCACCTGACATTCAGCGGAGGCTGTCCTGTGTAGAAGGAGATGCAAATTGATAAAAGCAGGCCAGCTAAATGTAAATGTTTAGGTAATAAGGGAAAATACCCATAACTGACTAGAAACACCTATAAAGTATACAGCATGTGCTTCTATTATTACCTGTTATTTCAGTCTCTATATTCTGTAGTTTTGTAGCAGAGTCTTTTTCCAGTCAATGCCTTTGACCATCTTCTTGCTATTTTGAATGCATACATGCATGCTTATACCTTAAGAACTTTATGTTAATTCTGTTTGAATACTGGCTGAAGTTATCGAAGAACACTTTTTGCAATACAGGCAAAGCAATAAACACAGATGGTCTCAGATTTGCTCAGAAATTCCTGTCTAAAGCCATTTTGGTTTGCTTTCTTTGCTAGCAAAGTGTAAACAGCACTGTAGGAATCAATCCTGCACACCCCTGTCACACCACTGGCTGAACAATCCTTGTTGGCCACAGCTCCTTAAGAGAAGTTCTACACTCTCTGCACTGACACGCGTAATGCTGCCAGCCAAAGGCTCCCTACACAGACGCTAATGCACCATAGCATCATCATTATTTTTATTTACTTACACAATGCCAAGCCTGATACAATACTAAACAAAACAGACATGGTCCTGCCCCAAGGAGTTGCTACGCTTTCAGATCTACCAACTCCAGTGACAAAAAACAACTTAAGCCTCTAGAGCTCCCTTGAACTTTCTGTTTCTATTTCAGACGGTGACAAGTTCATGCAGAAATGCCTGTGCCAATATGAGGCACTATTACCCTACAGCTGTCTGTCACTGTCCTTTTGCTGGCTCAGGCTGGTTTAACATTTCTTATTGAGTTCAGTGCAAAAGTCAGATGTAAAACCCACCCTGGCAAACTGGCCAAGAACAGGTAGCGAAGGTAAGAGATAAACCTGAGATTGCCTAGGTTATTTAGCTCAAGTGGTTTCCACAAAAAATGTGTGAAAAAAACATTAACATTAACCTGAGAGAAGATGTGCACTACCCTTTCCAAAATTGCCTTATTTTGAGCCTTAGACCACTGTAATTTTCAGTAAATGGATTCCACACAGGCTACAAAAAAACAAAAACAACAAAAAAAACCCCAACCAAAACAAAAAAAAACATCCCAAAAAAACCAACCAGAAATACTTCAAGGTGAAGAACTTAAGTTGGCTTTTTGGAGAGAACTGGGGACTGTTCCTGGTTGGTAGGGAGTAATACAAATTAGAAGTAGGACCTAAAGCTGGAACAGATGCCTCCCAAATGTCAGCTGAGAGATATGTCCCTATGTCCTCTCCTCTTCTCCGCATGGTGGGTGTGCATGAAGGAGCAGATCTAGCACTGGGGATAAGACCCAAATTTTCTGAGTGTCCCCAACTTCTTCATCACTGTCTGCCTTCAAAATGCAGCACAGGGACTCAGAAAGTCTGCAGCACTGCTATGGGAAAATGTGTGCTGTGGATGCCATGAAAGGGAAGTGTGAGTCAAGGGCTGAGGGTGAGGAAGATGAATTTCTCTTTTTATCCCACATAAATCTGCACCTGGCAGGGGGGAATCAACATGCAGACAGGGCGCAGGTGAAGGAGAAAGCAGGTTGAAAACATATCACAAAATGAATGCACTGCATAGCACATAAGCTTCATCACTTAGTGCATGAACGTTTCCACCTTCAAAGCAAGTAATTAAATGTATAAAGAATGATAGCTCTTCTTTGGATATTTTTTGGCTACAGAAAATTAAAAGTAATATCAGATTTTAGCGCTTAGAAAGCAAAAGTTAAGCGACAGACATCAGCTAAATATTAAAGTCTACATCTTTGTGAATAAAAGGCTGCTATATAGCACCTCATACCTCCTCTCCTAACAATAAGTTTTCTCTCATAAGCATGCATTCAGTTGCCATGAATAAGAGTCAGAATGGGGAGCAGGTTTTCGGATCATGATAGTGAAGACAAGGGAGTGAGTGTATCATAACTGGTTGGTAAGATTCCATTAAAATGTTGCAGATAACCCTCAAGGATGAGGGCCCTTAGCTTTGATCTCCATCTTTCCAGGCTGTTGATGAGTTTTGTGAAGCTGCAGGACACTATACCGGGCTATGCTGTATAGACATAGGGCTGTAATGAAGTTTTGGTTAACTCAGTAGGATGGGCAAAGCATCAAGAGGACCCTCTTGATGAAAGTTTTTCCTCTCACAAGTCACATTCTTGATGGGTGTCAAATAGCAAGTGAAATATTATGAGGAATAGTTGCATTCATACTAGTGATAACACTGAAGATCTTTTTATTTCCAAATGATAAAGATAAAAGCCTGTGGATTTGAAGGAAGGTATGATTTTTGCCTTTATTTTTCTCTTGGAAGTCTTCTCAATAGCAGTGATGCTTTGGAGACCAGCTCCTCCCTTAGTCATACAGAATAAGGTGATCACCACTCTCTTACATCTATGGCAATCTAACCTGCTGTGCATTGAAGAGGGAGACCCATCAGTGAAATTAAGAAAACAGAGTTTATCCTCTAGCACTGAGAAAAAAGTGCCACTCTGACATGACACCACTTTGTCTTTTGTACAATTACAGACAGTTGTTCAGTCTGGTTTTAGCCCCCGTGTAGTGGTTTGTATTACCAGTAAAATATGCATGCATCTCTTGTGCTCACCATCTCCTCACATAACTGGGAGTGGGTAGTCATTAATGTCTCTATGTAAAAGAGGGAGAAGAAACAGTGAATGCAGAGCACCAAATTACATAACTCTTGGCTCTTCATCCCATGTTTATGCTAGTAAGCCATGACACTGCTTTTTACATACAATTGCAATTTTTCTTTTTTCTGGTTATTCATGATTTGGAGAATGCTGCTTTAGGCAGTCAATAGCAATTATACTTGGTGAAAAGAACATACAATACAAATTAGAGCAATATAGATTTTCCCCCCTGTTACTTTAATGTTTAGTTACCCTGTTAGATTTAAACTGAGTACATAATGTTTAATAAATTGCTTTCACTAAAACCCATTAACTGACACTTAGAAATAGCATTTTAATCCAAAGGAGTGCAGGCAAAACATTACTGCAATTAATAGGTACGTTGGAGCAGTGAAAAATCCACTCTAAAACAAAGTGTATCCATGGTGGCAGGTTGTTTATATCCAATACTTAAAAGCATCTTGAAAACTCAGGGCAAGATCCTTAGCCAGCTCCAGTGAAAGCCATGGAGTTACTCCCATTTACATTCAATGAGGGCTTGGGTCTGTGATTTAAATCCCTATTTCATTGTCTTGGCAAAACTCACTGCCTTGCTGGTGACTGGGCACAGGATGAGGAAGAGGTTTAGGCAAAGACTTTATGGATCCATGTGCCAGCCAACTGAGGAGCAGGAGAAGCTGAGCCGTGGGTCATGCTCACAGTTGCTCCTGCCCTTCCTCCTCTTCCATCCTGCACCCCTTACTGGCAAAGGCAGCATCTTCTTCCTGCAGCTTGTTTCTTCCCTCTGTCTCAGTCTGGGCAGCAGCAGACAGCACCACATGTCGACACTTGAACCAGGACTTTCTGATGCAGTTAAGTCCTAGCAAGTAGGCTCGCCTGAGAAGAACCTTGCATCCTTTTAACTTGTTTCTTCATGGTAACATCTCTCTGCCTGGCCACTGAATATTTTTTTTACTTTTTTAAGGATGCAATGAATCAAGACTCCTTTCCTCGTATGACTGTCACAAATCAACATTTCTCTAGTTTTTCAGAAAACACAAGCCCTCCTTTTGCCAACAGCTGCACATGGTGCTGTTTGCAGGGAGGGGGGATAAAGGTTTCCAGTAAGCATAGCTAAAGCTCATGTGTTTGACCAGTAGTTTAGTTTCTTGTGATATGTTCAGGCGTAAATGTGCTTCTCACCTTAATCTCTGTTCTGAATGTATCAAAGTGTCATCACTACTGCTTATGTTGCCCAACAGAACAAGCTTCTGTCCCACCACACCCACCTGTCCCACAACACTTACCTCTCAGCATGCTCGTCCTGCCTTGGCACCCCCAGTTCCCTCTGCTACCCAAAACATTCTCCTAAACCAGAGATCAGCAACTCAGCGTCTGTCCAATTCATTTGTCTTGCCCTGTTCCTGAGCTTTTGCCCTGTCTGTCCAAAACACATTGTTTATTGGGCACTACTCTTCAGATGTAGTGGCTGTACTCTTACCTTGCAGTAACCCCGAAATGTTAACACAAGCATAGCTTTTCTTGATCCGTTTTCCCTTCTTAGTTATTTTTCTTTCTCTTCCTTTGATTTAGTTGAATATACTCAGTCCAGCATGTATTATTCAAATTTATTATGCAACAACTTCATATCCATCCATCCATCCTTCTTCAGCTACGACTGAGGAAACACCTTGGTTTAAACAACAATGTGAAGAGATTTTGTAGTTTGTCATTTCCATACTAAAAGTACATGCAGTGCCAGTACCTGGATATTGAGAAAACATTTCTGCTGAAAGGATCTACCAAAATAATGTCTGAATATTTCTTGAGAAGAAATGTAGATAAGGGTATTTTATATTTTTAAATAAAAGCACAATAATCAGGTTTTATACCAGAAATTCTCATCTGTAATGTAAACTTGGCAGGTTAGCAGAAGCAGATTCTATAGAATATTTTATGACATTGGTAAAGACACCATTTTTCAATGTAAAGATTCATCCATCATTCTGCTTCTCTTGAGCAAATTTTTTATGAATACGCTAGAAGTACTAACAAAATATGAGACTGTCTCATTGCAATCAGGTGGAGGAAGAAAGATAATACAGTATATGTTTTATTAGTGCACAACTTCTTGAATCTGTATTCTGTGAATGGGAGTCAGCCTGGGATACTTTGTGAATCCCCAAAATTATGTAGGAAGCATTAATGGTACTTAAAACCATAGTTACGATTGATGGCCATTCTGTTTGCACATGTGCTTGTATCAGTTTGCACTAACGAAAAAAGCCACCAACCAGTAGGTTTTTCTCCAATAGCTGGGATGACCAACTTCATGATTTTGTGATGGAGAACAAGCCTCTGTCTGTTCATCCTGAAAAGCTCAACAGTTAGGAACAGATCAGTATCTAGCTATACCTGGCCACCACGATGTTGGTTGAAGGGTTTTAGATTAGCTGTGCTTGGGCAGGTTTTATTAACTGCTTTTAAAAGATGATGAAGATACTTACCTAGAACAATGGTTCTTATACACCCCAGGAGGCAGTCTACATCTACTAAAAGTTTATCCTTCCTCTAAAAATCAAGTCTCATCTCCTGAGTAATTTCATGTTTGTACCGTTAGCCATTTAATTTAAAGCACGGAACTTTATATAGCAACTAATCTCTGTGTGGCCTGGCAGAGTTGGTTGATTGTCACAGATAATTGGTTGATTTGGACAGTGTTCAAGCTAGTAGCCTTCTGTATCCAAGATAATCTCTCTTCAGAATATACTGCGCACACTTTTAAAGGTAGCATGGTAAGACCATCATCATTAGCAATTTTGCTGAAGAGCAATATTTAATAACTGACTAACAGGCCATTACTTGAATTGCCTACCTCTGTCATTTCAGCATGGCTAAAATAGGAATTCCCTGTCACTCTTCCAGAACATAAGGGGTTTGTAATCAACTATTTGTGTAAATCTGGGGGCATGTAGGCAGTCATGAATTGTCTGCTTTCCAAATAAAGAAAAAGTTTAATTAGTGTCAGTAAGCTTCTTGTGGAAACAAAAGGTTCTCCCTGGCTACATCTGCACTCAACAGAACTCCTTTCAATCCAGACAAACCTGTGCTGACAGCAAATGGCACATGCTTATCCAACCTGCGGCATGCACAGTAGCTGTGGGCAAATGGTGTATTTCACAGTATCATAGAATCATTTAGGTTGGAAAAGACCTTTGAGATCATGAAGTCCAACCCAGGGCTGCCAACTCCACCACTAAACTATGTCCCTAAGCGCCACATGTACACATTTTTTCAACATCTCTGGGGACAGTGATTCCACCACCTCCCTTGCCAGCCTGTTCTAATGCTTCACCATCAGTGAAAAGTTTTTTCCTAATACTCAATCTAAACCTCCCCTGGCATAATGTGAGGCTTTTCCTCTTGTGCTGTCACTTGTAATCTGGGAGAAGAGACCGACCCCTACCCGCCTACAACCTCCTTTCAGGTTGTTGTAGAGAGTAACACGGTCCCTTCTGAGCCTCCTCTTCTCCAGGCTAAACAGCCCCAGTTCCCTCAGCCGCTCCTTGTAAGACTTGTTCTCCAGACCCTTCACCAGCCTCTTTGCCCTTCCCTGGACACGCTCCAGCCCCTCTACGTCCCTCTTGCAGTGAGGGGCCCAAAACTGAACACGGGGTTCAAGGAGCGGCCTCCCCAGTGCCGAGTACAGGGGACAGTCACTGCCCTAGTCCTGCTGGCCACAGTTTCAGATACAAGCCCAGATGCTGTTGGCCACCTTGGCCACCTGGGCACACTGCTGGCTCATGCTCATGGCTGTCACCCAGCACCCCCAGGCCCTTTCCCACCAGGCCCTTTCCAGCCGCTCTGCCCCAGCCTGTAGCGCTGTGTGGGGTTGGTGTGACCCAGGTGCAAGACCCGGCACTTCTTGTTGAACCTCACACAGCTGGCCTCAGCCCACTGATCCAGCCTGTCCAGATTCTCCCCTCTTTTATAATTTTCACACTGCATAACCTTGTGACATCTTTATAGTCCTCCTGAGTTGCCTGCCCCTTCTTCCAAAGGTCATAAACTCTCCTTTTTAGCCTGAGTCCCAGCCAAAGCTCTCTGTTCATCCAGGCCGGTCCTCTTCCCCACTTCCCCCGCAAGTCATTTGATGACTTGCCTTTGTTTACACTTACACATTTTCTCCAGAACAGATAATGTAAAACTTGGTCTCTGTCCAAAAGAGTGTTCAAATCCTTTTTTTTATTCTGTTATTGAATGGCAGCTAACACAACCGGGCTCAGTCCATAACTAGGGCTCCTGGTCACATCTGCACACATCAGTAACAACAGCCGCAACCCCATTATTCTTGTACTTACTCATTTGTAAACATCTGGAAATACTTTCTGGTCTTTATATGTTTTGCCAGCGATTTGTGTAAAGCTGCAACTTAATCCAGTGTAACAGCTACAAGGACTCACTTTTAGAGTAAGTGAATTAGAACTATTGTGGCAACTTTTGGTGTAAAGAATGTGGTTTTGTAGCATTGGAACACATCTTCAGCCACCATTAATCCATAAACCTCCCATGAACTACTTCGTATTATACCAGATGCAGGTCCAGCCTAAAGCCATTTAGGTAGATTTTACAGAGGTTTGCAAGAAAATTTTACTGAGGCCTCTAATTTTTATTGATATCAGCTGGGTAATTTTATTGTGATCTGTTAAAAGGGATGGTGAATCAGCACCAGTTCTGCCAGGCCTTTCGTGTTGCTTCTCTGTAGCTGCAAAGTGTGAGGCTGCATGATACGCAACAGCTAAGGGACTCACAGAGTGGTTCAGATCATGTCTTCCTTCACCCACATATCTTGGAGTGTGGGAACAACCAGGCAAAAACTGCCTCCAGACCGCAAGCCATCACTGAGGCCAGCAGACAGACAGACAGACAGACAAGGAGGGAAAGTCTGCCAGCCCAAAAATCAGCATTTAATGTTTGCATTCCCTCCAAGACTCAACTGTTTAATATTTTGGGGTTTTTCAGTAGCAAAGGATCATTAATTCTCAACTCCTAATCAGTGCAGACATTAATGTGCAGTACGTACATTTTGCTTGGTTTGGTAAGTGGAGCTGTCTATGTTATTTTGGAATCCTTCTCATCAATCACAGAAATAAGTATTTTGCATGCCCCACCTTTGTTAGACACGTCGTGGATTTAGGAGTCAATAGTCCATCATTTAATATTTTCCATGTATAACTTATTGATTTCAAAGAACAACACTGCCTCCATCCTGTGCCCTGTACTCATACTCTATACCAAAGTGACATTAAAAACACAGATTCAAAATGCTCAGCAAAACAGGTTCCTTAAGAAGATGGTTTAATCACTGCAAATTTCTATAGACCCAAAGGCACTACCTGACATTCAGCCAAATTGCAGTTAACTATTAGGCCATTCTTCAGTTTTACTGAGCTCATTTCAAACTGAGTTAAACAAGGAGTGACTGACAACAATACTAATTCCCACAGCATCAGTACTACTGCTCTCATGCTGTATGACGAAGGGACTGGCACAGCTCCTGCTGGCATCAGTGCATCCACCTGCAGCTTCTGCAACAAGACGGCTGACACAAAACTTCCCACAAACATAGGCAAAGCCAGCGGGACCAAAACCAGGCTGCTCCTGAAATGAGAGGTACAGCAGGGAGTAGAAAGGCTGAGAACTAGGGAGAGACCTTGAAAAGCCATATTGGCTGTCCCTGCTAGGGAGGGGTACAGAGCAGGTGAGAAGGTGCCCCCAGCTCCTGGGGTGCCAGTCCTGGTCACAGCCAGCCACCACCAGTCCTGTGTCCTTGGGGACAGCAGGGCCTGCCTGGCCCTCACAGGTTCTGCTGTAGGAAATACAGGTCATTTCACTGCCTGCAGCAGCTGCCTATGGTGAGTAATGCCACACTGCAGAGCTCCAGGCTTGTCAAGGGAGTGCATCTGCACCCCACTCATGCCGCCACAGGGTGGGCTTTAGGGGCAGCTGGCTGCACAGCCCCATTCATAAGGCTGGACACTTTCTCTCCCACCACTGCCCCTGTGTTTCCTCCCCTACGTGCTACGTCTTGAGCCAGGATGGCAAAGGCTGGGGCAGAAGAGGAGGCAGTGTTCCCCCCTAGGCTGCTCCTTGCTGGCAAGTAAGTTTGTACCGTCAGAGACAGAGCACAAGGACTTGTTTTTGGAGACAAGGCACCTGCCCTGAGCAACATCTTTCTCAGGCTCTCCCCGCTCTGTTTAGGGTGGACACCTGCTCAGGTCTTCACTTTTTTAATGCTGGAAATTTAAAAAGTGGCCACTCTGACCCTCAGTCTAGTCTTCCATAATTGCCTGACAGACATCGTGGCAGGGATGAGTCTTGACGAGCGGTATGAAGCAGGAGAGGAAAGTGACATACAGCTAGGCTCAGGCAGGTTTTTAATGGCAGTGAACAGAGTCTTTGTTATTTCCATTTGCTACATGGGATTTTGACGATTTAATACAGTCGATGTCAATATGATTCAAAATGCAATAATAATTTCAAATATCTCGTTCCAATTTTCTTTTCAGTGTTTTGGGTTGACCTGAGAGAGCAAGTACTGCTGATCATCTCAACCACCTGGCAGACTGTGAAAGGCTGACCCATTTGATTTTGCAAATGGGGAAAGAAGCGAAAAACCTGGAAGAATGTAATGCTCGGACAAATCAAATGGAAGAGGGACAGTTTTCTCATACCGTGTATATTTTTAAAGTTTTTTCCCCCACTGGCTTTTGTTTATAAGGTTTTGTCTGTCAATCATATCTCAAGAATAAAAACTATAGAACAGGTGAAAAAGTAAGCAAAAGCTGTTGACAGAGTTGGAATTTTATCTTTTTTAAGAAAAAAAAAAGCCATAGAAAAAACATGGCTTTGTGGAAAGACACTGCAATAAACTGTTCATACCTTCTCACTGATGGCTTGGATATTTCACACTGGCAGAGGCAAAGCAGCTCTGCAGCAAGATTCAAATTGAAATGATTGAGCCAGCTCGATAGAAAGTCAGAGCATGAAAAGCTTTCTTAATACATAAAATCCAGAAAGTCTTCCTTGTGTCCAAACAAATAAGTTTCCCTCCAAATAAGTATGTTCTTTTCCTATGGTAGACAAATTTGTGTGCCGTCATCTCACCATTGATGCCGTCACCATCAATGACACTGATGACCCCAAGGAAATATCTGAGAAGTGGAAAGGATGTAAGAGAAATTTTCTGAAGATGACAGGACTCTGGGCTTTACAGCTGTATTATCTCTTCTCCTGAGACAAGCATCAGCTCTGCTGAGGGCATTTGTGACCCATGGGGAGTCCTGAGAAGTGCAGCTGCTGTAATGGCATATATGTAGGAGGGAGTTCACAGGGAGATATTGATGCAGAGATGGATGGTTTCCCACAACAGCAGTACTGGATTCACTTGGAAAAGTCTTGGGAAGCTCAGACCCTCCCATGCCATTATTTCACAGTGCCTAATCAGCCAGAGCTCTGCTATTTAGAAGAGATTTTCTTCCACATTTACAAGTAACTAAATGTTAAGCAGAGCACTGGGGCTTAAGTTCTCCTGTGTCTCACATGACTGCATTAACCATGGGACTATAAAGCTAGTTTCTTTAAATGTTTGTATGTTTAACAATTCAAGTTTAAGAGTTTTAACTGCTAAATCAGAGATAGCCTCTGCCCAGACCCCTAACAGTACCATCCTTCTGACATTCACCTGAAATGTGAAAACATCAGATTCAAGTGCCTGTTCAGAAGGTGAGGAGCAAACAGGCACTTCACCTGCAAATGGATGGAAAGAGGAGAAACACAGACCTGTGTAGCCTAGGGAAAGTATCAGATAAAAGAGAAATAGCCTAGACATGTGGAGATGTATGCAGTAAATGAGAAGGGGGAGGTCTCAAGCAAGTTTTCTGCTGGCATAGCAGGGACAAGAATTAAGAGGTATGAAAGGCTATGAATGGCAGCACCAGCAGAGGACTGGACTGATGATAAAGGCAGGCCTTTTATGATCTATCTCCAGCAAGTCAAGCAAAAATCCATATGACTTCAGCTTGTGTGATTATGAAGGTCAGCCCTCAGAGGGAACACAGTGCTAATTGCAAGAAATAACACAGGCAATGAAGATACATCCTGACTTCTGTGAGTTGTCTATCCATCAAGAAGGACATCAGGACATGCCAAATATACCCTGTCTGTGCCCACGTGTCTTAAAAAGCAAGTAGTTGTTGTCAAAAGTAGCTCTTCCTTGCCAGGTTACTTAGAACGTGAACTCTGTACCTTACCTTGGCTCAATGTCGTTTCCTCAGCAGTTGCCTTTTTTTAAATGTCCTGTTTACTGCTATAGGCTACATTTGATAGTGTTTAGTCAATGAGCTTGTGACTTGGCCATAAATGTAGTGCACCAACAGGCAAGCTGTTCATTCATGTTCAAACAGTCAGATGCTGAAAAGATTTCTATAATGTCTTAAATAGATGGCACCCAGCAGGCAGTCTGAAAGCTCACTAAAAATGACAGTTCTCACTCGCTTCCAAAATCAAGACCGCATTCTGATCCAGAAACTTTGAGGAAGCAAAGAGGATTTAACCAGCAGAGTGCTAAAATCCATCCAGATGTATAACAGTTAAGGTGCCCTGCAGAGTGTAATGGCAGTGGCAGCTGGATGGGAGGCTGGCCTTAAGCCATGAACCGGCAGTGCAAACAGCCGGCTTTTGGTGTGAACCTTCTAACGCTGTCCTGCCACCTTACAGAAATTTCTCACAAGCTTAAAATGCACACATAATTGCAGGGTCAGGATTTCTTTTTCTCTTTCCAGCCACTTAATTCCTAGCTACATTTTCTCCTTTCACCTCTTGGGGTCTCTCTTTCTGAGTTCTTCTCTCATGTGCGTGCACGCAAAAATGTTTCTACACTTCTTCAGAACAAATATCTCTTCACCGTAGCCAGGATGTACCCTCCTTCTCTAGTTGGAGGGGGCCAGAAGTCATTTTTTCAGGATGCCAAGAGGAACTGACAGCAGAGGAGCACATGTGAGGAAGGAATGTGGCTGTGAAGTTGAAAGTTCACAAGCCACCACATGCCACAGATGTCAGAACACATCTCCCTCTACCTTCTCTGCTCTGCCAAAATACAGGCTAGGGGCAGAACACTTGTTTCCAATCCATTTGATTGCCCTCTGCTGTGACTCAAGGACAAATGTTTGCCTTTTGAGCCTCAGGAAAAATCAACAAAGGGGGAAAGTTCATCTACCTGTATTGCCAGCGCAAGCTGGTCAGCAGTTGGGGGTTTCAAACCACCTGAAATTGCCACATTCTGGTGTTTGTTTTCATTCCAAAATCCAAAATCCATATGGAAAAATAAGGTTTCCCTGACATAATATTACAAGAAAAAGAAGAATCATTATTTCAGGCAAATCCAACCATTCAATTTTATTAAAATAAAAATATTGTGACCTGATTTTGATCCTTTTGGTTTCACACGATGGAAACATAAGTGGAAGCTGTAATGATAAAGGTGACTTGCTCTATTATAAATGGTGCATTGAATTAAATCAGATAAATTTCACAAACCAATAAAGTGATTTGTCCCAGTAAAATCACTATCTGATGCTTAGACCTTAGATGCTCTTTCATGAAAAAAAAAATCATAATTGACATTTTTCACATGAAAAATTTAGATTTTGGTGAAACAAGCTTTTCTAACTCAAAAATAAGTTATTGGAAAAATTTTGCCAATTTTGAACACCCTCAAGGGTGGTTTAATCTTGGGGATAAAATCTGCAGGCATGACTCAAAGCCCCAGTGAAGCAACAGGCACAGGGAGTGCTGATCACCTGGTGACCGCACTGTTACCAATGGTGCACAGCCCTGCTGGAAACCAGGTCGTTCCAGTGATTAAATTAATTTACAATACTTTGAACAGGAGAGTTGTTCTGAAAGGATCACAGCAATATTGACTAGAAAGTCAATGAGATGCTGGGGAAATTAACGTTGCACATTTGATACACTTAGAAATGCCATTAGCTGGAAACTCATCTAATCCTACTACAGATTGGAAGCATGGAGACAGTGTGAGTTAGGAGCAAACAAGGCATTCAACAAGGTGGGTGAGTAACTCCAGTTGCCACTGGATTTTGTGTGATGCACAGACACTGAGGCAGTCTGGCCATGAGCCCCAGTTTTGCAGTATGATTTCTGTGAGTGGAACAAACTGCATAACTGGAGCACTCACTGTTTAAAAAGAAATAATTGGAGGGATCATTAATTGCTCTCAGGTTTACCTGGCAATGGTGTTCTTTTCTCCAGTCCTCTGATATGTTTCATAGCAGATGCAGACCTAAACAACAACCCCTTACAAAAACAAGTTTAAGAATAAAGAAGCTGTCCCCACTTCTATTTTTTTTTCTTTCTTCCTTTTTCTTTTTCCTTTTTTCTTTTTTTTTTTCTTTTTTTACTTTTTTCTTTTTTTCTTTTTTAACTGGAAGTCCTTCTTGGGAAAAGCTATTTCATAGCTGTCTGCTGTTCTGAAGGAGAGTTTATAACTGATCTCAGGAGATGTGTGGGACCTAATTTATCAATGGATCAGGAAAAACTGTAACCAAACAATACAACGGTAATCCTCCATCTGAGGAAACATTTTCAAGATAAAGAAAAATCCTTTCACTCATTTTAAAAACAGCCCAGTGATGGAGGGAACACTGCAGATACAGACCTTAAAATGAATACCTCAGATCTAATTGCTGGTGTATGAGGAAGGATACTGACTTTCTGCAGTGACTGCATGCACATGGGACGACTTTTTGGTAGCATTTTGTGTAGGGAGTTTGGGCCAAGGTAGATCTCTCTCATTTTCTTTGTAGGTCACCTGTTTGTATTTTTTCTTTGGAGCAGCTCCTCTCACCTTCTGTCTTTCCAGCCTTCTCCCTTTCCTCTGCAGCACAATTAGTCGTGTGTCAGAGCAGTCAACAGGCTGAGCCGCGGTGATTTTTTTCTGAGCCTCTCTGTTCTCTCTTTTTCTGACATTCCTAGCATGAATAGGTGCGCTAAGATAATTACGCTAATCCATCTAGCAAAACACCCAACTTATACATTTGAAGCTAATTAGATAAACTTCAAAATGGGTCATTTTTCAGCCCCTCAGCCTCCCCCTGCTTATGAGCATTACCCCTGAGGGGACTCTTTCTCAATCAGGTAGACATTTCTGGGAATGAGATCTAATGAATCCCTTTACCTCCTGAACTGAAAACCTCTTTTCATTGAGACTTAAGCAACTGAGGACAAATTCAGGCATGGTAGGAGTAGGAGCTCTTCCAAGGCAACAGTACCGCTTCTTTCTGCCTAGATTGGGTTTGACCCAATCTACTGACAGAAGGCAGAAAGATTTCTGTGAGCAAAAGTGCTGTGGGATCCTTTCTTCTCTGGTAAAGAAAGGCAAAGTAAGACTACAGCAGTCAGTTCCCCTTACTGACATTAGTGCTACATGCAGATAAGATCTTTCAAATGAATAGTAAAAAGCCTTGCCAGAAATGGGTCTATTCTCCAGATCCTGGCATTGGATTCGATTTTGCTAGTAGCAGGGCCTTTTTTTCCCCCAGATTTGTCAAAATGTTTCAGCCTGAGGCTGTCACATTGATGCTTTGTGTTCTTTCAATGGGAAATTATATTCTATGTTTTTTAAAATTTTGAAAAATTATTTAAAAATATATATTATTTTTCTTTTTCCATTAATGGGGGTTGACTACAGTATTTTTGTTGATTTCCAGCTGGAATCACATTCCCATAAGCCCTTGTGCCAGGTACTCAGTAAGAAACAATTCTGATCTCCACAGAACATGCTGTTTAACTGAGAGAGACCAGCAAAAGGCAGCAGGGGAAAGAGAAGCACTGAGTTGCAGCAGGTTGAACAAAATGAAACAGCATCTCGGAGACAAATCTAGGATTCAGTCAAAACATAATTCAGTCAAGCTTCTCCTTTTACATCAGCAACATTACAACAGAGATGAATACCCCTGTAGACTTTCAGTTTTTTGACAAAGAAAGGAGTGCCTCAGTACACTGCATTTTTGGGCATCAGTGGGGAAAAAAAATGACAAAACAGGCACAAATGTGGAGCATTACTCATACTAAAAATTACTGGTGAAGTACACAGTCATGAACCTGTGCTACTCCATATTTCCCAGCTTCTGTGGCCTCTGCCAACTTAAAAGGCAATGAAACTGCCCTCTAAAAATGTTTTTGTATGCCAATGTGGTGCATATTTCCAAAGCACATAGCGTGAGTCTAATCAGGAAGAGTCTCACTTTATTAGCTAAGATGGGATATGTGACATATCTGGGCTCAACAACCCTCAGCTAGAGGAGATTTTCTTTTTCTTCCTTCCAGACCTTCCCACATCTTCCATGCAGAAGAGAGGAGATGCTGCCCCTGGATGGCACTATGCCAAGCTCGGACATGCAGCCCTGCAACACTGAGCTGTAAGGCCAGCCTTGGTGCTGCTGCTGGGACCACATGGGAAGAGATCTGCCACAAAGTTGGGTGTGTGAGGCAAAAAAATCATTGAACCAGTAAAACTGACACAAGCCTTTTGTTTTCTTTCACTGCAGAAGAAAAGAGAAACACGCACTGGCTGTGTGAGACCCACTAAGGCTCAGTTGTTCTTGTGAACACAGACGAGCTTCCTGTACTGCTTCCCCGTCTCTTTTCCTGTTCTGTCGCTGTAATTTTAGAGGTGGAAGCAGATGAAAAAGGTTTTTCTATTGTAACACAATGTCTTTTCTTCTATTGCCTGCCACAAGTGTAATGCCTTGTTATTTTCTGTTCCTTTTGCTTCCAGAATGAGCTCTGATGGAGCTCCCTAATGATAACAAACCATCACTGCGGTAATATTGATACCTGTTGTAATCACTGGCATTCTGGCTTTTCAATTTTCACTATTTGCCTTGGATCAAGTAGCTCTGTGCTAATGCAACAGAAGGTCACCAGATGAAGGGGCTGATAACAGAGAGGGACTGTTCTACTTAACATGCATGGAGGATTATGCTTTTCAGTCGTCCTCGAGCTAATCTTTCAAGTTGTCCTTTTTTGACTTTCTCAGTTTAATCAGTTTAATCTCATCTTCCCTCTTTTCTGATTACAAGGATTTTCTGTAGAAACCTTGCCTCCACAATACGGACCACGTGGCAATTTATTCTTATATTGATTTCAACATCTCTTTTCCGCTACCAGGGCTCTGATGCAAGGGGGGGAGGGGGGGAGCCAGCGGGGAAGCAGAGGGTCCCTCTAGTGCCTCCTGCCTAGCAAATCCTCGCACTTTTGTTATCTGGGAATCTGAATACGGCTTTAATAGACTTGAAGTCAGAAATGGCAGCCAGATTGGAAATACTCAACTGTGATTAAAAGTTAGTGGAGACAGTAAGAGCGATAAATCATAATCACAAGATGAGCTATATCTGGGGCACCAGTAATCAAACTGTTCAGGGCATATTTTCCAAGGGGCTGTTTCATGGTTGCCGTCACAACTCCCAACCCAAGAGAACACATCAGTTCTAACCCCACAGGTCAGAAAACCAGATGCAAGGCCCAAGGAACTGAGCAGAGTGGCCAGTCTGCACAGGCAGGTTTGTGCATGCATTTGCACAGGCATTTGTGCATGCAGGTTTGACTGCACAGGTAAACTTCTTCCGTGTTTTTATATATCTCTCCAGGACAGGAGGAATTGCCGCAGTTATTGATTTTTCCAGGTAAGAGAGATGAAGAATGCTTAGCACTGGGTTGACATTTTACCTATTTATGTCTGCAATATATAGCAACAACAGAGAAAAGAAAGCAAGAGGCAATATGCTTTTCCAGTGTACACACTACCTAACCCTTGTGTCAGGATCAGGCTCAGGCAGCTATAGGGAATAGCCACGCAGGGATCCACGCAGCCCCAATCCACGAATAAGATGACCCTGTCAAAAACCAACAGGTCCAAGAGAGGATTACCACCTTGCTGTTGCACCAAATACGTAATAGAGGGACTGTTCCAACTTTCCACCCATGTGGTTTCTTCTGCTTTAGACACCACCTCTTCATCACATCTTCACAGTCTCTTGTTCCAGGCATCTGAAATGTTTATCTGTAATCTTACACACACACACCCCCCCCAAGATATACACTTATCTTGACCTGTGAGTAACACAACAGCAGCGAGATGGGATCTGATGGAATGGGCTGGTGTATCTGTTCGGTCCTGTAAGCCTGCTCTATTTTTCCTACAAGTAATGAAGGATTTTGCTTTCTCTTCAGGGTTCCTGGTGATAATGATATACCATAGCCAGCAGAGGTGAACATCTGTTTTAAGAACTGTGAACTTAAAGAGACCATTTGTCTATCTGATCTTCCTTTCTTGTTTTCCAGTGTGCCCTATCCATTTCTCTGTTAATTAAATAGATGTGAAATCACTAAACCACTGGGTCGAAGAAACAATTAAACAACAACTGAAATAAAAAAGTGGGAGGGAGGAGACTCTTCTCCTATTTTCCTGTCAGCTGATTCTGCTTGGTAGAAATTGCCCTACTTGTTGATCTTGCACTTTCTTTTCCTTTCACAGAAAGAAGGCTTGGATTCATGAGGGTGTATCCACCTAATGACAATACGGTGGAGTTAACCCAAGAGAACAATGCATACCATTAATCTGCTCATGCTTAATTGGTAAGTACAATATGGGGCTGGCATTTCAAAAACAGACTGTAAATGTACTTGAATTGGTTGCTATTTAATTGATGCAACTGGCACATGCATGCACATATGTTAAAAAAGAGAGTGAGCGGCAGCAACTAGAAGTTATTATGAGTCACCTTCTCCTTTTTAATATTACCTGTAGCTGCTACAGGCAAAAAAATTATAAGCATGAAGCTACTGTCATTGACCTCTGCATGTGCTGTCTGAGGGGAAAAGATCGTTTCTTGCCTGCCTCGCCCAGTGCCCTGCAGCAGCTTGGAGATGGGAAGCCTGGGAGCTGTGAGATGTGGCAGAGTGGGGATTCACCAATGCAGCTCCCCCAGCTTACTTTTCTGCCTCCTTTGCACATGTGTGTGGGCAATCACACACTCCCCTGGGAGCTCAGCAGGGAAAGGGGGAAACCCCTGACTCAGTCAGTGCCCCCCCTGCATCCCACCTCTACTCCCTGCCACACAGGAGGAAGAAGTGCAGGCACAGCAGGGCAGTCCTGGGACCCAAGGGTTTCCCAGGAATGGAAGAAGGGAGCAAGGGTGGAAAGCATGAAGACTGATGAGAGGAGACGGGCTACTATTGCAAAGGACAGAAGTAGAATCACAAGGAGGCTCTGGTCCCTAAAGACGAGTGCATGGACCAAAGTTGCTCTCCAGAGCAGCAGAGGGTAAGCAATATACTTGTGTTTCACCAGCTGTATTCACCTTTAAACAGTGCTGGAGGATGTGGGATGGCTTTGCAGGAAGTCGAAAATCACCCTTAAGTAAAGCAGAGCTCACCTTCCCCTACAGGCATGAGAAAATGGAAGACTGCTAGAATACAAGTTCTCTGGCAACCCAATACTCATATGGCTAGAATATCACCTCTATGAAACTACTTCCCACAAAACCACAAACTTCGCTGTGAAGTCCCACACCATTAACAAGACTATCACAGAACCAAAGTGAAAACAAGCTAAGCTTTTTTCTTGTGTCCTACCTCATTCTCACCACTGCCACCACCACTACCTATCATCTGCACACAAAAATGTTAACTTGAACTTTACAGAAGCCTCTTCACCAAGTTTTCCCCTGTAAATATGACAGATTAGTTCTTGAGTGTTCTGACTGAATTACTTTTTTCCCCCCAACACTATCTACTGTGTGGAGGCTGCAGCCATAATCTGTGAAAGGAATAGTACTTGTTATAGTTCTTATAAATAATCTTACCACATTCATATAGCAGAAATTTGCCCAGCCGAGAAACAGAGTTCATGAGACTAAATTATTGCAAAATAGTATCCCCCTGAAAAAGGGTTTCATCAGTGTGAAAAGAATAGAAATAAGGAAAGGGAAAATGACAGCCCTACAGTTCCCTGTGTCTGCACTTTCCTGTTGGATGTGAGAAGGGTGTTAGCAATCTTCATTCTTCTGCCTCCATAACACAGCTGGTCTGTCCCTTATCTGGAAAAGACCAGAAGATATCCCAATGTGTCTTGCACTGTAAATACAAAAGCAGTGGTTTGCACCTGGAGCCTTGATGGGAGAATGGAGGCGGTAGGGACACAGGCATGCACCTTGTGTGCAGCAGGGATATCACAGATGTGTAGATGGTAGTTTGGAAGGGAAACAGGAGGAGAGAACGAGGTGCGGCAGTCATAGCACAAACAACCCATTTCTATTGTTCCCAGACCACTACTATCACATCCTCAATTGCCTGGCAGACAGCCTCTGTTCAGATGAACATAGAGTGGGACCTACAAATTTTTCTGGTCATGTCTTTGTCTTTTCAAGTGAGATCTCCCCCTCTACTGAGCTGAAAGGATCAGGATAAGGTGTCTGTAAGGCTACAGCAGCTGGAACCCAGAAGACCCGGACAGGAGAAGGCAGTGCCCAGCAGCAACGAGTGAGAGGAGAGCAGAGGGCTGTGTGCAGAAAACAGTTTTGGAAGCAAGGAAGCAGGGAGCTTTTAAATTGCTGAGCACAAACTAGTTCTTTCCAGAAAACTGGATTACAAATAATCCTGTCTGTAAAATTACTAGAAAAAAAATAAATAAAACAGCTGACCTCAGTTCGTCTCTCCCTTTTGAGGAGAAAAAGAGCCTGGAACAGTTCTAAGACATGCATTTCTATTCACAAAAGGTCCTGATGTAACATCTGCACCAGTGTCCAATCTGGATTTTCAAGTTAAATCAGCTTTGTGGGCTCGTTTGTGCACT
Source organism: Falco naumanni (assembly GCF_017639655.2). Classification (NCBI taxonomy): domain Eukaryota; kingdom Metazoa; phylum Chordata; class Aves; order Falconiformes; family Falconidae; genus Falco; species Falco naumanni. The sequence goes on from NC_054059.1 coordinate 48,047,285, forward strand.
CACAGTATTGGCAAGTGAAGGCAATATCATGTAACACAAAGACATACACTTTTCCCTAGTTGCCCTAATTGTATTCTGCTATTAAATGATCATCATGCAAATGCTGAAAGGGGAAGAACTTGCATGGTAATGGAAATCCTCTCTGTTCCTGTAATCTATTTATTGAGGCTTTTCCAATTATTTTTATAATAAAAAAAAAAGTAAGAAATATGAGTACAAAGGAACTACGGAGAAAAGGCATTTGTGATTGGATTAGTGAATCCAGAACAAAATCATCAATAGATGTCTTTATTATTGAAATAGAGTAGCAATTTTGGCTGAATGATTAGCCAAAGTTTCAAAGCCTTGCAGAGTTGTTTCTATTAGCATAAGAAATCAGCAGCATAAGTCAATTGTACTCTTGGCATAATCTTAAAATAATCTTGTTTACTTACCCCCCCACAAAAAAGGGAGGAAAAATTTCACCCAAGGCCCATTTTCCTGAATGCAATAAAAGCGAAAGCATCAGCAAAGACTGTTATTCTCCTTCAGGAATTCCCAGAGCTGCCACCCTAGAGAGCTCAACATCCAAGCCCTGCTGGCTACTGCTCCCTCTCCACAGCACACGCCAACTCTTCTTGCAAGCCTCTCTCACTGGCAGGCTTCAGCCAAGAACCCTTGTGTTTGCAGCAATGAATTGCTCACACCATTGCCGAAGCTCTAATACACCATAGCTCTTCATGACGCTGGCCCTCCACCAGGAGAGACCCAGTAATTCCCAAGGAAGTCCGAAGGACAGCACAGGCTTGCCGACGTCTGCAGTTTGGGGAAGTAAGGAGAACCAGAGACCACTCAGCAAGCCAGCATCAGTAGTTTTTAGCTTAAGAAAGCTTAAAAGCTGCCTACAGCAGAGATGATTCACTGCAGGCTTTGCCTGGATATAGTCAAGTCCTTTCCTCCTGGACAGAAAGGTGTCAACGTTTGCTTATTCCATAGCAAGCCACCCATGGCACCAGAGCCAAGCACTTCCCCTAGGAGCCAGGGATCTCTCTGTGTTCACAGTGGATCTGCTAAATTTTACATTAAAATCTCCAGTCAGGTGGTGCTGCCCCTGTGTTCTCTCAAGGATCCTTTTCTTCATGTCTTGCATTGCTTCAGTGACATCTCCCAGTGGATGTTTGCTTAATCTTTTATTTCTAATAACATGGATAAGGCATAAGATTTATACAGGCTCTGTCTCTTAACTTGCCTCCTTCGCATGTATTTATTTTTTAATCTTTTTCCTGAAGTAAGATCGCCATATAAAATTTCTTCTGCTGAAGCACAGCAATTGGGTGTAACCTTTTACTCTGATTTGTCATTTCATTCCCATATTAACTGTGTTGTGAAGACCTGTCAATTCCCTTTATTGAACATCTTTAGAATCTGTGCTTGGTTAATGACTGAGGCAACTAAAACTCTGGCGCATGCCTTGGTTCTTTCTCAGCTTGAATATTTAAATGGGTTTCTTGCTGGTCTTAGTGCATTTATTCTATCTAAATTGCAATCTGTGCAGTCATTTGCCTGGCCTGATTTATTTTTTTTCTCATGCTTCACACTCTCCTCATGAAACTACGTTACTTGGGTCACTCCTGTTGTATTATTCTTATTTTGCATATTCTGTTTAAGATTTTGACATAGGCTTTATTTTATTTAAACCACTTTGGTTTAGGGTCTGGGGAGGATGCTATTGTATGAGGACAGGGTGGGGGTCTAACACCACGAGACCTTTGTCTCCTGAAGGTTTGTGTGTCACTTCTCATACTGTCCAGACAGTTACCCAAAGATTTCACCTAAGAACAGAAGTTGGAGGGCTAAGCCATTGCGCATGATTTGTCCCTTGCAACATGATGTAACCTGACATAGTCCATGGAAGTGCAGCTTAACATTCCAAACATGCCCAGAGATAACAGTCATTTTGCAGCAGGTGCTACCAAGTGTCTGATGAAAGCTGCAGAATACGTGCTGGGAAATCCTGTTCCTGGTACAAATCTGGTGCATCGTTATTTCTGGCTTCTCTCTTCTAACAAAGGCATTCTTTCTGATAGATGTATTAAACCATATCTCCCCATTACAACAGCAGTACTTTTCCATCACCTTTAATTATGTCAGATGCAGCATGCAGCTCAAGCTCACCTCCATTTAACTGATGCATTACTGTCGTTTTGAAGGGCAGATGTTCTTACATCCCATGCTTCAACAAGCTCAGCTCTTTTCTATTGCTTTACAGAGACGTGGCTCCAACGAGAGGTACCGCTTGTGTGTGACACACCGACTGGATCTGTACTCCACACCACCACGCGCACAGATGCTTCCCTTAAACTACTGCAGTTTGTCACCATTCTGCTCCAACACATCCACTGTACATTGGTTTTACAGCTCTACTCGGGATTGCTATTGCAATATTCTGGAGTATTTATCTGTTTTTTTGTAAGGGAAATGCTCATCATGTACTGCTATCTGGAGACCAGCAATTCCAGTTCATAAGCTTTCAAACTTGTTTTCATTCTGTAATGGAGTGAAAAGCCCATCTTTTGAGAGGCTTCACAGGCCATATTTTGCAAAATTCTTGACTTGCAGAATAAAGAAACACCCAGACTTTGGCTTAGAAAACTTGAGATTTTTATACCCTTGAGAGGCAAAGGGTCTTGGCCCTCAAAAGTGCTCTTCTTCACACCTTCCTTCAAATGGGCAGCCCTCAGCAAAGCTTTTATGGGAAAAGGAAAAAGTACATTTGATGAAAATCCAAACAAGATCCAGCCAGCTTTCCTCATGCTCTTTACACTTAATCTTCAGACCCCAGCCCTTTACAATGCCCTTCAAAATATGTTTATGGGACGATGTGTTTTCAGCCTCCTGGTTTGCTCTCCACCACAAGCAACTGGTCAAGTGGGCAATAGTAGAAGGCACAGAAGTGTCATAAATCTTTACGAGACCTGATAAAACTGTTAAGGCAGCTCCTACCTCCCCAGCCCAGCAGAACGTGTGATGCAGGACGCATAGTTGCTCTGGTAATGTCACACCATCCCTCCTGCGACTGTAGCAGCAAGGTGTCAGCTCAGCACGCCTCAGTGACTTCACCATCCTCAGATGCAGAGAGGGAGATGGCAATATTATCTCCAGTAATTCTCACCTCTCCTGGAGCAAGGGCCCTCTGTGTGTACATGCAACTTGAAGGCTGGCCTTTCGCTTCTTCCTATAAGAGCAAAGGAAATCTTATTTTTTTTCAGACCTCTAAAGAAAGTTTACACCTTTATTTCTGAAACACCAAGGAAGGAAGGCTTTAAATAATACATTTCCAAAGTGCTTTTGTGCAGGTGTCAGGGATGGATGAACTCATTTGAACTACAGAGCAGTTGGAAAAGTGGTATTCAAACAGCACACCTGAAGTCAGCTGTGAAACTGCTCTGCTGCTACAAAAAAGCCACTGAAGAGCATGAGAGGTGCCTCAGGGAGGGAATCGCCACTACTGACAGCTCCCAATCATGGAAGCTCCAGTATCCAGTTAGGGACACAACTCCTGGCAGAGGGAGAAGGGCAACAGCTACCTTCTCCTCTCCCCTTCTTGAAAACAAAGAAGAAAATAGTGGTTTGTTTAAAAGAAACAAGACTACAGTATCCCTTTGACCAGTCACTGGCAAGCAATTCATGAGTATGTATTTTGATGAATTCAGGGAGGAAGTGATTAGGGCAATATGCTGAGAAAAGTAGTCAGTTTTGCAACAGAATTGTTATATTTATATTTTCAGTAATGACCTGAAGAAGACTACCCACAACATTTTTGGGTTTTACCTACGGCAAACAAAAACCACAGTGTTTCTGAGTCTAAGCACAGACTGAGAAGAAAGATGAGAGATTAGTGGAGATAGTGTTACACCTTGCTTATAGATGGGAAACTAGAAGACCTTCTTACATGACCATATGGAAGGAAACCAGATCCCTCACAATACATGCTCCCAGGCTAGAACCTAAAGCTTATGTTTTCATAAGTCCTTGGGACTTCATAGCCTGTTCAGGCATCAGAGAAGACAATTAAATGAGCAAACATCCTTTCTCATTGTTCTCAGTAGGAACTCTTGGATTTAACCATTCTGAAACGATACCCTTAATATGCTGATTTCAGAGCATTTACACCCTGCGGGAGTTTTGTCCTCTGACTGTGTCAACTCTAACTATAGTGGATGGGAAACTGAATGAGTTGTAATTGGTTTTATCAACTACACAGCAGAAACAGACGGATGAAAAAAATCACAGATGATCTTCATCAGAAAATGTCATGCTCTACAGCATTCTGGGACTATGTGGACTTCTCTGGGACCATATATGTCTTTTCCAGACCCACAGGGCAATACAAGTATAATGTGCTCAAACATTTGAGGCTGATCTTGTGTATTAAAAAAAAATGAACAGGAAAAAACTCAAATTTCCTTTCAGAATCTCACTGAATATACCAGAGAGTCTGCAGCCTGAGCATAACAATGCAACAAAATCAACCAGATCTGTCTCCTCCTCCCTGAAAGCTAATGTTGCTATGCTGAACGTTATCACCACAGAGGAAAAAACCATCTGACATTACTCTGGAGTGAGGTTTCTCTATGATTTTCAGAAAAAAATCCCACTCTACATAATCAAATGCCTTTCTGTTGAGGTTGAGGTTATTAATACTCTGTTGAGGTTTGTATTTTGCTTTGATTAAAACAATTAAATTAACTTCCTTGTATCAGAAGATGTAAAATACCTCCCCAGCTTCAAAATCCACCTCACCTTTGCAGTATTGCAGATGGTATTTTATCAGGTATTCTGCCAAAAAAACCCTGAGGTCTTGGTCTTGGGATTCTTTAAATATGTAAGTAACCTGAGAGATATGAAACACTAACAAAGTCCAGCTTCATACTGCTAGTAGTTGCCTTTGCTGCTGGCCAGCGTACACTTTTCTTAGATGAATACCACCATTTGTTTATGGATGAAATATCTTTAAAACAGCAATGTTTAAGTGAGTTACTAGAAATAACAGAGCTAATTTTTAGTGACGTGATGTTAAGGCAGAAAAAATGTCCTTTAGTATCTGAACAGCACTCAGAAGATGTTTACTGGCAAATCTGGAGATAAAATAATGGGATTTTCTGGGTTTTGTTTCTTGTTTGCTACACTCTCTAGCTTAAATGTTATTTAGAATTAAAAATTCAGTATCTTTCATGTTTTCTTAAAATCCAAACAAGATATAGTCCTTAGATGAGGCCTTTATGACTATTGCTGCCATTTGGGAAGCAATAGTTCCCCACTTTTATGTTTTGATGATTTTGGGGGGGAACAATTTTCTCTTAATCCTGCTACAATTTCTATCCACTGACTTTGTCTCAGCTAATAATAACCAAGAACTTGGCATAGCTTTGCAGTTAAAATTTTTGAGTGTCTTCTTCTCATAATATGCTTTTTAAATCAGTCCCTTCCCACTTTCAGTCTGACTATCTGAAAATGATCTTCTGAAGATCAAAAGGATGATTAAAAACCTGGGAATTTCACCATACTTACCACAGATTTCTCAACACAATTTTAACATGGAAAAGTTCATTTTTCACTATTGTTTTGTGGCAGCTTTTTATAAGGAGTGTGAGGAATAATCAGAACTGTGAACCTGTGTGTTTTAACAAATCAGTGGATTTAAATTCTAACAGGCATTGACCAGACTCCATCCCAAGAAGATTTTTCCTTATTTTAAATTATATTTAGAAAGAGTTAAAAATATTCCAACAATCAAAAGCAGGCAAGAAAAAGAGCCTAAACATCTTATACAGTAGCTACAAGCACAAATAAAATAATGGTTTAGCAGAGATTTGGGTAATGCCAAACTCCAGTTATGTGACCACAAAGCAAGAGCAGGTCTCAGGTCTCTTCTGTATCCAAAGCAAAGGTTTATCTGTAACTGAAATATATTCTAAAGTGGAAGGACTAGACATTACCATGAGTTTTTACTCCCTTTCAATGGGAAAGAGGACTAAAATATGCATGTGTGTGCATGTGGAAAGTGCACAGTTTCTTGCTTTTTCCACCTGAGAAAAAGCTGGAAAGGCAAGTCTTCTTTGTCTTCTCTTCTTTTCTTGGGGGAAATCACTGGCCAGCCGTGAGAACCAGGTAGAAGCCACTCTTGCTTAATGTGGTGGAGATCAGGACTGGTTCACTGGCTTTGTCCCTGTGAGAACAGAATCAGCAATGAGCATTTGAAAGCTGTCAGTACTGGAGAAGGCCTACAGAAACATTTCACAGGTGCATTTTCAGGGCCAAGGAATGAAATTGGTTTTAATAAAGCCAAGCAAAAACGGCTTTTAATAGGACTTTAGTGATGCATAAGACTTCAGTAGTCCTCTGCCCAAGGGTGTCTTTCTTTCTATATGTAGTACCCTGTCACCAGGCTAGGTTTTAATTACGCGAGCCATGGGCAAAACTAAATCTGCTTTCTAATATCATTTTGATGTGGTATTCCCTGTATCTCTAGAAAATTAAGGTCTCTGCTATGCTTATCCTCTCTTGAGCATTAAACGGCAAGTGTCATTGCCAAAGACAAGATGTATGCTCTGTATTGGTAGTGGGGGAAAAGCTGAGTACCCCTCATTTCAGCAAATGATTTAAACCCCCTACACAACTCAGTAACTCTCAGAGATAAAACTTCCCACTTGTGTCGTGACAATTAAAAGGCATTAACCCCAGGACATGCAAGACACTGGTTGCCAAAATACCTTCCTATTAATTAGCACAGCACTCAGTTCAGATTTCCACTTCTTTTCTGGAGTGTAAAACCTGCAATACCACAGCACGGGATGAATTTCCTGCTGCAGCTGCAGCACTCAAATCTGTCATGAACTCTCTGCCTCCCAGTTCAGAGTCGTACCACCACAGCTCTCTGAAATGACCAGATATAATTGGGTTCAGTGGAGTTCAAAGCTATGCTCCAGCTTCCTTGTATCAAAGTCCATTGATTCAGTGGCAGTTGAAGCACATTGAAATGCTGGGAGAGTGGGAGGAAAGTTATGAGCAGAGCACATTCAAGGCTGTCCTGTTAGATGCCAGGATGCAGGCATCTAACAACTGGCTTTTGGTTGAGCTTTCAAGAACTCAGGTGTGCTCCCCCGGAGAAGACTATATCTCCTCCTCTAACTGCTGCAAAACATATCTCACTTTTGCTAATGTACTTTGCCTGTTTCATGGCAAAGAACTTGAGACTCATTTACATATTTTTTTTAAAATGTCAGGATATTCTCCTGAGATTGTTCATTCATTCTATTTATTTTCTTGGACATGATTTAGCAAACCATCCCTGAAGAATTTGCAGCTATTAACTTTGTCAAATAGTAGCTCGAGTGAGAGTTAAAGGCAAATGGTCTAAAAGAAAGTAATGGGCCAAAGCACCTCCAGGGTATTCATCTGCCCCAGAACTCATTTCAATAATTCTTTCCCACAAAGACCCAGGGGGGAGGGAAGGAAAGAAAAAGGAAGTTCTGTTGTTGTTGGGATGAGACCATAAAGTGCAAATACAGATAAGCATATCAGGATTAGGGTTCTTTTGTCTAGATAGTCAAGATACACAAATCTTCACCCTCGTTCCTGGTTGATCCTTATGCATCGTCCATTCCTACCTGACATTCACTCCTGTAAGTTCCAGGCCAGCAATAACAACTGCCCAGATACACTGTTGTGGGATGGCCATTTGGCTCATATTGCTCTCAATGGCAGCTCAAAGCTTGTGGATACCTGGGCTGATGTTCACTAGCAACCTTATTCTGGGGAGAAGATCTGCTTGCTGCCACTAGTAAAACCAAGGAAGATGTTAAGTGGCAGTGTAGCTAAACTGTCCCAGTTTCAGCTGGTATAGAGTTAACTTTCTTCTTAGTAGTTAGTACAGTGCTGTGTTTTGGCTCTGATGTGAGAACAATGTTGATAGCACACTGATTTTTTTACTTGTTTCTGGGTGATGTTTATTCTAAATCAAGGACTTTTCGGTTCCTTGGGCCCTGCCAGCCAGAGGGCTGGAGGGGCACGGGAAACTGGGAGGGGACACAGCCAGGACAGCTGACCCAAGCTAGCCAAAGGGATATTCCATACCATATGACGTCATGCGGTGTATATAAACTGGGGGAAGAAGTAAGGGGGGGACATCTGGCATTATGGCATTTGTCTTCCCAAGTAACCGTTACGTGTGATGAAGCCCGGCTGTCCTGGGGATGGCTGAACACCTGCCTGCCCAGGGGAAGTGGTGGATGAATTCCTTGCTTTGCTTTGCTTGCATACACGGCTTTTGCTTTACCCATTAAATTGTTCTAATCTCAACCCTTGAGTTTTACATTCCTTTCTGATCTTCCTCCCCATCCCTCTGGGTGGGGGGAGGTGAGCGAGAAGCAGCACTTGGTTGCCGGCTGGGGTTAAACCACAACACTAACTTAACTTGTATTGTCTTTAGAGAAGGATATGAAGAATATACTATATCATATTGGTCATCCTGCAAGCTGTAATTGCAAATTAATTTCTGATAACAGAACATGATGAAGGGTCTAAGTGCCCAGAAGTCCATCTGGTTTTCTCCACATACACCAGCTGTACACAACTGAGAATGCATGTCCATTAGTTCTGTGCACACAGTTCCAAACAGTACAATTTCATACAAAATATTGCTTCTTTCCACAAACCCTGCCTCATCAGTGACTGTGCCCTTTCTTAAAAATGCCTTTTAGACATACGCAGATAAAGAATGTAACTTAGTCGTTGCTGCATATAACTCACTGTTTTTCTGCAGATGTTTCATGTGTCTGTTCCCAACACTAGCAGGGGTTTGAATATTTTAGCATTAAAAAAAAGGAAAGAAAAAGGAGCCCTTCCAATCAAAATAGCTTCCCAGTACACTGCAAGTTAAAGCAAAGTCAATTTGGTATTTTTTTAAATGTCACATTTATGTTATTTTCTATTCTGCAAAGTCACAGTGAAGAGCCAAAAGCACTGAGCAGCAGTATCCACCCAGCACCTGGAGACTTCATACAAACTATAGATCCACATATGCAAAGTATTTTATCCAGTCTTTTATGATATTACTTCTGGTTCTTGAGTTAGTCTGCATGTCTTCATCCAGGGTTCACTGCTGTATGTTAAATTGCTGGGTATGGACCTCTATTCTATTTCATTCAGAAATGTTTGGGTTTTCAATATCTGACAAGAATGAAGACACCTGTTTTGTCACTTTCAGCTGAACTTGAGAGAGTTTCATGTGGTTTTATGTGAGTCAGAAGTATCTTTTCTAGTTATATGTCTCCTCCAGGATGCTTATAAGTCTCCCTAAAGAAACCTCTTTCTATCTGACATTCAACAAGGAACACAGAGCTAAACCCCACTGAAATCGGATGAAGAACCTTCATTAATACCTATTAGTTTTGAATCAGGTCACCTACTAAGTGTTGTTAGGATTTCACCACGTCCATTTTACAGATGGCCCATTTTTATAGTTTTTTCTGCAGTAAACTATTTTTTTTTAAAAAAAAATGTTCTCAGTCAGCCTGAAACAAGTTGTGAGCAGTATAGCTGGAAAGAAATTGGAGGTCTGGCCAACAGGAGTGCTGGGTGACTGGCTTCACCATCTTAGCAAAGGTCCAAACTCATGTTCAAACCCCTCCCCCTCACACCCAATGTCACTGAAGGTCTCCTGGGAGAATGCTCTAACCAGCTGAAAATGCAATGAAGTTATTTGTGTAGCTACTGGGTAAAAAAAGGAATGAAAACATTGTGTGTGAAAGGAAATGTTTCTTCTGAGACACGATTATTTTTTCCTTTTTTTTTTTTATTTTGCTGAAGAAGAAGACTGCTTCAAGTTGAACTGAATTTTTTTATAGTCTCTGCTCAGTAGTCTGACCAAAAAAAAATTTCTACTGCACTACTTCAACCTTTCTATTTCATTCAAACTAGGTATACACAATTCGCTTTCTAAAGAGCAATGGCATCAGGATCTGTAGAACAGCCAGGGTCAAAATTTCACCATCTTTGAATACACCTACAATACACACAAATTTACATAATAGGCCCTAATGCTTCCTTCAGAATCATTATGGTCTATTGAGTAAATAATGTCTGTATTGAAAATGCTTGAAATACCCATTTAGTTGATAGACTCTATTGACTCCTAATAAGAAGCTATTAGAGTTGAATAAATATTATGCATTTTAAAACTTGCCTAAATATATTCCATTTCCACATATTTTCATATTTACACAATGGACTGTAAAGAACATGTTGTATCTGCTCACAGACAGGCTTCAAGAGAGACCTTTGCTTTTTGCAGGGTTTTTTCTTAAATTTGCAGGTGCTAAGGTAGGTTGTATTTGGGTGGTTGTTTTGTTTTTGATGAGATCGACATGGGGGAACAAAATCAAAACAAGAAAGAAGATTAAACTACATGAGTTGGTGGTTAAACAAAATTAAACTTTATGTTTTCAAAGAGCACAGGATTTAGTCATACTCTCTTGGGCTTATATGTGGGATAGCACAACACGTTCTTTACAGTCAATTGTTTCAATATGCAAATACATATAAAAGAATGAGCATAGGTAGGCAATGTGTAAAATGCATATTTGTATTTACTCAGCCTTAAATGTTGAGAGCTGACTTGATAATTATCCATATATACATTTTTTGCTAATCTGTAGCAATTCTGAAGCAACCGTAAGTAGCTGTGCCTGTTCAGCGTAAAGATTTCAGACTCCAGATGTGCTTTACGCTGTTTTGCATTTCATCTCAGATTTTCAGACCTTGGATACTGGACTGCACATCCTGGTACTCCATTTGCTGCCATGTGGACATAAAAAGTAGCCGGGACTCAGAGCTGGTGCAGGAGTGTCTCCTGGATGTGCTTCGCTCAGGTGAAAGCAAGCCAGGGAAGTGGCTGCTGCCGTTCTGCTCAAGCAGACTGTTCACTTGCTTGTAAAGAGCAAATCCCTCCTTCCTTTCCCTCCTTGAGGCCTGAACAGGTACAGGCAGTGACAGAAGTGACCACTTTATATACATTTTCACACCAGCTGACTCCATGTTCTCCAGCAATCACAGACTGTGTTTGCCATTTTCTTGTAGCTTTCAAATGGTTCACATTTATGTACATTCCTCAATCTCATCAGCCTCTAGAAGATTGCCAGGAAAACTTACCAGCAGTTTGCATCAGAGGTCAAAGGGGGAGGCTGTTCTTCATGGCCCCTCTGAGCTCCACAGGAGTCAAACACAACTGTACGTCAGTTCAGGGCTGCACGAGACCTGCAGAGCTTGTTTTCAGAGGTCAGGCTCACAGGTCTGACCACACAGCCATTAACTGTGTCTACTCTACCATAACTCTTCACAAGCTCAGTTTTCCAAAAGGTTGCCTTGACTGTATATCACTGTGACAGTGTTATGCAAATTGTTTTCTCAGTTTATTTAATTTGATGTTGGCAAGAATGGAGGGTTAATGGCCTTGGCACAAACACATCTTGCTATTTTCCAGTCAGTTCCTTGAATATCTGAACACTAGAAAGTCTTCTTCAGTTTCACAGTGGCAAAGATACCCAGAAAATTCTCATTTACATATTAGCCCTATTCCTTTGAGGACTAAAGATGCTGAGATCTCCAAACTGTAACTGATTCATCCTGTGCTAGACACATCTCACTTGGTTGTGACTCATCTCTTTCCGCTGCAGTCTACCACTGCCTTTCACATTTTAGCCACCCTGCACATGTTGTAGAAAGTGTGGTCAACAGGCCACCCCCTTCTCCCTTCTCCCCTTTGTCCAGCCTCCTCATCAAGCTAGGACCTTACCCAATGAGCACCAACCCATCTGTGGTGGACAGAGGTCTTTCAGAGCATTGGCTTGTGAAGAAACCATGACACAGATGATTTCTATATCTTCACATCCCATATATATTAAATAATTCTCCCCTCTGTGCCTGAGGAGTACTGAACTTCCAGTGAGAATGACTAATGAATTGGAAAAGTCTCCACAGATGCCCCTCAGCCACTGTCCCCTGGCTGTCAGAAAGGCAGGGACAAGAAGTGTATGCTGTGTCCTGCTAAGTTTAGGTTATATTTTAGTGTTTCACAGCCAGAATACCTTGAAAGTCTGCCCTTTCTGCTCTTTCTGACTGGTGAGAAGCAGAAGTTAGAGAACTGGATGAAAAAAAACAAGCTGGGAGAGATAATAGATAATTAGGTCATCGTCTTTCTTTTTTTTTTTTTAATTGTAGCAAATTGATATATATGTTCTCAATAGTTTGCATAAGTCACTTTATTTCTGTCTTCCATTGTCCCTGAATAAACTTGAAGGCACCATCTGATCACTATTCCTGGGTGCCTGTGATTTAACTAAAAGATGATATTTTCAGCTTAAGCTTCCTTATTCTCCTCCCTTTCCTCCCTATCCCCACCAAAAAAGTTGAAGCAGTCCACACTTTCTATACCTCTGGCTCCCAGGCAGCATTTGCAATAGTAGGAGCACTGGAAAGCGTAAAAGCCAAATAATGCTAATAGGGCAAACAGAATGTAATTGCTTATGTGTGCTGGTTATATCCTGAAACAAATTGTTTCTTAATGCTGAGGTCAGACAGGGTTTAATTAGAAGAAATACAATTGGTGTAAAATTTTGCAGCAGGCTGCTTGTTTGGTGTCATGCCAAGTCAACATCAAGCCTTTCCAAATGGAAATTTTCGTTAGAGGCCATTGGCAGCCTGGTTAGGCTGAGTTTCAACTTTTCCGAGTCTCCTGGTAACATGAACCTGAAACTCAGCATATCTGCTTCCTAATAACAGGCTGTCCCTAGTGCAACTGTTCTCACACATGCACACGGCTTCTACATATGTAGTAACACGTGTGCTCAAGATCTACAATGGCTACTTTCTTCTGGCCTGAAGCTGTCAAAATCTGCACGCAGATAGGACATTTAAGATTGTGGATAATTTTTTTTTTATTGTTTTCATATCAAAGATAAAGAAGCCTTTGAATCTCAGCAGAGGAAGGGAAATTTCTAAGCCCTTTTTGTTGAGTTGAGACCCCTTTTTTGTTCTGTTTATACCACTCTGTGCAAGGTTCTCAAGGATTCTTACTGATGCTTAAAGCACTGATACTGCTTTTACATTGATTATCACAGCCCCAGTGCTTGTACTGCCAAGGTTAAGGCTGTATCAGCATCTCCTTTATAGACCCTGCTGTTCAAGAGAGAAATGTTTAACTTGAAGAATAAAATTTGCTTCAGGTTGGATATTTTTTTTTTTCCCTTTCCCTAATTTTGTGAGTTAAGTTGGTGCTCATAAAACTAAGGGATGGGCATTCTGGCTTATAGCAAGCAGGCATTGAAGGCTTCTTCCATTCTCTAGCATACCACAATCTTGGTTTTTGTCTTTCCTTCTTATTCCCATCCTGACGTGGAGAACACCGACAAATAGCTCTCAAACAGAGTGTAAGCTAGTGCATGCCACAGCCCATGGACTTTCAAATTAAGCTACCAGAGATACTTGCTCCAGAAAGTGCTGTCAGAAAAAGGCAGGAGCAGTGGAGGATTTGTGGCTACTGTGAAAGCTAGCTGGGGTAGGAGGTGGGCTGGCAGAGAACGAGGGAGGGCATGTGAGCCAAACTGCCACCGCAAATAAGACAAGCCAGGTTATAGGAGAGAGAAACTACTGGGAAGAAAGTGGCAGAGACCCAAGTAGATAGTCGTTGTACAGCAATTTGTTAAAGTAAACAGGAGCCTTTTCATTTCGGTATCTCCCCGCCCTGGTTCAGACTATACCTGAATCAGCATTTACAGAACCACCTCCTCCCTGAAGGTGACATTTTCTCCTCTTTGTGCTTTTTTCAGCCAACTGCCCGTGACTGGTCCCCTATTTTCTCTCAATCTTCTGCTCCTAGTACCTTTTGACAGAGCAGCACATTCTGCACCCTTTCCTCTTTGTTATCTGTGGACCAGTTGAGATTCAATGTCGCCTCTGTCTTCCTTCACTCCTGCACCAATCCTGCTGTATTTGCCTGTTGGAAGAATCCATAACCCTGGTATGCTGTATCTGCCTGGCTGCTCTTCATGTGCACAGCTCACAGCATCAATGATAGTTAACCATATTCTCTAGGGGCATGTATGTACGGGGAGAGGAGAAAACAGAAAACGAGTTGTGTTGCTCTTCCTCATCTCTGCCCACATACTCCAATTAGGGTTCAGTCTTTACAGCAGGAGAAAAAAAAAAAAAAAAAAAAAAAAAAGGATATTCAGGTTTGGCAAGATAAGAACATAAATATGGGAACATCCACTGCACATGCATGTTCTGCCACGCAAAAGTACCTTGAAATATCTGTGTCGTGAAAGTTATCAAAAATCTCTGGATAGAGATTTGGAGACTTAATCAGATTCTGTAGGGTTTGCGGAAAATAATCTTTTATATAGAATAGGAAGATTCTGTACAATTATTTTTGGGGGGCAATCAACAAAATTATCTTGACATGACTAAATGGAGACATCACAAATATTCTGCATATTTCTGTTTCTGTCTTTTCTTTGCTTCTAGGGTGCAAATCTAGGGTGTATTTCATGGTGCCAACTGTCTGTGAGGTTTTTCCCAAGCTATGGCACTGATATCTCATTCTGGCACAGATTTTACACCTTTGGATCCCTGGTTGAAGGGACACAGACAGGTCAAAAATGAGAAGTGGATGATAGCCTATGCCTTGGCAGCCCAGAGCTTCTGCATGGCCCCAGGAAAACCACTACACATCAACTCAGAGAGTACCTTCACAAGCACCCTGATAACCCACCTGCTCCCCCACTCCCACAGAGTCTACCTCCCTTTGACTCTTCTGGGGCTGGCTGGCTACTTGGTCTCCCCTTGGCAGAGCAAAGGCAGCAACACTTTTTCCTTCATCAAAGAAATAAACAAAGAGCAAGGTAGAAGAGGGCAGCATGTTGACTGCCTTTGCTTGAAGTTTTGTTAATTTGGGGTTCAGAGTTTCTCACTTCATTAATCACATTTTCATGCATGTGTGACTACGAATGTATGTATTGGGCTCCGGTTCTGGCACCACAGCAGAGGATCCAGGTGAGCTGGGGGTTGCAGGGGTAAATATAGTTTCTGCCGTGTGATCATCTCTCCTCTGTTCTTAAAACCCCCAGCCTTTTCCTGAATTACCCCGTGGGTAGCTTAGTAACAGATATGATGGCCCATTCTTTAGCACACTTAAAAAACTAGAAAATACACTGCCATTCTAGAAAGAAACAAACAAAACTAATGAACTGAAGGTGTTGTCATGGAAGTGTTACTTACAAGCATGGAAGGGGCAGCTGCCCTTCACTGAGCTCTGCTGAACAGCCACAGCATAAAGCAGTGCTCCCCGTCACGTACAGCCAGGAGGCTGCAGGCTCTGTAAATGCTGTTTGTACAGATGACGAGTCCCCTGCCGAAGCGGGTGATCGGTGGACCAGGGTCAGAGACATTAACACACTCAAAGATACATTGCTGGATGATCACTTGTACTGGCCATTGCCATGCAGAAGGCACGTTAGAGAGAAGCTTGGCAGAGCTGGGTAGCACTGAGCCTCTCTATTTGCATGCAGCACAGGAAAGCAAGAAGTGCTCGTCTCCTGTTTAAAGGCAGCTACTGCTGCTTCACTGGGAGCTTTGGCCTTTTCAGTGGGGAACCCAGGAGACAGGCTGTCAAAACAGAAGTCTCTTGTTCAAACTACCAAGCTTAGGAAGTGGGGACAGTGAAAAAAAATTAAATAAAAAAGAAACCCCAACATTAAAAAGGCTCAGATCAGTCAAACCAAAGACAGTTGTTGTTTCTCGGTTGGCTTTTTTTTTTTCCTTTCTGAGGTTATTTAGTTATTTTTAGTTGGCTGGATGCAGAAGCAAGAAGTGTGGAGTTCACTCAAGGCCTTGAAGATAAATTCATAATTCAGTTTTGCAAACAGGCAAACAAATAAAAGTTGACTTACGTGGTGGAGGTTTTATATTTCCTTATTGTATTTCCTCTGCTTTGTACAAATCTTCCTGGAAATCTCTGTAGTAATTCTCACTAACAGCTGTGATGCCTACTGTGCAGGGCAGAACTGATCGACTGCAGGGAATCCTTCCATTTTCATCTTTTTTTGTTTCAATCGTCTCAAATTTCTTCTCCTTACTAATCCCCCTTATTCCCTCAGGAGCTGAAAGAAGATTTAATTGTTAAATTTGCATGGTAACTCAGCAAACAAACTCTCCAGTTTTGTGTAGATCTTTACCCATTGTAGGTTTCATTTTAGTTATAAATCACTTACTTCTCTATGCTCAGCCATGATGGCATTTCACACTCAGGA
Source organism: Falco naumanni (assembly GCF_017639655.2). Classification (NCBI taxonomy): domain Eukaryota; kingdom Metazoa; phylum Chordata; class Aves; order Falconiformes; family Falconidae; genus Falco; species Falco naumanni. Next base: position 48,063,631 of record NC_054059.1, read on the forward strand.
GGCTGGTGCAGAGAAATGACTGAGGGACAGTCCTTGTGGGTTTTTTTTGTTTTTCGGGCTGCTCTTTTATATTGTAGCTTACTGCAAGATTATTTTGAGAATGGGGCTTTGCAGATGGATTGTGTTTGCCCTTTCTCCACAACTATCCATGTGATAAAATAATCCTGCCATAAGCGGCTTCTGTCTGGTAGACTTCTTGTAGATGTTGTAATTCTGAATATGAGAAATAACTTAAATCTTATTTAAAGCCATGAAACATACTAAATAAAAAAGCATTTTCACATTGCTGCATTACAACACAATGGTTTGATTTTAAAAATAATTTGCAAGTATAGGGGTTTGCAGGGTTTCTGCAGGCCGTGGAAAAGATGAGATATTGTTGGAGTGAACAGAAACGTCTGTAGTTCTTCTGCGTTTCTAAATGCAGTCCACGATACCTCATGCTAACATCTAGAGCCTTTTAAAATCATGACACAGACTAGACAGTGACAGAATAGACAATAGACAACATCACATCACTCTTACAGTTGGATTACTAGGCCCAGCTGTCCAGAGGTGTGGTGGCACATTGCAGTGGTACAGCTTTAGTATTTAAGGTTTTGATGATAAAACTGTCCACAGTTCCCTCTACATCTCTACCCTGCTGCACTGAATCTGTTTCCCATGACAAACTGGCTTGACAACTTCAGCCTGACTAATGAAGAGGAAACTCCACAGTCAGTAGGGAGAAGCATTGTATAGAGAGGCAATAGCCTGGCTGAAGGTGTGTGGAGCTTCTACTTTTGATGTTGGCAAACAAAACTACTGCAAGCGTCACTCCTCCATGAAATGAAGAGGTTGTGCAGCCTCCATGCTTTGAAGTCTTCAAGACCCAACCCTGAGCAGCTTGGTTTGAGCTCAGCGCAAACTTAACTTGGCTATGCAAACTTCTCTTTGAACAGTTCATTCACTGATACCCTGTTTCAGCAGAGCATTTTAAAGCACATATTTCATTTTAGTTTGAAGCTCCCAGTGCTTCAGATCCAGTTTACTTTCTTGAGTTTTGCAAGATGTCAGCCAAGAAGAGAACTTTCCTGACAACATCCACAGATCTGCTTACTCAGAAATAAGCACAGAAATTCATAAAAGTAACATAGCCTTCTCCATTACCTCCGCTTAATGCCGCAAGCACAGCCAGGCTGACCATGAAAGGAGCTCTCTGACTGCATTGCTCCCCCTGCCATGCACCAAGACTGGGCTGCATCTGCCTCCCAGCACTGACCACTTCTATCCCCTCCTTTAGTTCAGGCAAAGCCTGAATTAAATAACACGCAAATGCCTCTATCACGGATCTGTACTAATGTCCACTGAAGAGTCATAATAAAGTATATCCCACAGAAGACATTTGCTGACTTTCTTTTGAAAAGAACTGTAACGTCTGTGTAAATTGCTTGCAGTAAATAATGTATCACAGGGATGGAGCCACTTGCTCCTGGTAATATATACCATCAAATATCTGAATGAATTATTATTTTTTAATGAGATACAAACCGCATGTGTCACTTCCAAAATGTGCCTTGTGAGTGTTAAATTCACCTCATGCAGAAGTTATGATAGGTGTGACTCACTCAGACAGTACTGTTTATTTTCAGTTCCAAGACTACTCAGCCATTTTTGCCAGGAACACTTGGACATAGCAATTTCAGGCTGTTTCAGATAAATGTGTGCTTGTGATTCTGAAACTCATGCTCCATAAACATCAGTGCCTTTAAATGATAAAGGAAATGTTGCAGAAGTAGATTTACAGAATGGAAAAGTGCAGCTTAAGATCCATAAAATGTTCTAGGAAAGTCCTACTGCAGGCAAAACAGCTCAAATGTTCTTCGACTCTTCCCCTCAAAATCTACAATGCAACGGTGCTGCTTGTGATGTGTTCTTTTGTGCAGGGTGCATGATCTATCTCATTCTCCCAAAATTAGCATCTTAAGACAGCCCTGTTACAGTGAAGTGATGTTGGATGGAGATCTGCCTGGCATCTCTTCTACAGCCAGCTGTTTTCAGAGGGCTTACAGAAATTCAACTGCTCTCAGGAACTTAAAGTAATACCTGATATACGTGCCTTGATGTAGTTGTGGGAACCTTGTGTACTTGCTGTTTTGGACTGTGACAACTGCCCCAGACTTACCTTTCCTCAAGCCTTACCTCTGTACATTTTTTTGTTGTTGGGGTGGGAAAGGAATACAGTTCCATATTGACCTTCTCCTAAACCCTCCCACTGGATATCTTTTATTCCCACTGGCAAAGAAAACAACAATTTATCTACTTTCTCCGTGTCAACTGTCTGCAGCGAGTTTATCCTACTGAACTGTGTAACTACATTTATGCATTAAAGAACAGTCAGGAGAAATGTGAGGCCCCACTTAGCCTTGGAACATGTTGATATTACCTATAAGGCAAGCCATTCCCCAGGAGTTATGAAATCAAATAGAGAAATTAATTATTGAATGATCGGTTGTCTCAGATTGTTGTTCCCAAGGAAGAGGAAAAAAAATGGGTGGTTCCCCTTGAGATATGAGTCTACATGAGCTTAACAAGGCAGTTGTGAATGAGAGCCATCTACCAGCATTTCCTCCCACTGGGGAAGTGTTCTTGGGACTATGAGGAAACTTAACTCCGTTGGATGCCTGAGCAAGCATTTGCATGCACTGTGACTTAGGAATAGGTGCGATCTTGCAAGTGATATAGCACAAGAATTCCATGTATTTTTTTCACAAAAATCACATTAAATTATCAGCCTGTTGCTTTCCCAGCATGTTGTCTCACTGATCTTGAAAGGGCCATCCTGGTGTTGGGGGAACAGTTACCTGGGTGATACTCAGTGCTGAGACCCTACAGCAGTACAAAGAAATCTGAGAGCTACATGAAATTCCTTTATGCAGACAATTTTTTCTCCACTAGTCTTTTGAACTCCAAGAGAAGCATAAGCCCTGACTCAGGCAATGCGGAGTGTTTGCTCTGGCACCCAAGCCAGCAGATGTGACTACTTGGCATCCTTTCCCGAGACTTGAACCTCATGGTATGTCTATGCCAAATGTATCCACATTATGCAAGAGTAATGGAAATTCGCCAGGCAGAGCAATGCTATGTTTTCCCGGATAAATGTTGCTCAGTTTAATTTTGAGGAACTGACTGATAAAAGCCTCAGTGATTACCTTGTTTGCCTAACTGTCTTCATTCTGTAAGATCCAGTACTTTTGCTGGCAGAGAGAATATATGAAAAGCATGAGGGAACAAGTGCATCAGAGGAGGAAAAGAGGCCAAGCAAACCTCTTTCTGAGAGGTGAAGCACCCACCTGAGAAAAAGGGTTTCTTTTCTCTTTGGAAGATAAGTTGGCTGCACAGAAGGACTACTAAGAACATCTGACATCAGTTGCCATCTGACATGGTTCAACTGACTCAAACTGCATGGTCACATTGAGCTATTTCTTTCAGTTTTTTTCTTTTCTCTAATTCCAGGCAAAGTTCACCATGGGAAGATGCTGGTGATGAAGGCCATTTGCCTTTGGCAGCATCTGGAAGGTGAGACATAAATGCAGAAACTCGTGCTACACAACATCTACAGAATATAAGGAAGCAGAAAATGAAATGTATTTTGGACAAGAAAGTGCATAGGATTAGCTAACTGGAAGATACACACTAAAATTAAAAATTAACTTGATTATCGCCACTCTGCCTTTCATGTGAACCAACTAATAGTTGCCTACAGCCATTGTACCAGAACAAGACTTTTTATTTCATATTTGCATAGTTCACATAACAATACGGTCCTGTCCCTGGCCATGGTCTCTGATCACCAATACAGCTCTGAAAAATAGTAAACATGTTTTGTTACCTTCAACAGCCAAAGGCACTTGCCAGAACCTGACTCAATTGTATTTAACATGCTTGTGACATTCACACACAGGGCAGCCCAAATCAAGCAAAGAGTCAGGGATACATGCAGGGAGCTCAGATCCAGCTCTGAAGTTGAGGAAAGAAGTAAATATCCCACAGAGCCTGTCTGAGGTGTAACAAAGCTACTGTCACCCAACCAAAGTCTTGATAAAACAGCTGGAGCATGCAACGCCTTTTGTTGCCAGATCCTTCATTTGACAGGGCGAAAATGCTATTGTAATTGGAGGAACCCCTCAAGTAGTAGCAGGGGATTGCTGCTACACTATTACTGCAATTGATGACTTCAGCAAATAGCCAGAAGTAGCCATTACTTCCCAAGTTACTTCCACTGCAGTAATCAAGTTCTTGTTAACAAATTTCAGCCGTGAAGGAAATCCAAGAGAAACTGGCTGATAACGCTGGACTTCACCTTCAGGAGAAGAACTGAGGAAGAGACACAGTGGAGTGCAGAGCTCCTGCGATTTATTATCCAGGGTCAAATGGGAAATGGAACCATTTTCACAGCATTTTGAAAGGCTGTTTACAAACCCTTGGCCTAGAAGGAAAATATTGAAAACTATTCACTGTAGATGTCTTAGCCAACCACTGGTCTGACATGCAACAAGCCATGTGTACCCTGCAGGGCTGCTCTGCAGAAGGAGCACGGAAGACAAGCGAGGTGCTAATGTTCTCCAAAGCCCCATACAAACAAGAGTTACTGCAGGTTTATGGCTGGGTGAGTAGTTCACAGCGAATAACTTACTGGACTAAAATGTTTGGGGGTTGGTTTTTGTTTTTTTTTTTTTATCTGCAGACATTGTTGTGAGTTTCTCAGTTATTCATTTGAAATTACTGTCCGAGTTGTTTGTTGTTCACAGTAATTCACCAGATGATTAGCCAGAACAATGCTGAAATTCAGGATATTCTCAGATCACTCAGATCAGATATTTCTTTTCCTTGATTAGCTAAATAAGACATTTTGAATCAAGTTTCTGCTTCAATACTTAGGTTTTTGAAACAGAAAATGGCCTTGTGAAAATACTGTCTAATATTTACTTAAATGCTACTGTTTTAATAGCTGGTAGTAGATTCATTCAATAGACTATTTGTGCAAGTCAGCAGATAAAAACATGAATAATCAAACAAACTATTTAAATCATTTAAACACAGCATTATCTGAGGACTAAGTAATGTTTGCCTACTTGAAAACACAGTTGCCAGTTGCGTGCCACAGACTGTATAGGACATACCTTTGAATCCAAGCTGAGAGAGGGGTTTACAGATACAAGCTAAAACTAATTCTACTACTTCTTTCATGCAAATTAACAAAACTGGAATTCTGAACACCAAACAACTTCAGTTACCCAATTTTGGTTTGTGAAACACAAGAGGCCCAGCTACACGTATACATCACAATGGTGAAATACAGGACATCATATACCTTGACCACAATCATCAGGAGCAAAAGATCAGTGATCCCAGCTCTCCTGATGGACTGAGTTGCTTGTTTACCCTCTACAAACATTCCCCAGAAAAAATAAAGTTCTGCCAAGCTCCTAACCACACTGTCCGCACCTAACAACAATAACAAAATCTTAAGCATAGAAAAAGAAAATACATGTATAGTCTTAGACTGTTCTATATTGTTCAATGGTTCAGTTGGTGTATTAAAATGTGTTTTAAGACATTATTTTGGTTAAGTCAAATCCCTACTTGACACTTACAAACAATTTAAGAGAATTAACGTAATTCATATACTGCTTGTTATTCTTCCTGCAGAAGGGAAGAATACACTCCACAGAAGGGAAATTACAGAGATGCAAGTTACCCTGGGTGACAGGGATATGGAGTTAGGCAACATTCATGTTTCATTTTGCTAATGGATTACAATCCTTCTCCTTAGTTAGAAGCGTATGGGCAAAGTAGATGCATGCAGTCTTTGCTTTTTTACTGTAGTCCAACAGGATGCATTGTAAGTTATTCTTACTAAGTGTCAAAATGAGTCCAAGTGACAGATTATGTATTTGCTTACCTACATTTAACACTGGCATCGCTCCATTCACTCACACTAGGGTAAATAAACTGAGGCTCTGGCTCTGTATTCCCCCTTGTTTGATCTCACTCTAGATCAGTGATGCCAAACCACCAGCATTGGCAAAGGAAGATCTGGGCTGGCACCAACGACAATGAGCAAACAACACTTTCAAAACACGTTTGACGCCAGATAGCAAAGAGCACCCTCCCTACTTCAGGAGCTCATTGCTAGAAAGGCTTTCTGCTCGGAAATCCACAACTAACTCCCGCATGTGGCTGGAAGGGCCAACACCACATTTCTCTTCTGCAGCCCCAGGAAAAGAAATTCACTGTATTTATCCCAAACAACACCACATAGGTGGTTCCTACTGACCCAGTCGATCCAAAACTGTGTTTAAAGCGTGAACAAACCTAGCTCAGTAATGCACAAGCAGCGGGCCTGAACCAGGTAGAATTTTGAGGCCAACAACCTGCATTTCAAACCTTTCAGCTTTTACTAAACTTCTTCAGGAGGACACAACAAAACAAAGGCACAGCAAATCTAGGCAGGTCAGGTGTGAGAAAAGGGAGAAAACAAAGGTGTCTGCTCTCGCGAAGTTGTCTGCTACCGGGGATTCCTGGATACTGGTGGCACGTGTCCTGCCCTCATGCCACACTGCGCTCCAGCCGGGAAGCATCGGGCAGGCCCACCCAAGGCGCCGCATGATGCAGTGTGCTGCCACTGGCCCTCTCGTGCCTTATCCACCTGGATCACGGCCATGCCCTTCTACCTCAGCCTCAGAGGGACAGAGGGGACAGTACAGGCCGGCTGTCCTGTGGGGGCTTGGGCTCTTAGGAAGCACAGCCACGGCCGCTCCACACCAGCTGGGAACCCGGATGGCCAAGTCGTCTCCTCTTAAGTGACACCAGCCCCTCACTCCCGACCCCTGACGGATCCAACAGGCTGCGGGGCCCGAGCGAGGCGAGGGCATTGGACCATCCGCAGGGCTAAAACGCAGCACGGACGGCATCTGCTTCGGCACCGTAACGCAGCAAAGAGGATCTCCGGGCTGGCAGGCAGCGGCACTCACCCGGCCCGCACACGAACCCACACCCTCCGCAAACCGCTCCCCACACCCACGCCTCCAGCGCCGCCTGCGCCCATACCCGCCCCACGCCGGGCCGCAGCCCGTCGGGGCACCGCGCCCCGCCTGCAACCCGCTCCCCGCCGGGCCGCGCCGCGCCGCGCCCCCACCAGAGGGCGGCACGACCCCGCGTTCGGCCGGTGGCGCGGCCCGGCCCGCCCCGACCCGCCACCGCCCCGCGGGCCCCGCCGCCGCCCCGCCCCGGCCGGCCCGCCCGCCTCCTCGGGCATTTCGCCCCGGTTCGCGCCCGCACCCGCCGGCGAGGCTCCCGCCCCCGCCCCGCGCACCGCCGCCCCTTCCCCGCCGCGGGAGCCTCCTGCCGCCCCGGTCCCCGGAGCCTCGCCCCCCGCAGCCCGGCCCGGTCCGGCCACCTTCCGCCCGCGCAGGAGCGGCCGCCAGCGGCCCACGGGGACCGTGTGTGCGCCCTTGCGCGGTCTTGTGGGCCGAACCGGGGGGGTGGCGCTGGGCGGTGCCGCGCCCGGGCCGTGGGGCTGTAGTGCCTCCCCGGCAGCCCTGCGGGCCGGGGGTGCTTCCCGGGAAACTTGTCTCCCAGGCTGCGGGCTGGCTGGTGCCCGCAGCGTTTGGTGGCCGGGAGGTGACCTCCGCTTCTGAGGAAACTCCCACTGCAAGATGTTTCTGGATATTTTTCTACTAGGCCGCAGCCCACCCTCGGCTTTCTGGGCAGCGCTGTCTTTTCATTATAGGTGGGAGCGAGCGACTGGTGTGGTGGGGCACCGCTGGAAAAACACAGCTATGAATGTGAATAATCTGCGTTGATTCTTTCAAAGTTCACACCCCACGAAGCTGCAGAGCAAAGCCAAGTGGATGGGAGAGGGATGTTTCCTAAGTGTTAACTGGCTGTTGCAGAGCAAGAGGGCAAAAAAGCGATCCCCTGAAGACAGATATCATTGCCAAACCGTATTGGTAAGATTGCAAGCTGCAAATACAGCTGAAGCCAGGGAATTTGCCAAAGGAAAAAGAAAAAAAAAAAAAAAGAAAAAAGAAAAAGAAAACAGATGCAAAACAACAAAAAGATGCCAGAATAAAATGAGTTTCAGGCCAGCACTGGAACACACCTCAGTCCCTCACCATTCAGGATGATTGAAATAGATGGAAAAGGGATTAAGGTCTAATCCAGCAGTTGCTCTGTTTGAATTAATCTCACAGGAGTCAGTCAGGATATGTGTATTTAAAGAGGGGGAGAGAGAGAGAGAAGAAAGCAAGCAAGAATTTCCAGGATCAGGCCCTGAATATAATCTGAGGAGATGTGAAATAGATCCTTGAGCCACACTCATTTTAAACGCTGATCATCTGATCTACACCCTCTGAGATATTTCAAACAGAAAAGGCAGCATTGCTAAATGTGCAGTTCTTTCTGAAATGCTGGACTGGACCTCTGGTCTCCCTGCCAATTTTTGGCTGCAGTAGAGGCAGTAGCCATTTCGCTTGCACTGGCTGAGGCCCCCTCCATCACTGCAGTGCCTTCCAGGGCTATGATCTTGCTTTCAAATGCCACTGATTTTCCAGGACAGTCTCAACTATGAGGAGACTGTCCCACTGGGTCTTGGGTTTCCTGAGAGCCTGAGTGATTAAAGAGATTCTTCTTCCTTTTGAACTCAGACATTTTCCAGAGCTGCCTTCTCTTCCCTGAGTAACATTATCAATCTGAGGCAGGGCACTGAAATATCTACACGAGCACTGCCAAAAACAGCCTTGCATATTTCCAAGCAGTCATGCAGCCTTTAGTAAATCACCTAAGTGTGAGCAAACTGTGCTTCAGGCAGTGCAGAAAAAAGACAAACCCAAATTCTGGGGACAAGGAGTACGAAGGAAGCTTCTGTAGACACAATGGTAGGGAAGGCAAAATAAAGTGCTAGCCCCAGTCCCTAACACACGGTATCAGCAGCTTCCTTCTGCATGTGTGGGTGCCCGTTACAAGTGCAGATGGGTGTATCTGAGGCAGGAACCAGCTCACAAAAAGGGAATCCTATAAATTGCAGCCCAGCGCTGCAGTCCAAGAACTAGGTACTCATTTTAGTGATTCTGACTATGAAAAGTGCTGGGTTTATAGTTCTCCAGCAGTCCTCAGCATCTCTAGAGGGACCAGCAGTTCCTTGCAGAATTGAGACCACTTTCAACGATATTGTAACATTAAAATAAAAAACCAAAAAAACCAAACCAAAACAAAAACCAACCAAAAAAAAAAAAACCAACACCAAAACCAAAAAACACCACGAACACCAACATGGCAACATTGAGAGCTGAGCTTACTCCTGCTTCTTTTCCCAAGTAACAAGGAAAACCCCTTACTTTGGTGCATCAATATGTAAAAAACACCAATAGTCCACAAACTCTTAAGAGAAATAAACCTTTTGAGGAATCAGGTAAATTCAGATTACAGTACTTATCTGTTTGCTGGGAACTGAGGGGAGGGGGTGAAAGGGATCACTCAAGGACAAAATAAAATTACAAGATGAGATTGTCTAGGAATATGAGTCTTTCCCATGTTAGAAGCAAATCAACAAATACACGCTCCTGCCTTTGTGGAGGTAAAGAAAGAAATGAACACTGAATGACAAAGCCACCTTTCCAAAGATTTTTAGCTCAGGTAAAATGAATGAAAAATGCCAGTGGCCCCCAAAAGTAAATACCACTGAGTTATCTGAGCTGGGCACATGCAGTACACCCACCAACAGTATAGAGCAGCTGTTGGGACCTTGGGATACAGACAACCAGTGATGAGAACCCAGTATGCTGGTAATGCCGCTTTGCAGGCAAGGGGGGTCACAGCTGGGATCCCAGACCTCCAGAGCGAGCCAAACACTGCGGCCTGGGTTTGCTCTGCAGTGCTATTTTGAGCATAAAAAAACACCTACCTTCAAACATCACTGTCTGCATTCTCATTTTTCCAGGAAAATGTTGGCAATTATATTACTCTACCAATATCAATTGTGCATTTGTGTCTGTTTCTGTACAGCTTGTGCACTGGAAATGTGTTTTGGCTTCAGTTCAAATCCACTTCAGTGCCCCCAAAGAGATCTTCATTGTTATAAAGGCTTGCTGAGATTGTTTCCAGTTTATACACAACTGTTTCTAAAACCTGGGACCCGTGCTTTTGGTTGTCTATCAGGGAAGAGTGGCAAAGATTAAAGAAGTGCATGCCTTTGGCTGCATACTTTAAAATAAAACAGCCGTGGTTTTCAGAAACCACTTTTAAGGTATAATAAATCCGACTTTCTAAATGCCCAAGGCTGTGTTTATCTAAAAGTATCTTGGGGGAGATTGCTATGTCTATTAATCTGTTTTCCTGTTTCCTTACCTCAGGGCTTAAAGGCTACATAAACCAACCAGCTAGAAGGCTGTTAGGGAAAGTCTCCGCAGACAAGTATCTCCCTCTGCTTTCTGTTCTTAAGCAACACACTCCTGATACAGGAAAATCATTAAAGATTGTTATAAAGCAGGAGCAGTAGATGAGGATGATATGATAGGGACAAGCTAGCATGATCTCTTAACAAAACAGTGGATAAAGGACAACCAATGGCTATATTTTATTTAGACTTTCAAAAGACTTCTGATAAAGTTCCTGAGAAGAGGCTATAAAGGAAACTTAGTAACCACAAGATGAGAGGTAAAGTCCTGTGTGGATGCTGGGGGGAGCAGCCCACAGTTGAGAGAACAGAAACAAGAGGAGGAACAAATGGTCCATCTCAGCTACAGGTAGGGTGCCCCAGGGATTAAAAATAAGTCGTGTGCTTGGGATACTTATTAATGATTTAAAGACTGTGATAAGAGCAAAGGAGCAGAGGGGACAACTTTTGTGTCATGCAAAATTAGGTAGGTGGGTCAAATGGAGAAGCATGAGAAATTACAGAGGATGAAAAATTTAAGAAAACTGAGATAGCAGATGAAATTAAACACACACAAGAGAAGAATGATGTGTAGAGAACACTACAAACTACTTACACACATGGGTGGGTTTTGAATTTCTTTTAAACATCCCAAAACACATCAGGCAGCAGTACAGACGACTCAAGGAAACTGGCTTCTGACCAGGCAGTGGTGGTTGAGAAAGAAATCATCAGTCTTTATGAAAAAGAGTTTAAAAAAACAGTAAAGAAAAGACTATAATCCTGTGATATCATATGAGCAGACAGCATGATCTGTTTTCGCCTTAGCCATTACACTCAAGTTCAGCCCACCTTGCACAAAGGAGAAACAAGGAAACTGGCTGCTAAAGAACCCTGCAAGTTTGGGTTTCTTTTGGCTTTGCCCTTGATGTTTGGGTTTTTCTGGGGGCTGGAAAGGCATGGGCTCCCACAGAGCTTTTTCTGAGCCAAAGGTAGCCAGGGCAGCTCTCTTGCATGCGGACTCACTGTTACCTAGAAGAGATGAGCTCATACCACGGTGTTTCCTGTCAGCAGGCCACCAACAGCTGCCTGGTTTGATTAAACTTCTGGGAAGTTAGTGTATTTGAGACATTTTTGCTTCCAAACAGGTTAGAAATGACCAAGTAGTTCAAAGGTTACTGGCCACAGTGAAGGTGGAAAGGCACACACTCACACACGTGTTGGGATGGTTGTTTCTAAGCTGAGCTGAAGAAAGCAGCACTCAAAGTTCATTACCAACAGCCAGAAGTGTGAAGAGTGAAGTAAACTAAGGCAGAAATACAACACGCTTGGCTATATTGATACAATATATATCAGATAAATTTAATAAATACCTCTCTAGATATATTGTACCAAGAATGCCAGGTGGATTCTCTGTCTTTCCATGTTACGCTATAAAAGCTTTGGCACACATTTAAGCTAGAGTTATGAAATATATTTTATTGCACTATAATTGGGTTGGTTGGGCTTTGACATCTATCTTTACTAAGAATTGACACTTAAAATCAATATTTATTTGGGGCTGACAGTTATCATAGGTTAGAGCTTTTGCTCAGTCTCAGGCTTTTGGTCATTTTTAACAGTAGGCAGAGAAGCTGCACTCTGCATCTGAGAACGTAGGATCCATCGTCAGGAAGCATCAACAATCAATGCTTACTCAGTGAAAATATACACTGCAAGGACAAAATACATGTTACTAACCTCTGGGACTCAGTGCTGAGGAGAATTATGAAAAAGGGAGATTTAAAATTATTTTTGTTTACTGCATTTAAAGGTAAAATTATAAACTACATCAAACCTGTTATGGGAACAGATAACAACCCCATTGATAGGTACGACATAATAGCCAATACAGAGAGAACAGAAAAAAGATTTGGGGTTGATTGCTGAAGAATGAAGGTCATCTCAGCTCACTTCAGCTATTTAAAAGCTAGGATATTGAAATGCCTCTCTAGCAAAAGGAGAGAGCCAAACTCACATGCAAGGGACCATCCTCTGGAGATGCCTATGAATCCTGCGTTCCCTGTATAAACCCCTCTGTTGATTTAAAAACTTAACTTTCTCTGAAGCAGGGCACCTTAAACAAGGTACCTGTACTGGTTCTGGATGGGATGGAGTTACCTTTCTTCACAGCAGCCTGTATGGTGCTGTGCTTTGGATTTCTGTCTAAAACAGTGTTGACAACACAGCAGTATTTTGGCTATTTCTGAACAGCGCTGGCACAGCATCAAAGCTTCCTCTTTTCTCCACTCCGTCCCCACAACCTGCAGTGAATAGGTAGGAGGTGAACAAGAGATTGGGAGGGAACATGGCTATGACAGCTGACCTGAATTGGCCAGTGAGATATTGCATGCCATGTTGTGTCATGCTCAGCAATGAAAACAGGGGTGGAGGAAGAAGAAGGAGCTTTTTGGCTTCCGAGGTGGCCAGGGCCTGGAGACTGGCTGTTCTGCTTGTGGAGATAGTGATTGGTTGCTTGTGATTTTCCTTTTGTCTTTCCTTCACCAATTAAACAAGTTTTCTCACTTTTGTTTTTCCTCTTCTGTCCCCCATCCTGCTGTGGGGGCAAGGGTGAGTAAGCAGCTGTGTGGGAGCCTGGCTGCTGGACAGGGTCAGCCCGTCACAGTAGCTGTTATCCTATGTTCCTAAACGAAAGAGCTGCACATATGAAAGGCAAAGCAAGCCAAATGTACATCTCATAAAACGGGAGTAAAACACCACCAAAATGCATATCTTTGAGTAAATCATAGAGAAATGAGGGTTAGGTTACCTATATTGAGGTGCAGATTTCTGCAAAGCACTTCAATAATATTTTGCTGATGCTAATGGTCTCTGTATCAGACAAAGCTTTGCCTATCCGTCCCACATGCATAGAACGGATCCCTGTCCAAAGTTGTATCTATGAAGCAGTATTTAATGTGCTCCTGAGCAATCCCTCTCAGTCCTGTGCCTGTGGCAATATCACAGGAAATGCCAACGCACAGCACAGAAAATGTCAGCTTTCCACGAGGCAAGCAAAGAAATGCTATTCCTTTGTGCTATAATATGATGCCTCATGCAGTTTTCTTGATGCCAGGTATTTCTTAGTTTATATTTGGCCTGAAGTTTTTGAAGCTGGAGCACACACTGATCTGCTCCATGGGGCCGTTATGCTTAGTGGGAACAGTGTAGTGAGGGAGACTAACATCGCAGCAGTGATCTAGGATGTGACCACAAGTAAGTCACCCCAACGCTGTACTTGATTTTCTCCACCTTTCCTTCACCTATCTGGATTATTAATTTGGATGTAATCACTTCAGAGATAGACTGCCTCAGGTTCTTTAGGCACAATGGCAGTGATGGCTGACGTCTGATGTATGGAGGAGTGGTTGCTGAGACACATACAGGCAGTGTACTGCAGTGAGCTGTAGTAGCTGGAGGTCTGAGAACTGTTGACCTCCCTGTGGTCCTGTTTCTCCACAGCTAGAGGAATCTGACTGGGTATGCGGTTGGGTCCCATGGCAAATCACTGAGGTTTGCCTCCACAGATGTTCCTGGTTTTACTTTCTTCCACAGTCTGGGATTGGGATTGTAGAGGAATGAAGGCAGTGGGTTGATTAGCATTGATAATACGCAGCTGTGGCCTTGCCTCAGAGGCAGTGGGTTGATTGACATGGATGATGTGCAGGTGTAGCTTGTTCTGCTAAGTGGTTAAATAGCCCTGAGGATTGTGGGAGAGGGGGTTGGGTGGAGGAGTGGTAGTGTGGTCTGGTCTCTGGAGGAAGGAGATACTGCACAGACAGTAGAATTTGACCAACAGTAAAGCCTTGTTGCAGTGTACTAGTTTGTTTGTGCTGCAACAATGATTACATTCACACCATCACAGCCTTGTTACTACTGAATTTTTCACAACCTGCATAAGACTCAGGAAAGGCAAGCTGGCAAACATTGGCCTACCAGGGAGCTCTCAGTCCCATCAAATGTACTGCATAATTGTTGCTAGCCATTAATGGAGATGACTGTCACAGGCACACTTTCCATTTCTGTAGTGAGAGGTTCTGTGAAGTCTGGAAAGAAACAGGAAGGAAGGTCCAGGGACTGGCAAGCTGCTCTTAGCAGAAGTCTTTTCAATAAAGGTGAAAAATAACTCCCATTGATTTCAGATCAAAAGTCCAAAGAGACGAGGGAAGAGGATGCTTCCAGCCCCAGGAGCAACTGAGCAGAGCAGTGTGTCCCTGGCACAGGAGGAGTGGAGGACATGCCTTCTGCAGCGATTAGGCAGGGCTGCTGGAAGTGAAGCCTGAAAACCAGCAGAACGGAAGCTTGGAAACCACGCCCTGGACTAAAGCGGGTAATTTACCTTATTTGAAATAAAAACTGCTTAGGTTGAAGCCAGGCAGAAATTCAGCTGACTTGAAGCTGCAAGCAAAATTAGCATAACACTCTGCAGGTTGAAACATGGGGGAAGCAGAGTGAGGGATGGAGCCTTGACGGCTGGCAGCAGAAGGAAGCTGCTGCTGCATCTACAGTCCTATTCAAAATTATCCCTTAAAGCTAGAGTCATTGCAAGACCAAGCTAGAAGACCATAATAGTGCCTGCTGGCCTTAACTGCAACAAGCAAAAAAAGACAACTGTAACAGAATAATCATTAAAAGGAATAAGAGTATGACTAGCCCCCCAGATAGGTAGAGCGTAGTAAGTACAAATGACAGACTGAAACATCTTGGCCAGGAGTCTGTCAGTGTAAATCAGTGTAGCTATGCCACTGACTTCCACAGTGAAGCTGGGCCAGTTAAGCTCGTTCATTCCATTAAGAACCCAGATCTTGAATGCAAGTATGTATAGCCAGTGTCTGCGAAGTGCACTGTGCTGGGTGGGGGCTGGGGGAGGAGAGGTCTGCCATATCACAGCTTCGGTATCTGAAGACATGTGATCATAGTGGTAGCCAGATAGGCTAACTCAGACATGCAAGATAATGTGTCCTGCTACTGTGGTTAGACTAATTCCAGTCCCCAAGTTAATTCTTGTAGAGCTAGCTCGTAGAATGAGCCTGTATAATTCAACACTACATTGCATCGGCAAGCCCTTAAGAAGCATGGCCGCATATGTGTACAAGCAAGACAGTACACTTAAGTGATGCTGTATTCACAGGCTTGTGTATATCTGGGAATTTTATTTACCCATGTACTGATGACCAAAGATCCAGTTCTTTTCCTAATTTTCACAAACCAGCCCCTGTGTCAGTAAGTAGCTTATTCTGAAAGACATAGCGATTAATGTAGCCAGCTATAATAGGGCACCAAGGATTCTGCTTCTGAATATTTTCCCTGCGCTTACACTATCAGCAATAAAGGTAACCTCTCCTTAATGTTTGAAATAAGAAATTATTTCTCAACATGGAGATTTTACACCAGTGCGCCAGGGTACAATCCAGTGTCATTGCGTGCTGAGTAAGATAGTGTTGTGTCTGAACAGCATCGTGTTCTTTCTGCAAAGTAATATTTTCCAAGGCCTGGAGTGGATTTCCAGGACTACGTAGGAGTCTTACAGTAACGATCCCTTAAAAAAAGATCCAGAATGTGCATTTTGAACAGACCATGCAGAGTAGTTACTGTGTCATTAGTGTGCCATTGATCACCATTTTATTGAGTTAATCTTAGTTTTGATACAATACCCCAGTGTCTCAGGATCTCGGCTGCATTTACAGGAAGAAGCGGCTGGGTGGAATGTGTGATCAGCAAGTTCACCAGTGTTTTCAGTGAAGCATAAACATGAATGAGCCTAGACATGCTTGGAAGCCCAAGAAAGTATTAATGCAACTTGCTCAATGTTTTTAATGAAGGTGTTTGGAGCAGTGAGATCACAGAAGTGGTCTCCAGCTTGAAGAATAATCACACATCCATGTTGAGTCAGCTGAAGAGAGCAATGACAGCAAACACACATTTTCTAAAGGAGGCATTTCTGTGTGATTATCTTCTGCCTCTGAAAAACTGGCCCTAGCTGAAATTTTGAAACGAGTCGTCTTCTATATATCATGGATTCCACACACATAAAAAGAGCAAAAAATACACAGTGGGCTTTTTTTAAAATCTGTTTTTCCAGAAAGAAATACTGTTGCAGACATAAAAGTTTTTCCAGGCTTGCCCTGGGCACTCCTTGAAATACACTGTACGGACAATGCACAATCAAACCTCTGGCTGTCTCCAGGAGATACTCATCCTGTCTCTCCTTGGCAAGCTGGGTTTCCTGTCCAGCCCCACTGGATTTATTGCCTCATTGTGGTGGAAAAAAAATTGAGACTAGTGACAGACCATATATGGGTATGGAACAACTGAGATGAACAAAAAGGGGAAAAAAAAAAAGTGGGTATAATTACAAGTCAATTAAATATAAATCGTTACAGGGATAAGATGAAAGGAGCAGCATGCAGAAACCTGCAAGAAATACAGGTGTTCCCTGGCTTTCTCGCTCCACCCTGCGGATTAGCAGGACTGAGGAGCGGTGCCCATACTGGCCCTGTGAACAATCTTCACATCTGCTGGGTGGGATTTCCAGCCCTCAACAAGCACAAGGTAGATTAATGTCGCAACAGCACCATTAAAGAAAGCAGCGACAGGAGGCTGAGATCTTTTGGCCAGGTTGGTTTGTGCTTCCATTACTGCCTGGTAACACATAACTCTTTATGAGGGCATAAAATTGCCCTTTACTAATGTTTTTCTCATTCAAAGGTCAGCAAAGCCACTGTGAAAGTTAAAGAGGAGGTGTGCATGGCTCTAATGGGACTGCTGACAGCAGCCAGCCACCTTCAGAGAAGAGAGACTTAATCTGGTATCTCATAAGGGGCAACCTGTGCCTGCTCCTCCATCTGCGGTGTGGTCATCACCACCACAGGCCGTGGGCACATGTGGCCAGCAGGATGGCAGCACATTTGCCACAGTGCAGATTTGCCCAGCTCACGCAAGGTTCGTAAAAAGCCAGGAACCCTTCTTTATTCAGGCTGCAGCAGAGACTGAAAAATGACAGGCTAGAGTCAAACAAGGCAGGCCAAGGTAACCTAGTCCCATTAGGAATTGAAAATGGCCTCGGTTCATTCAAAAGAGTCACAAACCCAGAGTGCTTTTTTCAGAGGCACCATCCAGTTCTGACTCAGAAGCACAGGCAGCGTAAAGCAGTGTGGCTCCACAGATGGTTCGCACCAAATCAGCTGCTGGCCAGTGTGTTAAAAAAAACCACCCTCAAATTGTCAGTCAGCCTGTGCTTCATTATTTGCTTCTTACCCATTTCTAGTGATTCTATACCAGCTCTGATAGGCGACAGTGCCATTGAGAATCTGCTGATTCAAATCCCTCCCTCCCCAGCAGAAAGCCAGTGGGAGGAAGGAAGAAAGAAACCCAACTCGACATTCTATTTTTCCCCCTTCAAATAGACCCTAAATTGCTTCTTTAATGCACTTGAGGTTTTGAGTGGGGTAGGAAGCTCTGATACAGAATGGGGCTACAATTTTGTTAAAGACAAGCTCTGCAGCAAGCCTGTGAACTCCAATAAATTTGTAACTCTGTTCCCAGTCAGAAACAGAACAATAGCCTCTCCCGTTTAATTGTGGATTGCAGCGAGTGGTTTCGTGCTCAAACCCTCTTGTTATGTAGTCCTCTCCTTTTAATCATCAAAGGTGATCTCTGCCAAAGCAGCTGACAGTTGCATTTGATCAAGTGTAATAGGAACAGTCAGATCTTCCAGGATCCTTGTAGTTACCCATTTTCCATGTGTAATTCCAGCCTATTTCATACAAGTTTAATATGACAACTGTATTACAAAATTAGAGGGAGGATTTGGGGTGAGATGACTCACTGGTTTTTTTTTATTATAAAATCTGATCTCAAAACAAAAGCCATTTTCTATTCCCAGCCCTGCAACTGACCCCCTGTGTGACCTTGAACAACCTTTGATGTCTAGATCCCTTCTTCGGCTTTGCCTGTCATTGCTATTTAGACTGTGAGCTGAGCAAAGCAGGGACTGCCTGGTTTGGGGTCCCAGTGTAACAGCCAGCACAGAAGAGTGTGCACTTAAGAGCTGGACATTAACAACACTTACATACATGTTAGTATCTATGTAAATATTTGCATTTATCACAATATATATGCACCTATATATCATGGAAACATGCTCCATAGTGGTTTTAATTTGAGAATGAGTACTTTAGGGGTGAAGAATCCTATTTTTAAAACCAAGAAAGAAGATCCATCCTTGACCCTTCAATACAATTGCACTTCAATTAGGTTTGCCAGGAGAACAACTTTTGGACTTTGCCCTGCAGTTTTCACAGTTCAGTTTACATTGGCCCTGGCAAAACAAAGCAAAATGTCTGTCGTGTGAGCCAGCTGCTATCTAGACCCACCAGCGATGCTCAGAGGAGTCCACCGCCTGGGTGTAGACCACATCCACTATGCATGGAGTCCATTCTTTATTTTGTTACACCACAGGTCAGGAGGAGCAACAAATCACTCGCACTTGTGTCAGATGTCAGCATTTGGGAAGGTGGTTGGTGGTGGGGAGGGGAGAGCGGAAGACAGTCAAAATGAAAATGGTTTGGTTAATTAATTGCAAGCACTGCTTGAAGGACCGGCACGTATATTTAATCAGTTGCCTAGTAACAAACGGTGTATGATGTGAATGCTATCAGCCCGCGGCGTGAGCAAAGGATGGTCCCTTTCTGTTTTTATCAGCCGCCAGCACGCATACTCTGGGCGTTGCACGCCCTTGTGCTCAGAAGGGCTGCTCTGCCACCTCACAAAAGCTGTACAGTGGCAAGGAGTCCCCCCATTTTGGCTCTGCCATTTCTGCTCCTCCCCCAGATATCTCAGAGGGAAGACTGTCTCTTCTTACAGGGACTGACCTTTTCAATGGTGAATCAAATGACAAGAAAAATTATCCAGATTTCCCCTCCCCTCCACCCACCTTTTTTTTCTTTATGAAGTTATCTACACACTGGGAATAGATCGCAGGCATTGCTGCTGCTCACGTTCTGTTGCTGACACCGGTGTCACCATTAATGGTATGTATCTTCGATAAAAACCTACGTAAAGAAAACCAGAAAATCGTTGGCATTGGGGCAGAGGCAGAATTAATAAGAAAGTGGGTTTCTCGGTTTGGGGTTTTTTTGCAGTGACCTTAAAGAAAGAAGGGCAACGGATGGATAGATGCTGGGTTGCAGCACATAAAACCAGCCCAAGACAAACTGTACAGTTCTGTTTCCTGTAGGTGAAAAAATAACTCATGACCTGACAGGCAACTGAACATTGAGTACTCCTTTGGTGCTAGTTTTAGGAGGGAATTTGACAACAAGAATTTGCTTGTAGTTTTCCACCACCCATATGCCATTATGTTAGCTGGGCCTGATAATGCAAGGACACAAAAAATGCTCACACCGCCTATCCGTATTGCAAAAGAGAAATAAAAAGGGAACATCCATAAAATAAAAGCTCCCATTTATGTTTTAACATGCCATGACAATGTTTGTGTGTCCTTATCAGGGCTTCCTCTCTTCCCTCCCCCCTCTTCATTTGTAAATCCCACTGGATAAAAGACTACATCTTCCATAAAGAATTCCCACCAGAAATCTTTATAAATCCTCCATCAGTGAAATACTCTGCTGTCATGCTGAGCAGAAGCTAATCTAATTAAGACGGCCTCTGCTAAATTTAATAGCCTGCTATGAATTTTTACGGACATCTGGTAACTGGAAGGTTGGAATGACTCTGACACATCAAATACACATTGTCCAAATGACCAGTATCAGGCCGATTATTTTCCCTTTTTCAGTCACTTGTAGCTGATGTAGTATGCAATCACCCCCTCAGGATACACCCACGTGACTCCATCTTGAATTAATGGGGGTTATGGTGCGTACATGTTGGAAAGCAGAACTGGGCCCCTGATGCTTCCTTTAATGTTGTTTTTTCCTGATTAATGAAGGATCAGGATATACATGCATTATTTTTCATTGTTTACAAATACTGTAAACAGTTAAGCAGGAGCTGGAGCATCTATTAGCACATTTGTCTTTGATATGTGCACGTTACGAACCCAGGCTTGACTGGCAGCTTTTCTCAGTCAAAGCCCTACATCATGTCCTCTGGCTAAGCAGAGTATTCCCAGTGGGGACCAGGTAAGCTCCACCATTTTAATCATCTCTGCCTAGTCCAACAGTGAGGCGTTAGCAGGGGAAGGCAGAGGTTGGAAGGTGGGGTTGTTGGGGTTTGTATCCCTTAAGGTTCTAGTACGAAAACCAGTTGCAGCCCTCCAGCAGTCCCCAAGGAACGGTGAACTGATCTGTTACAAGGCTGGTCCCATCCCATGAACCGTTATTTTGAGAAGGCAGCACGTTTACAGAAGTGTATGTCATTCTCCCCGTCTTCATGAACCACTGTCTGAGAATGCCACGTTAATGAGCTCCTGGTACTTTTGTGGCTTACTAACTCATCAACAAGAAAATGCACGAACATTATTTCCACCCAGCAGATTCCGCTGGTGTTCAGCTCTCCCAGGCATCACCCTGAGCTGTCTATAATAAAACCACAAATACACACACACATATACAGTTTACACTCATAGTTATGTAATTTTCAGACAGGGCAGACAGTACACAAGGCACAGTGCCAAACCTTTCAGAAAAGAGAGTTTACACTTTAAAATACGCATTTCCTTATTTGCTGTCTGGGTAAAGAAACCATTTTTCTCAAACTCCCCTCAGCCATCTCTCCCCACACCCATAACAAAGGACTCAAGTAAATTCAGCAACACAGTGGGAGTTGATCAACCTGATGTGATGAGTTGGCACTTGAAAATTTAATCTCTTTACCATCCACCAGCATTAAATCTGTGTAGTGTGACTTTTAAACACGTGCCAAAGAGCAGGGAAGTTACAGTGCTGGCTTACAGATTACTTAGGCGCTGGCTTCATGGAATGGGAACAAACACATCTGGGGCCAAGTGGAGAAAACTGGGCTCCGAATAAATAAAAAAGTCTCACTGAAGTAATATAAATGTTGGTATAGTTAAGTTGGAACATCTGTGGCGAGAAGAGACAGGAAATCCAGCTGAAAGGACTGGGTTCGCAACTGGTTCATGCACAACCCTATGCGCAGGAT
Organism: Falco naumanni; assembly: GCF_017639655.2. Lineage (NCBI taxonomy): Eukaryota > Metazoa > Chordata > Aves > Falconiformes > Falconidae > Falco > Falco naumanni. The sequence continues at coordinate 48,085,214 of NC_054059.1, forward strand.
AGCCTCCATGACAGTCGGTGCAAATCGATGTCGTGACAGTGGTGCTGCACTGACTTAGTCCAGGCAGAGCTTTTGCAGTCACCTCCCTGCCTCCCCAAGCAGCCAGGTGAGCACTGCTGTGCTCTCTGATGAAAAGAGCAGAATATCAGGTCTCCCTCCCCACAGATTACTGAGCTGGCCACCTTTGTTCAGCCGTTCCTAGACACTCATTGCCTGGCATAAAAGCTGGGGACCTCACAGTCACAAATTTGCAAGCCAGGCCCCAGCTTCCCTTCCCCCCATTGCACCACACTGCTCCCTTCCAAACGTGGACCTCTGCACTCACGGAGAACAACTTTACCTGACGGTTAGGACATTTCATACGTTCTTGGCAAGACAGTCTTGACCTGCTATGGAGTAACTATCTGAATGAACAGAAACAGATAGAGTCTGCAGAAGGATGTCTATGACTTCGTTACAGAGTGACACTGAATCAATTCTGTGGACCAGGCTAATGCTCGTTATTCTTTCTAGGGAACACGTGAAATTAACTTATAGTGGTATAATGTGATTTCAGAAATGAGGTATACATCTTGCCTGTAATGGCTTTTGATTATCAATATCCATGTTTGTTGTTATTCTCCGTTCAGAAGAGAATGAGAATGTGCAAAGGACAGTAAAGGTGTACAAATGTTCATTTTGTTGATGGTAAATAAAATGGAATTTTAAGTAACATGATCAGAGCATTAGCTAAAAATTATGCACAATTATTATAGTTGGAACTAATTTATAACATTCTAAAAGCATCTTAAAGTACATAATTCAAGAAGTAAAAATTCGTGTTCATGGCATGTAGTTTATTCTTTAACTTAAAATTTATGGTAGGTGGTGATTATCTCCTCTGTCTATGATAGACTGTACAGTAAGAGGGGTTTGTTGCTTTTTAAAAGAGTTAAATTTGAGTTAACATTTACAGTCATTTTCAGAAGTTCTTGTGTGTGCCTTTAAAAGCAAATCAAGGAGGGAGGGACGGAGGAAGGGGGGGGAGGAAAAATTGGGAAAATTTGTAAGAATATCTAGACAATTTAGGGACCAGTTCCCACCTATGTTTCATGAAAATGCAGTGGAAATTGGCATTTTAAGTCTGTAGGTATCTGTGCTTATTTACTTCTCTAGACCCTCCACTCAGTCTGCTGCTTCATGGCCATCTAATTTAGAAGATGTGCAAATTTCTGAAAGTAGACATGTACCGTTATGCTGAGGCAGTGACACCAATCTTCACAGGTGCTTCCCAGAGCCACAGGAACTGAAAACGATGGCTAGTGGAGAGCAGAACTGAACACCCCCACACCCAGTGAGTGCCATAGCCACCAATGACTGCCTGTTTTACGTTATTTTTCTGCTTCTCTGAAAATCAGACAGCAAGTCAATCTGGGTTTAACAAAGCAGTTTTCAAGATACAGTCACCTTCAGGAGAAGTTCCTGGCAGTGAGATGCACAAAAGGGCCATGTCACCTGGCCTGCTTAGGAGCCCAGCTCTTGTCAGGCACACCATCTTATGTATCAAAGTGTTGCCTATGTCATTTCTGTTTTGCTTCTAGCTAGCTTAGGTGTTCCTCAGGTAGGTATTTATTTGAAGATTTCCTGCAGCCAGTTTATGTAGACATAAGGAGTCCAGCCGGAGCGATGCCCTAGTGAGGCACATGGAAGCTGGGTGCCATGCCTGTTGTCATGGCAGTGTCACAGTGCTCTTGGATTTCAAACCTTACCTATTTGTCAATTTTGTGAGAATCTCAAACTTCTTAGTAGTTATACAGTTCAAAACTCTTCTGCTCAGGGGGCAGGTAACGGCCACCCAGGAGCTATTCCCACCTGTCACAATTAGCTGAGCTTCTTCTGCCTAACTCTTCCCAGCAGAAGCCCTCCCTCCACTCTGGAAAAGCTCAGGATCTCCTATGCTAAACATATACACAATATTTACATGTGCACTCCCCTCTGAACCTCCCTGTGCAAAACAAGTTCATGCTCTGATCTTCACTGGTAAAGATCTATTGACCACAAAAACATAAACTAACAAGCATTGCTAATTTAATCACACAGTGGCCAACTCCTTTAATAGATGTGACTGGAAAATCTAACAGATACAGAAAGTTTTACTTGTAAAACATCCCGGCAAGTCAGATGCAGGAGAGAATCTCTAGATGCAGTGCCTTCAAAAACTGTATCTGGGTAGACTACGATGTTAAACAGCTCTTCCCACTGAGGATGAGTAAAACAATCCCCTAAAATATACTCTCTTGATTAGCTACTGAAACTCAAAATGAATTTTTTTGACATTAAAATTTGTTTGCATGTTTGTGCAGTGAGAGGTGGACAGTAGTGACTTTTCCAAAAGTTTTCTTTAGCTCAAACCAACAAGTAAGAGATACTACATAGGCAGTTTCTGAGTGTGCTCACAGCTGGATGGGCAGAGTAAGCAATTTTGCAGGGCTTCATGTCCAGATTAATAGCGACATACTAGAGATGTTAATTTTCAGAGCGCATAAATCCCGTATGTTAGAAGCAAGCGTGGTACCAGGAACCCTTGTGGAAGCCCGAACAGGCCACAGGTAACAGCTGTTACTCCAGACCATGCCTGTGCCTGCACACCAGGATACCAGACCTGCTGTAGTACTGCCAGTGCAGTGGTTTTCTCCAGCCTGAGAGCTGGCAGGTTACGTAGGCATTTCTCTTGACACCACCCAAACAGGACAGTGCTGCCCAGTGCAGAACTCCACAAGATTGCTCCTTCTACCCCCACCAGCGGTTTAGAAAAGCAAAGTAGTGATCAGAGGAAGGTTAAAAATTGCATGTGGAAGCCACAGTTTCTGCTAACAGCATGGGAGACTTCTCTCGCCCCAGGGTGCAGGAACTCATTTCATCAAGCTGGTGCCTCCCCAGACTCCAGCACAAAATGATTTGTCAAAACTTTCCCTGCCCCCTCATCCCAACTTAGAGCACACACAAATCTGCAAGGACGAAGCCTGCCTAGCTCCACACTGCGCATGAAAGTCTGTTCTACACACACTCCTGTTTGGGTTTCCTCCAGACCTATTTGTGGGTATCTGCACCTCAGAGGGCCTGTACGTCCCCCTGGAGCCCCTAACGAGGGAGCATTGTTGCACAGGAGGGCTGAGCAGCCCATCTGGAAAGCCTCACCGACCCAGCTGCCTTGCTCCTGGGAGCAGCTCCCGTGGCTCTGCCCTGGGCTGGGTAAGCATGCCCTCAGCAGCCTGCAGTGGGACTTTGGCTGTAGATCAGTGAGTTATTTTCTTAGCTTTACAAACAGATTCTCTTCAGAAACCTGTATTCTCTTCTCTGGTCTATTTTCTATTACAAAAAGAGTGCCTTCTCACAGCAGTTCACTAATGTGTACAGCAAGGTGTAACACACATCAAGAGGCATGATACCACAGGACAGAGCTGTCAGAAACCACACACCCTCCTCCTTTTCTGATACGCTTTAACCAGAAAACCTTCCAGATCCCTGTGAGATCACAGGTCCACCTTGCAGACATAGGGAGCCACGGACTGGCAGCTCTTTCCCTCCAGCCAGCACCTGATACTCCATGCACGTAGTCACCCACCCCTTCCCTGGACAAGCGGCTGAGGGAAGATGAGAACTCAGGCAGGGCTGAAGCAAGCTGTAGAAAACTCCAGGCCGTGAAAGTCTCTTCACTTGCTCTCCTTCCATCCACTGTGTCTTTCCCTTATCTGAAGTGACACCCTAGCCCATGTGCATTGGCCACTGCCCATATCTGTTGCCCTTTTTGCTTTGCCTGTGTTTGAACCCTGCTCTGTATTAACCCAGAGAGCTTCTAAGAGGTCCCCAGTCCCCAGTCTCTCAGACCTTTATTCTAGGCTGGGAGTTTACAAAGGTGAAAGAAAAATTAAGATAAGGGTGTCCCAGTAGCAAGGAATGTTACTTCATTAGCTCAGCTAATGAAGGTAGATCTCAGCATGCACTGTTTACACTGGCCTTGCTCTTGAGACCATGGGTTGGGGCAGCCTGTCCTGCTAGCCTGGTGCTGGAAAGCCCACAGCTGCCACCCTGGTGCCAGGAGAAGCAACAACCTACAGGTGCTGTAAGAGGAACAGTGTCACTGAGAGACAGGCCAGGAGCCCTGAGCTCAGAAATAACCATGAATCCTGATAGAAAAAGCTAAATAGACAGGCCGATGTGAAGAGCTCCAGCCAGAAATTGCACCTGCATACTGGTTAGGGCAATGGTGTGCATTAAACACTCGCTTTCATCTCCATAGGAGCTAGCAGATGTGTTGGCTTCTGTGTCCCTGAGTGGAGTCAAAACCCTTTGAAGTTCCTTTGTGTTGAAGAACAGCTGCAGCAAAGTGCAGCTTAAATCCCAAGCCTACCAAAACTAGTCAGGGTTTATATGTGGCAAAGCGAGCTCCAGGTGGCCCACAGTGGGGATTTAGGGGTTTGCCCTGCTTACACAGCAAGGAAGGTGGTAGAGCTGGCACTGGATACACACAACAGGTACAGCAGCATAACTAACCCACCATAAACAATTCAGGTTTAAAACCCTACTGAAGACTAAAAGATACTGTAGATTTTACTGCAAAAGAGTTAAGCATAGTGGCCAACTCAAGTTAAAGACTGGGTCTGCCTTGTCATTAGCTGGGGTTTCACAGTACAGTAGTAAGCATATATATATTGTAATATATATCGTAAGCATGTATGTCCTGCACTAAACATGGCATCACAGCATTAAGGGCAACTCCAGCATTAGGAAGACAGAATGAAGCCAGGGTGAGTCAATACATGTGGTCACAGTTATGAAGGGGAACCGAAGGGCAATTGCAAACAGCTAAATCCAAAGAAGAATGGAGATCCTGCTTCCCAGTGCAAAAAGGTCCAAAATTAGGTCAGGAAGAGCCAGCCCCAGCCTGATACTGATTGCAATTGCATCCCTTCATCTAGACAAACCTCTAAGTCTTTCCTTTCAAGTCATCTGCTTTACTCCTTCAGGACTCAGGGTTTGGTTTCATAGCTGCTATTCTTTATATCAGATAAAAAATGCAAATGCATGGGAAGGCACAACAAAGTTTGAAACTGGCCCAGAAGGAGGCTAGAAAAATGGAGAACTCCATGTCTCTCTCTGATGAAAGGGAAGGAATCAGTAATGCTGAATGTAGGCTTAGTAGATAAACACTGTATTAAATAAGCATATCCATTCTTAGCCCCTAAGCTAGCAGAGCACAGAAGCACATGCAAAATCAGAAATGTTTGAGTTGTCCTGTTTATTTCAATGGAATTACTTGCATACTTAAAGTTATGCACATGTTTAAATGCCCCATTGTGCTTCAGTCTTAAAAAGCAGTCACTTTTTCATATCCTGTGAGTCGTCTATAATTTTAGCATCCAAGGATGTTCCAGGGGTAAGTATTAATTTTATCATTAGTACAAATAAGAAACGCAATATCAAGGGAAAAGATGGGTCACTCGTTGCATAAAATAATTGCGATGAGATTGTAATGTGTAAACTATGTTGTCTTGACTCTTTGAGTTTGCTTTTCTTGACTAACATAAATACTCCTTTCTACTCATAGGGTAAAAAAATACCTGCATCATAATACATTTTGTTTGCATTTCATTTAAATACTTCGACCAATAACTAATAGCTAAACCCCCAAAACAGTTCTCCCAAGATACTAAAAAATGAGATCCACATTCTTGCCTAAAAGCCTGTTAGTTTATGGCAGTCTAGAAGTGCTGTCTGCAGTTTCAAATGGGCACAACAATTCCTATCCAAAGCCTTGTCAGCTCTTGTATATCTGATCATTTGTTGATCCACACCAAAGCAATGAAGCATGAGCAGGTAAAGCTCTTCTCATGTGTAGTGTGCAGGACTTATCCTCGTTTCACAGCATGCCTGGAGGAGCTCTACTGAAATAATGAACATTTTTAATTGATTGATATCTTCCAACAGAAAATGGCCAAGATTTGTTGTAATCACTCCAACTTCTTTTATACTTATTTGCAAAACCTTTATAACCTGGGGTGATGCAACCCAAAAAGCTGGCAAGTTTTAATATCAGTTTACTATGGACTGAATAGAAGTTTTGAAGTTCAGCACAAGAAAACTGGAAGTTTACAATGGGCTGTTGCAAGCTAAAGCAGTTGATAGAAAGAGTTCCCTAGCCACTGTGCTTGAAAACTCCATGATATACTCAGCACAAAGAGCCAACCCTCCTCTCCTCTTTGGAGGTTGCTCTCCAGGATTTACCCTGACACTTGCTGAACAGACTGCATGAAAGAGATGTCCTGTCTTGTTCTGCTGGTTATCATTCTTGCTTTTTTTTTCCCTCAGAATGATTTCAGCAAAGACCATAAGCTTGTGACAGAGTGAATTTGTGATCTTATCCAATCATCTGGGCTGTTTGCAAAACTTCAGTAGGTGGCAGCGTTTTGTTGATAAATGTTTTGTTATCCAAGTGATCTCATTTAGTGCAACTGTTGCAATATTAATAAACTGAACTTATGATTGCATTTGCCAGGACTGAAAATATTGCCATCCTATCTGGCATTTGCTCTTATCTGAACTGACAACAACATCTATTGTATTTATAAAAGGGGAAAGTCTCTGTGTTCGTATGTGTTAGGGGCAGAGGGGAAAGGGAAAACAAGGGGAGAAGCAAAGGCAGATTAACATTAAAATATTGATGCTGTTGGCCACTTGATTTGTGATTGTAATAGATGAGCTTTCTGCCAATTCTGTTAAATTGTCACTGTGGGGGAGTATATGGCTCAAAAGAATGGTTAGTAGTTTATTTCCTCCCCTCTAGCTCACCAGGCAATATCAAGCCAATGTTGATGGCATCTGAAAGTTGTTCTTACTACTTGGTAAATGTTTGGTGATCTACATTCAATTCTTACTGGATAGGTGAGCATGGCAGGGAAAAATCCCATCAAACCTGCTATTTGAGAAGCCCAGATTATAAAGGACATCAAGGCTCAACCCAAGAAAGGTTCCAGTAAGGATGGAGAGGATAAGTGCTGCTTTACTGTCCTGTTAGGAAAAAATCATTGAACTTCATTAATACAGCCCCTGTATATGTATATATATATATATACACACACACATGACTACGAGGCCTTAATAGAAGTAGATAACTATGTTTATAGTTACGTTTCTATGTAACATGTCCCTAGTTTTGCCTTTTATGAAAATAACATCCTTCTTAGTCCAAAGTTGAATGCACTGCTCTAAACATAAAGAACAACTTGTGCAGAAGAGGACTGTCCTCACAGTCACGCACCTAACATGCAGTTACTTAAGGTTAAAAAAAGAAAAAAATAAAGTCTCTGACTCAGTTGCACTCCCAGAAAAGGAGATCAAAGTCATTTTTTTTGTTAGAGGCCCTTCAGATTAAAACTGACTTAGATACACCAGGCTTTGGGCTAAATCCCACTACCATTAAGATCTATCACAAAGTGCCATTGACTTAAACAGAAATTGGATCGGGCCTCTAAAGAACCAATTTGGACTAATATAAATCCTCTAGAAATTTGATATGATAAATAGAGCAAAGGGGCCGAAAGAGGCCTTATGACCACGTTTGCATATATGGACACGATTTTTATTATTCAGGAAATTCCCTAAGATGGAGTGATCAAGAAGGGAAAGACAGAATCAGTGTTGCCAAGTATCAAGGTGATTTAGACCTTGCAGAGGAAATTGCATAAAGATTAAAAGGTCTTTCAGCTTTATGAATGAAAGAGAATTGGAAAGAAGAAAAAGACAGCTATGCCGTGATAATGGCATTGAGATCAAACATCATTTAGGTATGGCTCAAAGCCTACATAAATACCTGCTCACAACTTCCAATGCAGATTCCAGTGTTGAACCTAGGGGCAAAAGTACAAATGACAACGTGGGACTAAGATATCAGAATAAAATTACACATATAAGGAGGAATTTAAACTCTGATGCCATTAAGAGCAGGTATTTGTGACGGCTTTGCTTTCCACCATTCATGGTTGTGAAATTCATGGGCAGATTCCAAGAAGTCCTTACTCATCCCAGACCATCGTCATCAGACCTGTACCACCAGTGGCACTGAAAAAGTTACCAAGGTTTTAAATACTCACACCAGCTCTGGAGTGATAGTGAGTGGCAGTACCTCTGTTTATAAAGGGAAAATGTAACCTGGACAACTGAAACGGCTGCAAGGAGTTTGAGTCATGTTCAAGAGCTGCTAAGAGGCCTGGCTGAAATCAGACAGACTCGCCCTTCCCGCCTGTGAGGCAAGGGAAATACCAAACCACCACTGGAACTGGGATGTCCACCCAGGTGAAAAGGTGAAAGTGTTTAGAACCAAATCATTGGATCTTGTCACTTCATTGGATGATGTCACTGAACCCGAAGGTGAACTGGGGGCTTACAGAGGGTCAGGATTTCACTCCAAGTGTTTCACTGCAAGATCACAAATTTGTTACTTCCAGTAGACACCTGAGAAAGGATGCCAGTGTGAACTCATGTGTTTATACCAACCCAGATTAAGCCTTAAAAAAGCAGAGATTTCCAAGAGACATCTGATGGCACCTAATCAAAGGAGGGTTGGAACCATGCCTGAGATGAAGGTACAATCTCTTACGGCCACTCCATTTCCTGCCTCAGATAGCTGTGGTGGTGCCAGCCTCCATCAGCCAATCACTAAACTTCTCAACACCAAACTCCGATTTCACCTATGCTCCCTGTCACAGTCATAAAGCTGCATTCTTCTCTGTCTTCAAATCTGACCTAAAAAACTGCTTCCCTACGGCACTGCCACCTGAAGACTCATGCCCATCATCACTGCAGGTGGCAGTGGAGGAACAGCAACATTCACATCACTTAATTTTAAGCATCCAACTAAGTTAGTCACTATGTTAACAATCTGCTTTCTTTGTTTAATCCATAAGGAGAGACAAGATCTTCTCAGGAATGATTAGGAGGGCTCTGATCTGCCCTCATAAGAGCCTGACTGCAAGGTCTGTCAGTGCAGCTATATTTATTACATTGGCACGTAAGTTAGTTCTCTATAAAGTTCTCAATGAACATTCCCCCGATAACTCCTTGGACCCCTCATCTGTCAGTATTTACTTTTGCTTCAAGGATAAGCTCTTTGGGTCAGGTACCATCTTTTTGTCCTGTATTTGTTTAGCCTGTATCCCTATTGGGTTGTTTAGTCTGGAGAAAAGGGGGCTCAGGGGAGACCTTATTACTCTCTACAACTACCTGAAAGGAGGTTGTAGCAAGGTGGGTATCAGCCTCTTCTCCCAGGTAACAAGCAACAGGACAAGAGGAAACAGCCTCATGTTGTGCCAACGGAGATTTAGAATGGCTATTAGGAAAAATTTCTTCATAAAAAACTTATCAAGCATTGAAACAGGCTGCCCAGGGAAGTGGTTGAGTCACCACCCCGGCAGTACTTAAAAGACGTCTAGATGTGGCATTTAGAGACATTGGTTTAGTGGTGGACTTGGCAGTGTAGGTTAATGGTTGAACTCAATGACCTTAAAGGTCTTTTCCAACCCAAATGATTCTATGATTCCATTGGGTGCTAGACCACGCCAAGAGGTAAGGAGGTGTGTGCCTGCTTCCAACCTGCCTCATTCACACCTAGCCTCGAGAGTGCATCCGCTCACCAGGCATAGGAGGGTGTAAATTCACTCCTACCAGTAAATTAGTTGTTCTGTTACCCTGACTGCTCCCAAACCCTCAGCATTGTGGTACCATAAATAACAATAATAGTAAGCTAGGACAGAAGTAGGACTACTCTAACTGTTGGCACAGCTATGTTTTATCACTTGTTTAACAAGCTTCAGTCTTCTACTGTTGTGGGACCCTTGGTCTATGAGGAGAGACTGTGTGGATGTAGCATTAAGTGTAAAGGAATACATGTAGGGAAAATGCTAGAATCTGAGATAAGAAAGGACTTTGTAGATGCTGAGCCAGAATTAACAATGGGATGCAAAGAAGCTGCAGACACCTCAGCATAAAGTCAAGAAAGCTAAAAGACACAGAAGTGAAACTCAAATCAAAGTAATTGAAAGATATGATACAAGCATACGTTGCTTTCAAAGGAATATAAAACCAGAAATTCCTAAAGATGTGAAGCAGCCCAGTGATGGGTAAGAAGCAATCACGTTAATAATGATGGAATATGCAATAACAGGTTTGGATTCCCAATCTGCAAGGCAGTTAGGCCTGTGATTATTTCTATTGAAATCAATGGAAATGTTTTTGTTCAAGTGCCTTGTTTCTATTAAAATATCTCATCTTTATGATATAAAGATGAAGGTGATCAGTTGAAGCTGAGGTGCAGAAGGTAGGTTGTTAACTAGCCAGTTCAACAGATCCTTGTGGCATGGGGAAATTATAGGTGCTGTGAAAAGGGATTTATTCTTCACAAAGGCGTTTGTATGGGCATTGGTATTTATTTGCCTCCATTAGTTGGAGAGTTAATAGTCAATATCAGCACTCTGAGACTGAAATACTTTCTATCCTCAACAAGATGATTACCTGTGTAAATATGTAGCGTGTGAATACAGATGTTAGTGTGCAGATAGGTTTCAGAGAACACAGCACTTAAAAGGGAAAATTTTGCCCTGAGTGAGGAAGAACACAGTATCCGTAGATGGCCTCTAAAAATGTGCCAGCCAGCTCAGACCCCTTCAAGATGGAGGAATCTGCACCACTTGCTATGCCTTGGAGTAAAAATAAGGTACCCCCAGCTTGCTCTGATTCAGTGCTTTTGCTAACCATAGTTTTAATCATAGCTGGATGAGAAGACTAGTGCTTACTACACCACGTGGCTGCTGGAGTCTGAGCAGGGGCCAGTGCATTGGTCAGCTCTTTCCTATGATCTTCCCAAGAGCCTTGGAGATTTCCCATTGTCTTGCTTGCACAAGGAGGAAAAGCTTGCCTCTGCTTTATTTCACCTGCACCTGTAACGGTAAGCACAGCCTAAGACAGGTGGAGCTGAGGCAGTGCCTAGCTACCTTGTTCAGTGTACAAAGGCAGCCACTTGGAAGAAACCAACACTCTTTCAAAGAGAGGGCTAGACCTCCGCTACAGCAGCATACGATCAGATTAGCTCCAAAGAAGCTGGAGTTATCACCATCTCACAGTGGTGATGCAGTTCTAAGTCTGGTCCACAGTGCTGTAAGTACCTAAGCTAAGTTCTGTCTCTGTATCAGTGTATGAATACCGACAAGATTTTACAAAGCTTCAAAATAACAGGAGGGCAAAGAGTGCTCAGAAGATAAGGAGAAAAATAAGAGTTTGCCGCTTTTCATTTTGAAATGTCTAATCCGGGTCATGAAGGACCAGGCTAAAACTCACATGCATGTTAAGTATGCAATGCCCTAAGGTGTGTGTCAACAATACATAAGTGCTTACTGACTAATCTCTCAAAAAGGAATAGAGGTTGAGGAAAGCTGTGTGGCTCAGAGAGAAAAATGCAAATACAGATCGACCCCATAATGAAAAACCTTCTTATTAAACTGTGTTTTATCTTAGAGCAGTCCTTCTTTTCGGAACACATCCAAGCAGAGATAAAGGCATCTTACCATACTCATTAAACTGTGCATGGTTTGATGCAATCAGACTCAGATCATTTGCATATGGATCGTTTTAATCTAGTTCTTCCTGTCTCTCACCTATTGTTAATCATGCCTAGACTCCCCTCCCCCCTTCCTAATACTCATTCCCCCTCCTCCTCCATTCCTTTGATTCAAGTAGATAAATGAATAGGCATAAGGACATCAACATCTTTCTGAGTGATCATCTGCCTTGTATGCTCAGAATGTCCCATGTTTTGCTGATTATGTCCTGGTTGGCATCCCATATGTTCTTGATAGTCTCTTGTCTTTGCTGATTTAGGAAGACTGACGAAGACAGAGGAAGAATATTGGCTCAAGCTGTAAACCCCAGCTTAGGTTTACCTCTAGCCACAAATTAAGTGAGATTTGTGTTCTCAACTTGTTCGGCGTCTTTAGAAAATACCTCTTTGAGTAGCGTGTTAAACTGAACAAAGTGACTCCTTTTCTTTCAGGGGCTGAGTATTATTTCTGCAATTTATCCACCAGTAGTGACAGCTGCCTTTACATAATCAATCTACGGTGATAGGGTAACCTGTTTTTTTGCACAAGTATATATTTTATCTCTTAGGGGCAATACTGTTTGGGTTTTTTAAGAGCAGTGCTAGAATTTTGTAAGACTTCCAGTTGAATGGCTGCGTTTGGGCTGCTTTTTCAGAGAATAATTACAACCGCAGGTTGAATGACTTTGCCCCAGATTTATTGTCATAAATCCCCAACCTTAGCTTTGTTTTTTACTGTAGGGTTTTCATTTCATTGTTCAGGATATTCTGTCCGGCAGCATCATGATTATGGCCTTCGGGAGGTAATAGGTTTTATGATTGTGTGAGGAATGTGAGAGCAACAGATTGGGCAGTTTACACAAAATGTCTGGCATGGTGATTTTTCCACTCAAGGCTGGTGCTGTGCATATCTGTGGAGATGTTCATACACCTGTATTAAAAACAGGATCTTTATTTTCAGTTGTTGTGTTGTATTCTGTCCATAGCTTTTATATAAAGCCAGCTTCTCACATGACCAAACTAAACAGGTCATGCTCGACTCTCTGCAACTAGAATAATATGTCCTCTGAAAAATGAAGGTCAGGCTCCCAGGAGGATCTGCCTTTCAGCAGCATGTTTTTTACTTTAGCATAAGGACAGTGATGTAAGTGCAGCTGGATCCGGCATTCATTCAACCAACATCATGCAAAATGAGCCTGATCTTTCCTTTGTATAGCAATGGTGACCTGGGTGAATTCCTCCAGTCCGGAAGGGATTTTGTCATAGACAGAAAGTGGGTGTAAACAGTGCAGGTGATGAGGGAGGGGGTGGAGGATGGAGGACAGCATCCAGATTCAATGTTCTCCAGTATAACTCCCCAGGTGGTGTGTATACATTGTGATTAAGACTACTTTGATCACAGCAATACATCCCTGATGGTCCTGCCATTCTGTGGTGCAGGGAAAAGTATGGGCCAGTGAGATCTCAGCAAAATGGGACGGCTGTAGATAGCTAATAGAGATGAACATACACATCTCAGCATTAATATTCAAATTCATTTCTGCTGATTATATTTCAGTTTAGGATGATGCATTATTTATATTAGAAGTCCTTTTATAGTATCTTATAAGTAAGGAAGACACAGCTCATGAGGTGGAGAAGACGAGTGCCTTTTAGCAAGGGGCAGTCTCTGCTGTGTCTTCATAGCATTTAGCACATTGGGCTGTGAGCTTACTGAGCACCCTTGGATGTTGCTGTAAGTCCAGACAATATGAGAAACAAGGCTTAATCTCTGACAGCTTTTTCCACAGGACATGGAGAGCTTCATTAACTCTGCCTGCTTTGCTGGAAACCGGAAGGAATTAAAAATTCATGCTAAAAATGTTAACTGAACAATTTAAACCTCGGGGGGGGGGGGGGGGGGGGGGGGGGGGGCGCGGGGCAGGGGGCAGGGGGGAGGGCGGGAAGGTTATGTACAATTTTATTTCCTGGGAAGGACTAGGGACCAGTCAGCAGGATTTTAGACAACTTTGATGCAGTTCTCCCCGTTAAAATTTTGTGCCTGAAACTACAACAGCCAGACATTTTTTCCCTTGTTTGAAGCACAAGAAAGGTTCCTTTTACAGAACTTGGGATTTCAGCTGGCTGAATCCAGTGATTCACTGTCAGCAAGAATGTAAAGATGACTGTGGCTCCACTAAGCCCTTTTCTGCTGCTAAGGTGGCAGTTTTACATTCCTTGTCATGACATCAGTGAAAAAAGCTTTGGAAAGCATGCACTGAAAGAGGCTGATCTAAGGTTTAACAGTCCTCAGAACTGCATTTGTTAATTTGGAGTAATTGATTCTTCTCAATATTCATGCTCCTTTTACTTTAATTTATTTTCTGTGAGCAGTTTTTTTAGAGAGGAGAGGTGAGGAGAGGAGAGGAAAGTGAATTTCCATCTTCCGGCACCATATTAATAAAGCAACATTGCTACACTAGCTTCCCGGAGCTAGTGAGGTGCCTGGGAGCAGTAGGCTGCTGTCCCTGTGTGAGACAGGTGTGGGACAGAAAAGAGGCATATAAGGGTGCTAGTGAGCTTCGCAGGTATTTGCTAAAAGTAGAGGAAGGCTAAGACTGCAGTACTTTGAGCTTGCTTCAGATTTCTATGGGAGACTATATATGCTCATGGTTGCAGACTCACTTGTGTCACTTTCTCCCCTAGTCTGTCCCAAGCCTAGTCTCTATCAGATATCACCTGGGCCTTGTTCTTCTGCTTCCCAGACAGCTGAAGATCTCACCCAGCTCTATTAAACAGTGGCTATTCCTTTGGATGCCAGAACACTAGCAACAGGCACAGCAATAGGACTGCTCTTTGTATTTAGTCTCTGTGTCCAGAGTTGCATCAGCTGCTTGGACTAGGCAAACTGCTCTGCAATCCCGGGATACAGCCTGCTTAGGGTGAATGGCAGCTCTAGGCAATCGTTGCATGGTATGAGCAAAAAAAGACAGTGTCAAAACCCTGCTGTTTAGCTAAATTGCACCACAGTTTTACAATTACATTGAAAGAAAATGCCTCTGGTACCCCTTCATACCCCAGCAAATTCATAGCTTTCCTTCAGAGAGTGGAGGACCATTTGACAAACTGCAGCCTGTGTACTGCAGACACAGGATAAAGGAGGGTGAGTGAGTGGAGTTGGAGCTGGGAAAAGTGAAGCAATATTAATATCATCTCTATATCTAACAGCTGTCATCTGCGCATGAATAGCAGCCATCAGCATGGAGTACTCTCAATTGCCTTTGCTTTTGTGCATGTTAAATTCATCATTCATACGTGCAGGGAGAGAAAAAGCAAGAGTAAATATTCAGCCTGCAAATAAGTAAGGATTACATACGAAACTGTTTTGTTATTCTTTTGCTTTTTATTCCTGCCACATGCTCTGTGTTCTTAGAAAGCCTGAGAATTCATTCTTCTTAATGAAGTTCATGCTAGAAGTTATGGCGAGATTGGTTTATTTTCTGCCAGGAAAGTACTTTGAGACCACAGCATCACAGTAGGTCATGATATAAAGTTTTACAGGCATGTGCGTTAAAAAGCTCCATCATTTCCAACAAACTCTGCAAGCCCAGTTTCTCCTCCCATTGAAAATTTACAAGCAAATTCAAACAAACAGTTTTTTTCACAGCATATAAATGCTCAGAGAAAACTTTATTTAACTTTGTACAATTTTAGTATGAAGTGGCATTGAACTGAAGATCTCTTTCAGCATTATCTGCCATATATCAATTAACTAAGCGAGTCTGAATCTCATTACTGAATGGGCAGCCTTTATAATCATTGTTCACTAAATACAGATTAAATGTTTTGAGGATAATAATCATCCCTCCTACTCTTACCTTTACAGGGGTACCACTGTGCTTTGCACTTAAGTCACACTTAATACTCACAATTCAAGGACAGGTATCTATTTAGCCTGTCTTAATTCCTAGGTCATCACTGCAGTATCACAGCATTTCACAGAACTGTGGTTTAATGGTAGCGCTTTCCTTCATTTCTTCTTCCTTCAGTCTACAGGTGCTGGACGTTGGCGTCAGTGCAGACTTTCTGCATTTATCATAGGAAGAATATGTTATTAGTATAGGAAGAATTTGTCATTCGCTTCTGAGGCTTGCTCTCATCCCAACTATGTTAGGGAGTTGGTCTTGGAGATGTAGGGTTGTGAAAGAGCAATCTGAGTTTCTCGTAGCCAAGAGCCTCCCTGCTGGGCTGCACCTGGCTGGGGCTGTGGCAGTGGAGAGAGCCCCACTGCACTGGGAGGAGCGGGGACCAGCCAGGGCAGCCTGTGGGAGGTGGCTGGTCTGGGCATGGGGCAGCAGGCTGCCAAGTCCATCCTGGGTTGTGAAGCATGTGTGGCTATGTCTGCGGAAACAGTGTTTTGCCACAGCTGGTATAAGCAAATACTGTCAGTTTATCTAATAGTACATCCCAGCAAATTAAGAACCTAGCCAAGATCTCTGATTGAACATGAGGTCAGTACCATTAAAACAAAAAAGGTGTGGAAGGGGTCTCTTTTCCTCACTGACCCTATTTCTTGAAGTAATGGGCAGGAGCATTATGTAAAGCACTTCACAAACTGATCCAGTACATAACCACTTGGTTCCTGTTACAAACTGGGCTTTACAAGTCCTGATCTCCTAAGAGGTATGCACTGGCTCTGGTTTAGATTCATATTCATGAAAAGCTGATACAGTGTTAGATACCATGCACTTCCTCATCAGAAATACTTTATGGAAGACATCCTGTACATTTGCCTTTCCATAGCTATATTGCATCACATACTCATAGTAAACTGTCTAGTGCACAGAGGTTTTTCTTTCCCTCTGTCATTTGTAAGCAATAAATTCCTATATAAGAATTTTTCTCTGTTACTTCTAAAGAAAATGATCCTTCTTTTTGCACTACATCATCCTATTTCTTTCTGACAGACCACCAAAGCCTTCAGCTTCTTCTATGCTGTCATGTAAACCTCATCTGTCTTCGCAATGCCCCACAGCCTCATAGTAGCAATGAAATACATTAGCACACCTTTACTTTTTGTGCCAAAGTCATTAATGAAAATAAGACTGGTCCCCAGTCCTCATTCTTTCTCCTGTGAAACATTATGGACTATGGAACTTAAAAAAAGGGAAACAATTATGATGTCTTTGGTGAGTGAGATTGACCCATCCTATTTGTGAGCAGACATCATCTTCCAGGTTAGCTAAACAAAAAGCCAGCTGTCTGCGTCTAAGTTCCAACTATAAAATTTATTCCTTGTTTCGCTCGGGGTCCTGATGTGCTGACTCCTGAAGGAAACAGGAGACTGGCCACAGCACATCAGCCAAATCTTGTAAACCTCAGGTTGCCTTCTTGTCCTGGAGCTGTAAATGAATGTAATCGTACTTGTTCACATGCGAAAATGTGCTAGAGATAAGTGAGGAATTCTGGACTACACAGGGTACATTCCAGTTGACAATGATTTCCAGTGTGTATATCTGAAATTGCAGTGAATAATGAACAGTTTGTCCTATTAGTGTCCACATTTTCTTCTCAAACTTTTTGAAGACTAGGATTGTGTTAGAAAGTCATAGACAGAGCCTCGTGCTCTTGTGCAGCTTGAAGTTTCTGCTTGCAAATTGGTATTTTGCAGATTACATCTGTAACTGCACTATCCTGTAGGCACATGATATAAGAGACGAGAGAAAAATCTTGCTTGTAGAAACAAGATTAATAATATACACCCGCCCTCCACCAACTTCAATGTACAAAGACAGTCATTAACAAATTGGTTCGGAATTTGAAGGAATTACTTCAAATTATGAGTGTCAAGAAGAGGTTTTGTTTAACGCAGACAGTAAATACCACACAGCATGTTATAAGTTTATTCCAACCATGGAAGCAGTATCTCACTGCAGTTCTGTCACCAGGAACACCTACATTCTCTCCATTCTATGCAGCACCTAACACGTGTTATCTTTAAAGAACATCCTGGCTTCATTATGTAACAAGCTGATTTTTTTTTTTTTCCTCTTCCTAATCCACAGCCTTTCTTCTACAAACTTGGAAATAAATCTCATACCAAATTAGGGGCTATCTGCATGTCTGGGCAGGCGTTTTTGTTCAGAAGGTGTAAATATCTCCCATTTGTTTTTTCTGAAAAGCTGTCTCCTATTGACTTCTGCACTTTTATGCAATTCTATAGCTAGCACAAGCTAAGCAAGGTCAGGCAAGGTCAACTGTTGAAGAAACAGTCTTTCAGGTAAACCTGCCTAGTAGAAAAAGCAGTCCTGGTAATTCTAGATGTGATAGACCTCTTTTGACTCAGTACTGACAGAGCAAGTGAGTCAGGGCAGTGTGAAAAGTCAATGTACTACTAGATGACCCAGTAGTTAGAATATTTGGAAAACAAAAGGGGGTTTGGCCACTTGTGGTAATAAAAAAGCCCTGGCTGTGTAGAGGGGGCAGTGATGATTTTGTGTGAGCAATCACATTCTTCCTGCCCCATGATCCTAGCAGTGCTGCACAGCTCACCACCACTCATGAGTCACTACCTCCATTCTAGTGCGTTTGCTTTTCCAGCAAAACTCTCCCAGGTCTATCCTGAAATTGCTGTATAGCAGTGCAGAGCACTATCAGAACAATTGCCACATTATACCACATCTGCAGCTATGCCCAGCAATGGATAACATGGTCTGTGCATGTTCCTTTCAAACTGTCAGTACTCAAATATCATTTCTACTGGTGTGGGGTGAAAAGCACTAAGAAAATGTGGGATATTATGAAAAATGCATTAGCCCTTTCACGCTGAAAGAATAATACAATATGTATTTTAAATTATAAAACTATTCCATCATATATTTACAGTCTCTCTTTCCCCCTACTTTGGCTGCTGCTGCTATTCAGTGTATTCTAAATCATGAAAATCTAAAATCCTGTTCTTGTTTACTACCTTATTCTCCTCCATCTCACCCCCCCTCCCCATTTTTCTCTCTAAGCTGCTCGAAAACATTGTTACCCAGCCCTGGAGGTGAAACTACTCAGAGAACTTCAAGGTTATGAAATGCAAAAGCTTGGCTTTTATTTGTTTCACAGTCAGAGAAAGCAGTGCACAGGATGAAAACCTCCGCTGTGCAGCTCTGCGAACGCATAAAAGAAGCTTTAATTGAGTTTAAAAAGCAAGTGTAGTTTTACATAATTAGGGGAAACAAAAAACCCCACAACAATGTCAAACAGATAGTGGTGTTTTTATATGAATTTAGTTGAAAAGTTTAAAAAAAAATAAGCAAAGAAAGCAACCAATGGCTAAAGCAGATAAACAACATTCAGGGTGCTACTGCTATGTTTGATAGAAAAGCAAAACCATTGGTGAGAATTAAGTACTCACTGCAGAGAGGGAGAAACATTTGAAGTTATCAAAGAGAGAAGTCTTGATGTCAAAAAGAAAGAGGAATCTTGGTTTAAAGGACGGTTAAAGCTGGAATGATCTGAATTTTGAAAAGTCACCCAAAAGAGGTGGAGAACAAACCAGGGAGTTCAAGAGGTAATAGCTGTACAAAAAAGGAATAATTGGTGGGATCTGAGCAACAGATAGGAATGTTTTAGGGAGCCAAACTTAGAGATCTGAGGTGCTTTGTCTTGAATTCCTGGTTAAGTCACTAGGACTCCCACTTTTCTTTCTAAGTCTTGTAGTAGTTTGCTCAGACATTGCAAAAGAAATCAAAATAAAATCTCCACTTTTCTCTTTGCCTGGGTGGTGCCTGAAAAACATTACATATTTAGGTGTGCAGAGTTCTCAATGTGTTACACAGCACTTGTAAGCACTATCCATATTCAGTGATATGGTTGCACAATTACAAGGCACAAGTGCTTGCATCTCTCTTGAAGGTGTACAATAGGAAGCTGTTTGAAATACTGCCACAGCTATTGCACCCAAGTGCATTTTTACACAGCCCTCTCTGTCAGCAATTTGTCCTTGTGCTCTAATAGTGACAACAATTAGATGCACTGAGGTGTGCCAGAAATTATACCCTATTAAAGCCACAGACAAACTGGAGATGCAGTCAGAGCCTGTTGGGCCCAGTCCCCACAGTGCACCTCTTGCAAGGTGACCTTGGCTTCTGGGGGGAGAGCTCGGGGCACTCGGCCCCCTGAGGGCTGGAAAAACATAAAACAGTTTCAATGCCCACAGGCAATCGTGTTGCAAACTTATTACTGGCAATTGCCACCTTACGCCCCAACTTCCCTGAGTGCTGCTCGCGTTGGTCCCCAGGCGTGGGTTGTCTTTGCTTTTGCTGTGCAAGCTGCTGGCAGGGCAAACGGCTCCCCAGGAGCACAGCCCTCCTCGGGAGGCAGCTGCTGGGGACTCCCGCAGCACAGGCAATAAATAATAAAGACCTGTTCCAGGCAGATGTGCCAGCTGCTGTGCTCAGACCTGGGTGCAGACCCTGAACTGCTCTAGAGTGCCAGGTTTGGATTGGGACATAAACAACAATCAAAGCACAAACCACTGCAACGGTGAAACTTATGACAGGGATGATGTAAAATGGCTGCCAGCAATTGCAGAGGATTGGACTGGAGCCAGGATACATCAAAATATTTGTAGTAGCCCCAGAAAAAAGCCGACTTTCAGAGGATGGAAAGAGGCTGTGTATTTGTGTTTCTGTGTATTCTGATATGTGCATGTGTTCATTTTTAGTGAAATCATGTACTTCCATCATTTCCTTGACGGCTTGATTTTGGGAGGATTTCCTGATAATTTGTGCCAAATGAAACTTCCTTTAGTTATCTCCCTGCTGTATCTTCTGATAACTTGCCCTGTTTTCTAGCTCCAGTCATGGCTGATGAAACTAGATTAAGCTTCCAAAATTACACTGCAGTGAATCAAAGCTAGAGAAAATAGCAAGGAAGAATAAAATATTGTCCCTGTGCTGTGCTTCACCCAAGCTGAATCCAAATTACTGTGGAAGCAGAGCTCTCAAAAAGCCGTTCTTAAGGTGAGCGGGGGAAATGCCATCTTCCCAACATGTAGTGGTTTTGGTCAGAATGGAAAGTAGAAGTCTATTTTGAGACAGTCTGTTTTCCTCATATTCCCAACTAGATGAACGAGGGAAGCTTTGCAAAGCACATGCAAGTCTCTCACATGACTGCCAGCCCAGAAATGCTTGGGAGAGGAACCACACTTGAGCTGCTCTGTGGGAAATACAGGAAAATGTCATGGAGGTGGAGAAAAGAGCTCAGGCTTCACCTAGTTCGTTCAAACCAGATTTGGATTGTGATTATGTCTAGCAAGGAAACTACGTTCCTTGGATTAAACCACTGGGCTGGCTGCTGATTCAGAAAACACCGACATTGCTAAACACCTCCATCCACATGGTCCTACACAGTGCCTTGTGAAGACAGGCTGGCGAGTTCTGTGTGAACTAACTCAGTCACCAGAAGCAATATTCTCACCTCAGGACAATTCTCCCCCGCAAAGCAGCTAGCCTTCCTGGCAAACAAGGTCTTTTCTTTCTGCTTTTTGGTGCAAGGCTCAGAGGACGCCTAAGACATCCTTTTATCATTGCCTCAGGCTGCAACACAATCCAAAACTTCCTGTGTGGACTGCTGTGAGGAAATAACTTTTTCTGTCCATGTTCTTACCCAAGAAGCTCCTAGGCACACACAGGAGTGATGGGAAGCTGTACTTCCCCTGGAAAGCCACGGCATAACTTTGCCTGCAGGTTGCTGCTTGCACTCTCCTGGTACCAGCCCCGTCTGGTGTGACCACCAGATAGTTGTATACACACGATCTAGAGTTGCAGGTTTTGAACTGGTATTACCACCCATTGTCAGTGCTATTTTTGGATTCTCTCCATGTGGCTGTTATAGGATTCAGGATTTAGATTAAGCATTTTAAAACACCTTAGGGAACTAGCAGAGAGAAGTTAGCACAGAAATCAATTGTTAAAGGGGATGTGAAGCCATGACTTCAGGTAGCTCTTAAGAACAAGTGGCACAAATTTCTTTCAAGGGTAGTTTAGGTGTAGTGGACCCAGCCTAGTTGACCTCTTGAGATGCCACAGCTGTAACTTTTACCAAAGCTCACATTTGTAAGTGTGCCAACATAGCTCACCAGCAGTTTAGTCGCAGTCTTGGTGAATGCATTTCTTCGGAAGAACTGCAGCTCACTTGGACGAAACCAAGCCACGCGGTCTGGGGCCTGAGCAGGTTACACCTGTCAGTCTGAAAACTCATCGAACCTGTGTGGAGAGACTGTAAGACATTCCCACATGCTCCTGGCAGGCCAACTCCCCTGGGGGCACTGAGGGGGGCACAGGGAAATAGCAGAGTCCTGGGCTCTGGGAGGGTTACCCCACCCTTCCTTCAGCTCCTCGGACAGCTTTGGCCAAGCAGGAAAGTCCTGCCACTTTTTCTGAAAGGTTTAAAAATGGACTTTCTTCCTCTGATGAAAGTTAACTGCTGTGCAGCTGTACTGCATGAGGGATGTTGGGTGGATCTGCCTATCTGGGCCATCTTTGGTGTGCAGTTAAGTTTAGAGTCAGGATGATGTCCAGCAGCTGTCTGAAGCCTTAAATTCCATTTTCTCTAAATTTTACACTCCTATCAGGAAATAAATCCCTCTTTGATTGGGGGTAGAATTGGAAAGCTTGCATGTCACTGTCTTCATTGCTGTGCCTGCAGATACAAATTCACTAAGTTACTGCGTAACTGTGAGTGACACAGAGAGCACCACAGGCCAGAGCCCAGTTCAAAAGTGAGAGAATCACATAACTCATGGTAAGAGTGACAATAGGCATGATCTTGCTGGTGATATGCTCAGAGAAGATAGAGGGGACAGAGGATCAGTGGCAAGTACTTTACCTCAGCCACAATACTGATAAGGCCTTCCTATAGCACCTTCCCTATGTAACCACATCATTCACTTCATACTGACCACCACTTCCCTAACACCACTCTGTTTCTCCTCGTTCTAATGAAGGAAAACATTTTTGCTTTCATTATGTTACGTCCAACAGAGTTAACAAGCCCCTTAGACTGCAGCAAATCCTCTTTCTGTTTTGTGGGGCATCTAGCACAGCTTTTGGCAGTGACTGAAACAGCAGTACTGCTCCATATGGCCAAGCCTTTCCTGCCACCTGTACTCTAGGAGCACATTTGTCTGACACAGCATCTGACTACAGCATGGTGAGCTTTCAATGAAAACACAGTCATGCCACACAATCAAACCCCCAGCGTCCAGGTCTGGTTTGGCTTGCTAACAACCAGCTGTTTCCAAACAGTTTCTGTTCATCCAGAGCTGGACTGGACTTTGTAACAGTGCTCTTGCTAAAAGCAAGTAAAAAATGCTGAGAAAAACATTTTGTACATATCCCACCTACTCCAGATTAACTACCAGCTAAGAGGATCCTTGGAAAAAGTCAATTACAGTTTCCTGCTGTCCCGTGGCAGAACCTACAGAAGTTTTATGTGTGTTGTTTCATTGAGTGGATGCAATATATTTGAAGAGCAGCTAACAAAGTTTTGATTTAGATTTGAGCTTTCCAACATTTCCAGGTTATTCACAATTGGGATTCCGGTCCATACTTAGCTCAAGGCTTTTCAACTATGAAATGTACTTAGATCAGTTGGGCACCTTAGTAATTGTTAATCACTAATTTCTTCCTTTCTAGTCCATTCCACTTCTATCAATGTACTGAGTCAATTTCTACTCTGGTCCGCTAACTTCATAAGAGAAATAACACTCATGAACAAGCTCATTGCTTGTTCCAAAGCTGGGAGCAAAGCGGAACAATAGGATAACACTGTACTTGCAGAAGACCAGCCAGCTGTGAAGAGGTAAATTTAGACAGGAACAGTTCTTTGTAGTCACATTAGGAAACTGAGCTACATTTTTTTTTAAAAAAAGGAATTTTAAATAAATCAAAAGAAACAAACAGTAGTAAGCAAGGAAGTTGAGGAAAGGAGAGAGTTTCAGGAATTAAGGTAGATCAAGAGGCCAAGGAAAATGAAGAAAAGTGGTGTCATTGGTGACTGTTTACATATATACAACACATCCTGGTGGGTCACAGCACTTCAGAAGTTTAAAGTGCCAGAAAGTTTTAGAGATTTCCCGCATCCTAGCTTCCAGTGGATCTGAAATGAATGCGGTTTAGCAGTATGAAACACTATTACAAGTGAAAGCAGCAGTTGGTGAAGTCTAACAGCTGCTCGTATTTTCTACTTAAAGATTCATGATTAACTCATCCTCATTAAAGAGTTGGGTGAAGTCGGATATTTTTATTACTGTATTTCTTGCCTCTTTTCAAATACAGCCAGTCTGGTGGAAAATATGTGAGTTTGAAAAGTGCAGTGTGTCTCCACAACACTAGAACTTGTTTCTCTTCCAGGTTTTCCCTTCTTTAAATTTGTGCTATGTTCTGCCTCATCAAAAGAATGGGACAACGGTCATTATCCAGTTCCTTCTCATCAGGCCATGTCAATATTGATGTCAGTTCAGAGTTTTGTGGCAAAAAACCTCATGTAAAATCCCTTAAAATCTTTTTCCCTGATTCAGGCTCAAAACTAAAGAAGAATCGACTTACAGGAAGAGAGGAGATGAAAAGCACTCTTCATGCCTGTCCCTCAGCACATGAATGAGTTGTGCATCTTCAGAGGAATATTTGCAAGTGTTTGGGGGGGTTATGCTATCTGTTTGCTTATTTGAATATTACTTTTGTTGAATATTAGTTTTAATATTCAACAGTTTTATGTTTTCTTGTAGTGACTTGGTCTTGAGTTTAGCTCAGAAAGTCTCATATGCAAGGAGGACCTCAGAAAATTTCCCACTCAAATGTTGAAAAATATGCCACAAACATCCCAGTGTGGGGACCTTAATCAGGCAGAACTTCTGAATCTCTAAATTCCTCCTCATTCCTGATCCAAATAAAATAGCTTTTCTCTTCAGTTAGCCTCTCAACACTTCATACTCCCACTACTTTAAAGCTTTTATTGTCATTCTTGTCTCTCCAACATGATACACATACTTATCCCGGCTTGGTAACATTTCTATAGGATTGAGAAAAGTCTGACAGCGTCTTTAGCTTTACTAATTGAGCCTATGAAACCCAGCATGCCAGGTACTTCTCAGAGCAGAGGATTTTGACTGCTTCCAGAACTGGACCACACCAATCTCAGCAGCCTCAAATAGTGTCTGCAACTGGTATGTAAAAATCTATCATGGAAAGCTGCATGTTGGAGTAATTTCTGTCTCCATGTGCCATATGTTTAAGTGAAAGAGTGTGACAATCACAGCAGCACACTGTCCAGAAGTCATAAGCAGTTTACAAAATGCAACATGATTGTTGGCAGGCCTGCTGGTCTGGGTCATGCAGCCAAAGCTGAATTTATAAAACACAGTAAACGGGATGGGAAGAGAGGAAAGGCAATTGGCATTTGAAACTGTGCACCAGCCTGATAGGAAAGCTCTGCAACTGCCTCCTGGTTTTGCATTTCCATTTCTTTCTGCTGGCTGGCTAAGACAAGGACTCATCTACCTGCCCTTCCACCAGAGTGTAGCTCTTGAAGAGTGAGTCAGGCTTAGACAGGGGTACTTCAAATTCTTACTCAGGAGAAGTCCCCACATCCCCCACATCCAGGGGACATCTCAGACATTATGGTTAGACTTCTGTGCCAGAGGTAACACATACCTTTCACAGAAGACATAAAAAGGGATTTACAGGAAAGGTGGAACCCCTTTCCAATAAGGAGTACTGGGCCGCATTTTCAGGTGGTGGCACAACCACATAGCTGCACAGCCCCCCAGCCAGCCTGCGCTGGGTTGCCCCTGCAGAAGATAGGTTATATCTTCCTATCCTGGCCAAAAAGTGCATTTGATGGGGCTCTGATCTCTGCCAAAGAAAGGAGCGGATTGAGTGTTTTATGCAGAGAGAAGGGAGATGTTTGTGCTCAGGCAGCAATTATACCCTGAAATCCAGAGGCTGACGGTTGCTGCTCCAGGGCAGCCAACTCTGCTTCCTGCAGCTGGCTGCTTAATACTGCAAAGGTGATGAAACCTGAAGGGAGCCACTGAATAGGTGGTAATTATGACTGACACAATGACGGCTTGTGCAGACATGTAACTGTGGAACAAAACAGTGCAGTTAGCTAACAAGAGATCGGTATAAGGTTTTTCACTGGCACTGTGTCTCCTGTCTGACACTTCTGAAATTGGAGGGAAAAAAGCTTTGTGAGCTTCAGCATTCAGAGACATAATAGGCCAGACGAGCTCAGGGTGGAATGCCAACATCTGTCCCTTTCAGGATGATTATAGCAGGTTCTGTTTCCATGTTGATTTCTGCAAAACTACTTTTCATACTTGTAGGTTTTTTCCTTCATAAATGTCTCTTCTGGGTTGTTTCCCTGTGATACAGTTGACTACACTACTTCGTCTCTCTCAAGCACGCAGTTTTCAGAACAGTTTCAAATAACTATAGGGAGGCATGTGTGTACCCAAACCCATGTTATCAGATTATACTCTTTCCCTTCCTTTATCTAGAGGGACATAGAGCCTTTCTTGAGTATTCATGCTTTTATGCAGAGGGCTGAGAAAAGGACACTGGGACATCCTGTTCAATCAGCATGCCTTTGGAACTTCTTCAAGTGTTAATGAGAAAAAAAAAAACCCACAAATCCTTTTCCTGCCTAGTGAAAATATCTAAGATAAACTAGAAATCTAGGTTTCTATAATAATAGTAGTAGCTAGGAAACAGGAGAATAAGGACTCAAATTCATCACTAACTGCATAAGCACTGATGTATCGTCCTTTCTTCCTCTTGTTTTTTGAAGTCAAACATGGAACTGCTCTGGCACAAGACATGCTTTTAATCATGTATGAAACCATCAACCAAAGTTCACAGTTGAGGAGGGAATTAGGCAGAGTAGTAACCTGTACCAGATAAGAGCTCTAACAGCACATGCGCTGGGGAGGACAGGAGGAATTATGTCTATCACCCCAGTGTGAAAAAGAGAACAAAAAATTCCACTGTGTTGTTGGAAATCTTACACAGTGCAATTTTTGTCAGAAGTGGTACAATTCCATAAAAGATGCATGTCTCAATCCATCTACACATTTTAATGAAAAGCACTTTCATCAGAAATTTTCCAAACATTTGCTGATCCTGCCAACAGTGCATTTGCTTTCCATGGAAACTCTATGGAGTACTCTTCCCCAATGTATTCTGCTGGAATTAACCAATTTATACACCTCTTACTCCTCCTTTTCATCTTTGTACTTTTCCCTTGTAGAAAACTGGAAAGTCTGCTTCACCCAGTAGCCACGCGATTCTTCGGAAAGAACCTCCTAATACCTAAACCCACCAGTCAGAATTTATTGAGTGAAATCTGTAAATCTCGAATACAGAGTGGCCATATAAAAATCACCCATTTTACTCATGGCCATTGCAGAATGGTCTGCTGTTTTATCTCTTCCTGTCCCATCCATGAAATTTTTCTATGGTTGTCTAAACAACTAACTCTACAGTTCAATGACGATATCTTTTAATCCGTCCACAAAGTGCCTGTGATGCAAAGTTAGCATAACGTAACTTATACAAAAGTGAATGGAAAACATTTTTATGCAATTACAGATTATTGTTCAATGGCCAGTAAGATTTCATTCAGAAGACGTACATATGTTCCAGATTTGGAGCTAATAACTATAGGGATATACAGTTTAAAGAAAAACTGTAATCCAATTTATATTTTTTCAATTATTTCATTGTGTTGAAACAACATGATTCATCCACCTTTGGTTCTGAGGCCAGAGAACGGCCTGTGGAAAGCAGTTGCTGTATAAATAAACATACAGAACTGTGTCTGTGTCCCTCTGTGGCACATACCAGCATTGGTTACTGGTCATTTATTTCTTCTGCTGTGCAAAACATTGAACACTGAGAATTAACTAAAAGCAGGTTTTCCTTTTCTGGATTTTAATAGAGAAAAAATAGTGAGTGTGCCTTTAGGGCTGCTTTCTAAATTCTACTTTGAAGTTAATTCTTACCTAGGTCTTGTTTAAATGTATTAGGCTGTCGCTCCATCTAGTCTAGCATCCTGTCTTGGGCAGTGGCCAGTGCATTCAAGAGGAG
The DNA here is from genome assembly GCF_017639655.2 of Falco naumanni. Classification (NCBI taxonomy): domain Eukaryota; kingdom Metazoa; phylum Chordata; class Aves; order Falconiformes; family Falconidae; genus Falco; species Falco naumanni. The sequence goes on from NC_054059.1 coordinate 48,112,961, forward strand.
CTTTACATGCCTGCAGGAGAAAGGGGTGGTAGGAAATTACAAAGGTGTATGATCAGAAAGAGGAAAGGACACAGAACTAAAGTTATTTCCTCTTACACACAGTTCTCCTTACAGCACCTGGAGCAAGCAATATAATAGCAGGTGCATGTAATGTAAATTCATGGCACACAGACCACTGGAAATGCAATGCCATGAGACAGATGTTGGAATATGTCTGCATAATATTATCAGAAACATGGAGTAAGCCTGCACATCTGAAAAGACAGCAAAATCTGCTCTTCTAGACTGTCCTCCAAGGCAAAAAAAAAAAAAAAAAAAAAAAAAAAAAAAAGACCACCTTGCTTAAGAGGAACAAGGAACTGTGATAGAGGAGCTTAAGCTCGGGTTCAGAGAAGCTAGGGCTGCTGCCTACATCCTATCATCCATTGCTGAAATCAGTATTCACTGTCATACTGCAGGACGAATAACCAGAGATGTACAAAATAATTGAGGTATGAAGGGACCTCTAGAGGTCTGTGGCCAAGTATTCTGCTCAAAGCAGGGCCAACTTCAAAGGACAGAAATAATATTAAAGATGAGGCAATCAGTTGCATCCCATCTTATCCAATGAACGCAGTATAAGAAATCAACCTCACTGTGCTTGGGGAGAGCTAAGAGGGTCAACATGGAGCACCTTGGGGACCACAGTTCCACTGCGATAAATGTTACACAGGCTGATAGACATCACAGATGAGACATAGGTGTAAGAAGCAACCTTGTGAGCTTGAATGTCACTCGCAGTAGCATTGCATCTTCAAATGGGAGGGACAGGAAGTATGGCTGTCAGAGAGTTGAACAGCAGACCTTACGTGTATTGCACCATTAATAACAAAGGTGGAATTTGTTTTTCTTTTTTTTTTGCTAATTTCTATACATGTTGAATGGATTTTGATGACATGATCAAATTCATTAAATTCACAGGGGCTTGAATTTCTCCTTCCCTTGTTTTTAATAAATACAAAATGAGATTGTTGCATAATCCTAAAATTCCAGAGTATGGGGGTTTTCTGTGTATAAACTGCATATATAATGTATCAGAGCTCACAAATTAATCACCAGAAGTTAGTGACATCTGAAAGTGGGCAGGGAATCCTAACAGGCTCCCGAGAGGGTGTCTAAGGAGACACTTTGGCAGAAAACTGTGCTGACTTTCTATAAAAAGAGTGCAGTGTAGTTAATTTTAACCACATATTATGCCTAATTAACTCATTATGCAAATATGTACATAATAAGCCACTATCATCTAATGGCCCAAAAATCCAACAACCATGTTCTGAAAGGTCACATCCTAAACCTTAAATACAGAGAGCGAGAGAAAGGAAAAAAGAGCCAGGAGAATGAAAAAAGCTCAAATAAAAGGCTTTACTGCTGGAAAGAACAACAGCAGGAGCTTTTCAAAACATAACCACTTACCTTTTTAAAGAAAATAAATATGTAGTCTGTTCTGACTCTTCAGCTGTGCTTGTTCTGTCTATTTTTCCCACGCCTACTCTTCTCCTTTCATTTTTCTCCTCTAGGCCTCTCTTTCAATGTTTTCAGCATGCTTTTTTGTTCCACTTTCTCTCTGGGCCAGCTGAAGCACTGAAGACCTTGAAAGAAGGATGACAGAGCTGCGTCCCAAAGATCCCAAAGAGGGATCAGAGAGCTGAAGAGGTGGGCTGCCAGCACATGGAGGTAGAATCAGCATGGGAGTGGGGAGGGCTTATTTGGGGTTGCTACCTGGCAAGAACTTATTAAACAGCAAGGGCTTACTGGAAGAAAAATAAAAATTAAGCTTTTTGACTTTCACTGCATTCATCCCAGCAAGAAAAGTGCTAAAGTGCTGAAGGAGTTCATCTCAATAATGCGAGGGAATGCACTGGAAATTCATATCCAGCAAACACCGTTTATTTTCCTGAATGTGCATGCAAGCACATCTCCCACTCACACTTAACAAGGAGAGTCTCGCCTGTTTTTTACAAGCGTAGGCCACTGTGACCCATACTTTGTTTCCTTGGGGGTAGACTACCAGCTAACAACATCCAGCCTTTTCTGCTTTTTCTTCCTCTTGCTTTGAGGAATGAGAGCCAGGGTGGTCAGCCCAGACGTGTCACACCCACATATTCTTAAGTGAGCACGTAACCCTGCCACCAGCCTCTTGCTGCTACCAGCCTCAGCGAGCAGCCTTTCAAGTCCTTTATCCCACATCCCCCCCCAGCTTTGGCACTGTTCAGTAAGGGTGTTTTCTGTGCAATATTTCCAGCTACGTTCCACAATTTGCCCCAAACCTCTCAAGCCCATAATATATGCTGAGTATCCTACTTACTCTGCAGTCTTACCAGAATAATGGTGATAATGTTTTATCTGTCCAATGAAGCTTGTCTGGCATCATATGCCATCCAAACAAGATTTTGAATTGTATTTCCATTGGAGACGATACCATCACACTTTTGACCTACTTACAGATACAGGCCCAAGTCTTATCTGCCAGATCCATCTGCGATTCCCGCTCCTGTTTCTCTGTATATTTATGTTCATGTGCTCCCTCTGCATTCCTCAGAGTGCAATAAATCCCGCCTGCCAACCCCTTCGTCACCTCTGCCTCAAAAAGGATTGCTTCAAGGTCAAGCAGCTCCCTTGTAATGTACAGTTTAACCTGATTTGTGGAGGCGAAGCTTTGAAATTTTTAAAATAAGGCTAAGGTAAAGTAAAGCTTGCAAATGAAACCCTGACGGTGAGCTGGAGTACTTCCCTCTCCAAAGAGTTCGAGCAGAGGGCACTGTGCCATCTGAAGCCATAAGAGCTGGAATTATGTTATTTATGACTCTACACATAAGATATACCTCAAGTACAAAAGAAAACAAATGCTGACAACAGAAAGCGATCAAATCCCCATCCACGTAAATCAGCAGGAGAGAGGCAGAGGGATAAATTGTCTCCCAGTCTGTCTGCAAATTCACACCAGTGAATACCAGCATTAGTCCAGGCACTTTTAGAAACCTTCATTGAAGAAACAAAAAGGTCAAATGTGGGGTGGAAGCCTTAAAAGTATCAAGAGATGACAAATAATTGCGGAGTATGAAAATGTTTCATAACATTTTGGCACTTTTCACCTGGATTTGGCTGCCACAGAAGTGCTGCTCCGCTGGTGAAATGCTGGGTATTCTTTTGAGACAGCAGCAATGAAAATTCCAGCCAAAATACTAATATGAGCATTTAAGGTGTGTATGGATAGTACAAATGCAAACACATAGGTGTCCTATACATATTGACCTTATGTACCTTCATTGCTAGGAGTGGATGCTTTATGCTTAAAAATAACAGTGTGGTAAACATGCTGAAGTGGCCCCTATCATAAAGAGCTAATATGTAACACTACAGCATAGGTCAGTAAGATTTCAACAGTACTGCAGATATAAAAAAGAGTGTATTATTGAAATTGTTACAAAATTCAAATATTCAAAAACCTTTGGCCAGACTCCATAATGTCATGGGAATAGTTTCAAAATAATGTCTTTATTTAAAAAAAAAAAATAAAAAAAAATATTTTTGTATTCTGCTTACTGTTCTTTTGAAACCTACAAAAATCTCATTTTCAGCTTTCTTCTGTACAATGAAAAACTTTTTTTTCTTCAATAGATGCTGCAATTTTCATGTACTCACCTGACTCTAAGAGTCAAAATTTAAAAAAACGAATACATTTCCAAAGATCATAAGAAAAGGCATAAGAACACATTAGGACTAAGTTGAAAAGGCCTCTTGAAAAGGCTGCGATTCCAGCAAGTTCCACTTAGCATTAGATAAATGGATTAAAAAATGTCAGTCAACTAAAGATGTAGGAACAGATGCCCATACTGTATATATTTTTTTTTATTTTAATGAATAGTTCCAATGATAAATAACAGATTTCCCTATTTATAGAAAACTAGTGTTACAAGAATATCAGATTGTGCTATTACACCCCCACATGCATACCAGTTTTCTATATGGAAATTTGATAATGACAGGAATTGTTGCTTTTAGAGATTTGGAAACAACAAAAAGAAATGTTTTTTGTTGTTGCTAAAAAGCAAAAAAGCTACCTATCTATTTGATTTTTTAATTTTTTTTAATTAATCTGAGACATAAGCATATTTGTTTAACCAAAGGCAGAATTTAAAGGCTAAGGAGAAACCATGGGAGGAAAAAAAAAAAAAAAAAGAAGAAAAAAACCCACACATGCAAAGACTGCACTAATCGCTTTTTTCTTTGGTGCTTCTAATTTCTACCTTCCAAGCAAAAATGCATCTGAAAGTTTGCAGAAGTAAAAAAGAGACAAATCAAATATCCTTGTAATTTTCAAATTTTCAGGTTTGCTAGCCTTCCTCACACATTTCACGAAATGTGTCATGGTATTTACCAATATGATAAAAAAGCACCCAAAAACTAACATTGCACTGTGTTAGGAAAACTGCCCAAAAGAGCTAGTATCGAAATATCATGTAAAATTCATGTGCTAAGAAAAATTCCATTCAGACTGAGTCACAGAGCCTCATGCTCTATTTGTAAAATTCTCAAACTTGATATGAGAGCATTATTGCCTTCAGGCTTGTTATTTCATCCCCTGGACACACACAGAAGCATATCATCCTTTCATAGGATTGATCAGCAAATATCCTCCAGAGCAGTTAGATAAGAAGGCATTCCCTTCTGCTAGCTGTAGGTTTTTGCTGTGTTGCATTTATTACTGTGGTGTGAAAATCTCCCACTGAGTGCAATACCTTTAAACACTTCTCTGGGTTTTTTTGTTGTTGTGAGGCGCTTTGCCAAGTGGTGTGTTGTGTTATTTACCTTGGAAAAGAATTGTTGCAGCATAATTTATTTTGGTCTGGGCAGAAATTAGCTATGGAAGAAGTTCTGAGACCTGCTTTCTCATTACCAGCAGGTCTTCCATCTGCTTAATTAGAAGTGCAAATATTTGGAAATCTGAAATCCTGCAGCAACGTCTCAGATAGCATTTCTTTGTTGCAAGATCTGAAAAGTGATCACTGATAATTGTTGATTGTGCTCTGTGTGACTGTAATTACATGGCATTGATCTGATGTTCAGACACCACAGTGATGAGCCTAATATAAGAACCTAAATAGACTAGATACAATTAGACCAATAATCACCGAGAAGAGCTAGTTTAAAAGGGCACAGGAAAATCACAAGCACATGTGAATGACTGAAAGGAAAAAAAATAAACCAAAAAACTGCTGAATATTTTATCCAGCAAAGTCTATTCGGTCGTTTAAGCTGCCGATCAAATACCAAACACTTACCTCTTTTTGTAATCAAAAAAATACTATTTAATTCCCTGCCAGCCTGGAAAAATAAAGAGACTCTGAACCGAGCAGGTAAAGAATCAGGCTGTCTGCAGACGTGGGCGGCTGGCCAAGGATCCTCAAGGATTGTCCCTAATACCAAGGGACGGTCTGCTCAGCCGGGTAGGGAGGTGAGAAAGTAGGAGACGACTGTGAGAAGGGAGAATTCATTTCCACAAGAATGTCTGCTTGGCACTGGATAAAGTACTTTTACATTAGCATTTAGCACACCAGCCACACAGCTGTAAAAGGGTAGAAACCTGAGAAGGAGATGAGATAAAAGGGGAATATTGCTTCTTAAGTGGGCTGTGAACTTTCTTGCTCTAATTGATCTCTTACCATCCCACACAAAGGAAAGCAACTGGCACGTTCTGCATACGGGTGGTTGGTTGCCAGCACGCAGGGAAACCTTCCCACCCTCCCTGCAAATGCTGAAAACCGGGCTCACCCTCGGGCCAGCACAGGCACAACCCTTGTTTTTAGGGGAAGGGGACGCGAGCGCTGGTGGCGTGGTGACAAAATAGCCACCTGGCACGTGGGCTAGCCACATGGCTAGTGCCTCCGCTATAGCATCTTCTCCTCATATCGTGCCATAAGGGAAGAACAACTTTAGTTCAGTTGACAAGGAGGAAAAACTTTTTATTCAAATGCTTTCTGCAGGATCATCAGACCAGCATGTTCAGTAACTCCTAAATCCAACTCAAACCAGTATCTGGTCCCCAAGGGTCTCAGAAACCTCCCCAAGCGATTATTCGTGGTAAGGATAAAGGGTCAGTGGAGGAGAGCAGGGTGACCACGGGTGGTGCGGTTGTACCTGCAAAGGCTGAAGGGCTTTGGGAAAGAACAGGTTGGGGAAAGGGACATTGCACTTCTGTCAGAGCAAATTAAATGGCTGGAAAAATAAACCATCTTTCAGGCAGGAGGCTTTTTGGGTCACTCTCGTGAAATGTTAAAAGGGCGTTTTCCCCCTGGGTTGGCAGAACATTAAGAAACAACATGGTCAGGAATTTGGACTTGGTGCTAAAAATGTCAGTTCAGCTCCTTTCTGGGAAGCTGACCCACTGGAGAAGGACCCAAACCTTCATGGAGTTCTGTGGAGGCAGACGGGGTCCAGGGAAAGCAGCATCCCTCCTGTCAGCTCACCAAAGCATGCTCTGTGAAGCTTTTTTGTCAAATCAAAAGCATACTAACTTTCTACAATTTAAATTCACAAACAACTTAAAAGAATTGTTCAGTAAATAATTTCACATAACAAGTGAATTTGAGAAAACAGCAATCTGTTTTAGAATAATTTGTGAAGAGATAAGAGGAAAAATTTGTTGAATAAATTATCCGTTATAAATTATTCTCCCACCTGCACTTCCAACCATCCTGCTTCAGTTTCTGCTGTTACTTTCTCCCCGTTCTAAAGCACAGGGAATATTCAACTTTCATGTGCTCAGCAGTAGGCAGAATACAAAACTGTATAAATAATACAAACTCAGCTCATATTTTGTTCAGTGCTCAGTGGCTTTTTACTTATTCCAACGTTTTCCTACCTTGTGTCTGGGTTGGGGGGGGAGGGTTTGACAGATTGAAATTCATGACCTCTGTCTCAGCAGGTATGTTCTATAGCAAGGAAAAATATTATAATAAAGAATATGAATTAAAAGATATCCTAACACTGACAACACGCAGCACTTTTCATTTGGAGATTTTCAGTGATTTGCAAAGGCAGATGCGTTTCATTACGCCCAACTTCACAGATGGAGAGTCTAAGACCTTGCAATATGTATGTAACAAAATCTTCCACTTGTTTCAAATGCACCTAAGTTCTGCCCAAAGAGGTTAATGGTGCTTCCCAGTGTGAGAAAGGTGACAGCTATGCCGTTGTGCGGAGCTCTGGGCAGAGGCAGCCAGGCTAGCTCTGAACAGGAAGCACCAGAGCCATGTCAACCTGCTGCTGCACCTGCGCTCATTAGAAGCACCACTAATTAGCTTCACACAGCAACATGCTGCCATAACTATATTGCTTCCAGAACCCAATTAGTATCTCTGTGAGGTACAGCGCTAGGCGATGTAGACGTGCAGCCTGTTCAGAGCTGCTCTGATACCACCAGCCAAGGTCACTATTCGTGTCTAGACATGCCCAAGATAGGCCACTGGCAAAGCCACATAGATCCTAAACCTCCCAACATTTGCTTTCGTGTTCAACTCACTGGATTATGAAGTTTTCCCCACCCCAAAGGCAAGATACAGCAGATACAACAGCACTATCTTTTGTTTTTAACTCAAACAATAATCATATTCTCTGCAAATACACCCCACAAGGCAAGTGTTTTCTGTGGATGGGTTTACACACTTCACTTCAGTTGCTAAATTTATCCCAAGTTTACCTTAGTAATCTGCAGTGAGCTGATACAGAGACATGTCAGCTGAAGCCAGAAAGCACAAAATCCCCTTCTCCCACCACCTTTTCATTGTGCAATGAGACAACAGGTTTCTGCATCTGCCTGGGGGAAAGGATTCTGCAGGATGTACCTGGGTGCATAATACTGATTTGCTCTCTGATAAGAAATGTCTCATCAGCATTATCTGAAGAGCCAAGTTTGGGATGAGGACAGGGTTGTTCACCAAGTATGAACTGGAGATGCTCTTGGGGTTTTATTGATGCGATTTGCCTGCCTTTACTTCTTGCTTTCTGTGTGCTGTCCCTGTAACAAACGTTCTCATTACCAGTACTGGTCCAGGCCTTCACAAGGACATGGGCTGCAGTCACTCACTCTGAATTCTTTAGGGGAAAAGTCAGCAATGTTCCAGCTTACAGATCCCTGAAGCTGGCTTTTGTTCCAGGGCAGGCACACCACACAGCCTCCACAGACAACTAAAGCCACTTTTTAGAAGTAAACTTCACCAGGGCAGAGCCATGGAAACTCATTTTCTTTTGTTTTCTGGATGGTACCCCACACAACCGTGAGGATCAGCTTTTCATTCCCCAAGCTGCCGCTCTTTATCACAGACTAGAAGGGACCGGTGGAACAACCCAAGGCTCACACCGGACAGGGCTGGCTGGGGGCTCTGTTGCACTCCAAATGACAGTGGGGATTTGAGCCTCAGTGTCCCCTATGGTCTGCTTCCCCTTCAGCTGGGAAGCTCCAGGGAGGAGAGGTGCTGCACTACCCATGTGAATGGAGTCCTCGTGCAAGACCAGCTCTTGAACTGCTCAGTTTGGGTCGTCCCCATCTCTCTTCATTACCTCTCCATTTATACCTTCAGGGCCAGCTGATGTTCTGGGTGGCTCTTGTCTAAGGAATAATTAACATAATATTTAATTACAAACCATATAATCATAGAATGGTTTAGGTTGGAAGGGACCTTAAAGATCATCTAGTTCCAACCCCCCTGCCATGGGCAGGGACACCTTCCACTAAACCAGGTTGCTCAAAGCCCCATCCAGCCTGGCCTTGAACACTTCCAGGGATGGGGAATCCACAACTTCTCTGGGCAACCTGTTCCAGTGCCTCACCACCCTCAGTGAAGAATTTCTTCCTTATATCTAATCAGATATGTTTTCTTCTCTTTAAATTGTCTTTATGGGAGAAACCAGGACTTAAAAGACAGCTCAGTGCTCACTCAGTGCTCACTCAGTGTTCCGGTCTTGCCAGTGTTCATATTTCAAATTGATGAAATTGGTGGGGAAATGCACACGTGGAACTAAGCAAATCTGCAATGTTGGCTGGGTCAGGCCACTCCAGGGACAAGAGATCATTTCCAGTTTCTCATGGCAAGCGTGGAACCTTACACGCTATTTCTGAGAGAGCCGTTAAAGGGAAACAAATTTTCAAGTAATTAGATTTAAAATGCACTTCTCTATCATTTTCAGGCTGAAAATTACAAGTGAACTTACATCAACATTGTGTTGTCAATCTGGCTTCTTAACATGTGTTTTTACTATTTACAAAAGCCTTTTCTGTTCACCTTTTAGAAATCTTCTCTTGATTCCATTTCCTTTTCTAATTACAATCCCATTTCCTTAGCAAGTCCTTGAAAAAGCTTCCCCCATGCCTCTAATCATCTCTCCAGTTATAATCTTCAAAATTGTGTTCCATTCAGTTTTCAATTTGGCAGTGCCCAAAGACCGATCTCCATGTGGTTAACAACCTTTTATTTGCTGCCAGTTAGGGCTGAGGTTTTTGCTTTTTCTCCTCTTGGGCTTCAGTGATGTACTTGATGCTGTTTAATATATCCTTCTTCAGCACACTTTTGTTATGCAGGTGTTTGCTTTATCACGGACTCCTGGGGTTTCATTTTTTTGCTGGGTGCAAATTTATCCTATGTAGAATCCTATAATCCAGCCTTTCCTCTTCATTTCCTTCATATTCCTTCAAGGCCTGATCATAGGCACAAAGACTATTTTATTTTAGCCTTGATCCAAATATTTTCCAAAAGAAAATACTTTTCAGGAGTGAAATTTCAGCTGAAAATCAGGATAGCAACACTAAAATTAACTAAGCTATGCTGATTTAGATCTGCAAAGGGCTCTGGTCCCCATTAATATCATGTGGAGACACTCAGCTTCTTGCTGCATTTAAAAGGACAGTTCCTGTCCAGTCACCCCTAGGGTGTCATGGGGTTCGTGCCAGGGCTATCTTCTGAACTGTCCTCCTTGGTGGACCTCTTTCTTCAAGCACATGAGCAGAAACAGGAGCCTACGGCCGATCCCTGCATGTCCCATGGAGGCAGGGTACCTAACAGGTAGGTGTGGCAGACAAAGCATCGGGACTGGTGAGTCCTTCTATGGAGCTTGCGTGTAGCTTTGGAGAGAAATGTCAGGTCATAATGGAAATAGGAGGGGGCAGAGCTTTTTGCAAATACCCACAAATGTGTTTTCTCCCTTTCTCCTACCTCATCAAATTGTAATTTTAAGGGGCGTTCCTTTGCGCAGTCAGTTTCAAAGTATGCTACATCAGTTTCAGAGAAATAAGAATGATGGACGGAAAATCAACTATCTCCTTTCTCTGGTCACTCGGAACAGAATGCGAAGATGATTTTTTGCACTTATTTCCCATGGCAAGACAGGCATTGCTGTGCCGGCTTTCTAGGAGCCAGTCACAGAATCCAGAGCAGGCTGCAGCTGCTCCCTCCGTGCCTCAGACAGTACCATCTGAGGAGCAGTTCAGTGCTCTGGCTGTGGCCGTGAAGTCACAGCTCTGTCTGAGCCCATCCTATTGCACGTGAACTAACCTGCTCGGGTCCAGTGCTAGATAGATGTGCCTGCTGTTGTCATGTAATGCTTGTGCCTACGCAGTGCCTAAAGCCCCGTCGGCAATATGCAGATGATCTTGTCCCAGGGGACAAAAGGCACTATCAAACATTTGCTATTTTATATGTATAAATACATTTGACAACTTTAGAACTGTGTGAGCAAGTAAGTGTCTGAAGTAGAGGGCAAATTCACAGCAATTTTCTCTCCTTGAGTATCTTCCCGTGGGAGGGAACTTTTTGAGAGGCTGTGTTCATTTTCCTGTGACTATGGAGAACAATAGAAACCAGAATGATCTTTACAGAGCCCCCACCTCCTTCATGGCATTAGTTAGCATGCAGAGAGCTGCTCTGTGGACAGGAGAAAGGCACACATAAAGACTCCAAGGAAGGCTTCTGCTCTCCTCTTCCAAAATTACTGTTTAGAGCCTGCAAGGTACATCACAGTAGGCAGGAAGATGCTAAATACAGCCCTTTCATATATCTTTTAGCAACAAGGACACAGGTGTGCTTCTGCTTCCCTCCATCACTGGATTATGCTTTTTTAATTTTCAGGTGGGGATTGGAATGTCTCCTCCTGGAATTGTAGATGAGAGTTACAAGGTTTGTCTGCCCCATTCAGAGGAAAAGAGAATGTTTCTCTTTGCTTTGTGGTACCTTTGTACTTTATTTAGGCACACAAATTAAAAGACAATGAACCGTTTTATCACTGCACTATTTTTCGCAGTGAGAGTTGCTTTTCAGAGATCCCAGTATTGGAGCAAAAAATATTAGTATTTTTGTGTGTAAGGAACGGATGTGTCCACTCCCCTCTCCTGGAAAAAAGGCATGCAAAATATTTCATTATGATGGGGAGATCCACTTTGGTCAAAGGATCATGACTGCAAGCACAGAGGCTTAATCTAGCATCTCATGTAGGTGAAACTATTTTTGAAGGGCAGGATGTCATTAAAACACATGAAGAAACTGAAAACTATGGCAGAAAGAAATGGAAATTAACCCATCTCCTGCAATACAATAGCCCTGAAATTTGCCTGCCATTGTTTGCAGGCGTTATCAGGAAATACCACAAAGGTTGTGCTACTTCCATTTAATCATACAAAACAGAAGAGTAATATAGGTAAAGCAAAATAAATAGGTACAGACACAGAGCTATATATGTTTATGCACATACACACTAAATCACTCATACACAAAGCTCCAATCACAGCAACAGCCCAGGATTTCTGTTCAGTTACTGAATGTTTCCCAGCACTGCTATATCATCTCCATATGAAAAGTTTTCTTAGCTCCAACAACCACCTCATAACAAGTTCACTTGTTTTTCCTTTCTCTGATTTGAAATTACAAATTGCACCCCAAGGCATAAAATAAGTACTTTAAAAAAAACTGAATAAACAAATGTGCAATACCTATATGAAAAGCTGTGGCCATTATTATTTGCTGTAATTTAGAAAAAAAGCAATATTAATAAAAAATTCTTCTCTGTATCTGACCATGATATAGAGTTCTTTTCCACAATATCAATCAGGAGTGAGTCAGGGAAGTGCCACCTCTGTCTTCCTACATCTCTGTAAATCAGAAGCAATGCCACTAAAACTGGGAGGTTAAAACCTGCCTGACAAAAGAGCAAAATCCATTGATTTGAAGGCAAAACACCAATGACTGCAGACATTTCATGGCTAAAAGAGACATTCACAGACACCGGGAAAATGCTGTGCTCTTTCCCACACACAAAATGCAGACACTTTCCTTTCTGGGTTTATTTTCCCCCACTATTTTACCTAAGCTGTCACTTCTGTTAAACTGTTCATTGTGAAAGTTAAGCTGTCTCTAGAGGTGCATCCAGACTGCTGCCTTCTACAAGTTTCCCAAAGATAAAAAGAAAGCTATGGGTACAGATTACTAATGCCTTCCCACCTCACAACAGTTGCTCCAAAACACAAAAGGCCACCTGAGTTGCTTTTAGTTATGTCCTTGCCATTTCTCAAGGACCTGGAGTTAACTTCACTGGATTTCAGCCCAGCATAGATCGACAGAAAAATCCCCACCGTTTCTCTCAAAGTTTCCCTCAAAACTGCCCTTTCGTGAAGTATATTTTGATGTCTTTGTTCTACCCCCTCTCTCTTCTCTCAGAATGTCAAGTCCATTTCTGCAAATCTGCTCACTCCAGATTTTCTGATCACACATCAGTTGAAGTTCAGGAAAGCTTTTTATCTTCTGCCACCATCAATGTTGTTTTGATACGCTTCTGTCCAACGTATGCCTGAAAAACACATTACTAGTGTTAGTTCTTCCTAATGTTAATAATCTTTTTACAGATTAGCAGGCATAATTATAGCAGTATGTGCATAGCCACTCTGTGTCCGTTGCCACGTGATGGGTCTTTTCTAAGACTGTTAAAATGGGTCTGGCTTTGGCTCTTTCACTTTCTGTCAAGCTCAGAGGCACGTAACAACTGCTACTCCCAATCAGAGCCCTCCGGAGCATGTTACACTCCAAACCAGTCAAGGATCAGTTACCTTCACTTTTTTCTCCCTTCCAAAGGGGAAAAAAAAAGAAAGCTACTACTTAAAGTACAACACACACATCCACAATTATCAATCAGTATCTGAGCTGGCCTCCTTTAGCTCATGCCTCTTTGAGATATCCCATGGTTTTACCTTCTGTGTCTCTGTCGGGTCCATCCCATTGATGCTGTTGGGCTCACGGGCTCCTTTTCACTTGCTTCTGAGATTTGGCATCCATCTCTTCCCACCAAGGGAAGAAGGTGCCATGCCTCCTCTTTGTCCAACAGATCTGTACTTGCTCAGTAATTGCCTCTTCAGAGAGAGGAGCAACCCCTCATGACAGCAGCCTTTTGTGCCATTAAATGTATTTCCATTAAATGCAGTCTAGCTGTCTTGGATTGCAAAGATTTTGTTCCTGCCATTTGTTAATACAGTACATTTTTTATTTGATTTTTTTCACAGCAGTTAGACATCCCACACTTCAATGTGCCTGACTACAGTGTTGGACAGTCTTAATCTAAGTTTGCTGCTGAACATGTTTCATTATCCAGAGTATTGCTCTGGAATTAAAAAATTCTTAAACGGGATATGAGTGGAACTTAACAGATTGTTTAAGCAATCTTCCCACACTGCCATCAGACTGTGGATATCCTGAATCAAAAGTAATGTGTTTAAAACTTTTAGAGAATGTTTACATTCCTAATAATAAAATTGTGGTCCATTATCTGACATAACCATGGGTTGTGTGCTATGGCAGACAAATACCATCTTATATATGTGAGATCACACGTTCAACAGGTGACTTCTGAAGTAATGTATCTTCCTGATACCAGGAATAATGACCTGAAAAAAATGTGATTTTTTTTTTTTTTTACAGTAAACATAAATAAATTTCTTTCACACCTGGAGCATGAATCTTAAATTTCTGGAATTGTCATTATTGCTGGGGGTTTTTAAATTTACCAACATTTTGAAAATTAACTGGGTTTTCATTCTTTAACAGTTTTGCCAAATTATCAATCAGGAGTGAGTCAAGGAAGTGCCACTGATCTGTGGTTAATATTTATAAATATAATATAGCACATTCTGCATTTTCTTCATATACAGATATTGTGCATGCATTCTGTGTACTAGCACTGGATTCAAAGTTTTGGGAAGAGGTTTAGCATGCTCAGAAACTATACTCCATATTATATTAAATACTCTTTCAAAATCATTTAAAGACCAGTAAGTGCTGTCCAGTTAGTCAGACTCAGATCTCGTATTACCTTCTGCAATGTTTTATCTAGTATCTTGGCTTTCCGCAGTGACAGGTCTCCACAGTGACATTCTGTCTGAGAAGAAAAAAATTTCTTAACAATCTTTGCATGCACAGGAGACTCTGTGTCTGTACTACTTCAGTTCTATTGAAAGCTCGGGACAGAATATCTGCTTTATGTAAGTCTTTTCCAGATTTATATTTGAGTAGTAAATCACACCAGATTTGCAATCTAGGAGATCTGCCTGCAAAGTCCTTTTCAGCAATTGCCAATAATGGCTTCTGATCAGTTCCTGCTAGCACTGGTATTCTATATAAAAACAATGAACATTTTTTGCATGCATGGTCTAAAGACAGAGCCTTGGATTCTTTTTGTGCATGCTGACATGCTGTTCCAGTTAGGTCTCCAGAAGCATATGCCATAGGTCTCCAGTGATCACCATTCCTTGTTAAAAGTGTTGCCCCAAGGCCTTGCTTAGAAGTATCAACTGCCAGCTTTGTTTGGTGCTTATTATCATACACTCTGAGGACAGGTTTCTTCTTTATCAACTATTTGAGATTCAGGAAGTCCCTGTTGTGATTACCAGTCCATGCCCATTATGCATTTTTACACACTAAAGACCTTCAGACAGCAGTTTAAATGGTTTAGAGCTGTTTGAACATAAACTCCCCAACAAAATTTGCCTTTTCTTTAAGTTTCTGTGTGTCTTCTTTATGTATGTATGGGGACATATTAGTAATCAGACCTATTTGCATCCTCTTCTAAGGTTTGGTGGTTTTTTTCCCCTGCTACATTTTCTGAGATTGGTTATTTCTTTAACCTTGAACTCACATTTTTGTCTTCTGCATTTCAACCTCCTAATTCGAATCCCTTACAGGAGCTTACTAGACTCTGATTGCAACATTTTTCTATTATTTTTCTCCTTATCTTGTCCTCATGGTTTCAAGTCATTTATTGTGTGTTCGTAGGAAATACTTGAGATTTTAAAAAGCATTTTCCAAATAACGTGGTAAACTGGGGACTTCTAAATGCTGCATTAAAACTGCACAGATGTGAGACTTTTTTTCTAGACGACCCCATCAGAATACAGCTGAAGCATCCAGTGGTCTCCAGAAACAATTCCCTGGCTAAGGACTTTTGCTCCCCTTTTTACATGCTTTGTTAGTTGCTCAGCCAGCCAGCCACTGGGAAGTACTCATCTTTCTTTTTCATAATTATTGTGGAATAAACTAATTTTGGAAGCTCTCTGACAGTTTCCATTGTAACTAACTTGGCCAAAATAACACTTCCAAGTTTTCATTTCAGCTCCAGAGAGAGATTTCTAGGAACATCTATGACAGGACAACTGATTCAGTCACTCTTACTTTATGTTTTTGTTGGCTTTCTTTGACAACATTAAAAACATCTGGAAAACACTCTCCCAGCTTACGAGTGCTGTCCTTCCAAGGAATGTACTCCGTCAACAGTCAGTAGGTCAAGATGTTTGCACCACAGGAGTAGGTACTCCATTTGTGACAGCAGTTATAAAGTGTATCTGCTAAAGCTGCAGTTTACATCAAGCCCACAGCAAAAAAGCACAATTTTCTCATCTATGGAATAGAAGTTATATGTGTCTGCTCAACACAACAGCATTTCTTTTCAAACAGTTTCGTGAAGCTTTAGATATTGCCTTCTGTATCTAGTTTAGTTTTACATCTCTCTAGATTTAGAGTAGCGAGAAGCCAGTTTCTGATCAAGACAGTACTCTGGTGTGCAGAGGTAGCTGTCTTTTGTACAGATCACTGAGATTCTTACTTACGTTGAAGGTAGGGATATTTTTTGTAAGCACAGGTTATTTTTTCAGAAAAGGTTCTACTTTATGGAAATAGAGCAGCTTTGTCTTAGCACAAAACGACACAAATTTATGTTTTCTTTCTCATAATTTGTACTTATTTGTATGACTTCTCCCAAACTCCCTCCATTAGAATTTTTGTGCTATATTTTTCTCGTGTTTTCATTTTTCTCCACATCTACATGTTGCTATGGACCCATGGTTTGCAAAACCATTTTTCTTCTTTTTGTTTTCATATCCTAAAGTCTGGTCTGGTTCTTTTCTGAAGTTAGGTAAAATGCAAACCATTTTTTCTAGCTTCATGCTGAGATCTTCTAGCCTGAGGCCTCTGATACCTGCTGTAGTCTTGTCTCAAAGCAAGGCCTCCAAAAACACTATTTCTGACTCAGTCTCAGCTCTGTTGTGAACACTTCAGAAGCATTACTCTTTTTATTTACATGTAGCTGATCTCTTGGTAGCCTTATGCTTCCTAGGGGTTAAACTTCTTCAGCAGGTTGCTAATCCTAAATCAGATGTGGGTTTTTAAACAAATCTCAGCTCTCCCACTTTGCTGTATTGAACACATAGCAACCTTTTGCTCACCTTTCTCTTCCACCTGTCATCATGAAATAGATATATCTTTCTTGGACTGCTTCTTGTGTGCTGTTTCTGAGAGCTTAAGCTGTTTTGGAGTTCTTAGTTCCACGTTAGCCTTTTGCTGATACCTTGTACTCTCCTTCTTCTTCTCCTTTTCCTTCTCCTTCCATCTCTTGTTCCATATTCTGTTCTGAGATGATGATTAATAAAGGACTTTGTGAGAGAGGTTATAAAATATAAGCCGTTCATATAGTAGGCAAGCAACCATTATACAGAAGGGCTTGAAAAAGAAAAAGAGAGAGCTCTGCATCTTTCTTTGGCTGCTAATCAATGAACAACAGATGTGACATTTCAGCCTTAGATGCAGAAGCAGCTTCAGGGTTTGCTCTTTTAACAAAATAGTTGCCTGGAGATTCTTTTGCATTGCTCTGAATTTCTGCAGACATAGTTAGCTGCAGTATTTTTTAACTTCTGCGTTTGTTGATGTTGTCCCTCTAGCCCTGGTGGTACGGAGAGGCCCATGTTTTGGAGAGGAACAGGCATCTTCTTTATTCCAAGCAAATTATATTAATGTGCATAATAACCTAATGAAAATTAATTTTATTATTGAAATAGATCATGATGGTTTTAACTGTAATATAACTCCAGAAGATAAAAAAGAAGTATTTGTTGACTTAAGGAACAACCCTATTAATAAATAGTGTTCTTTTTCAGGGTTATGACCTTTTCTGATTGCCCCTCTACAGTGAAACATAACCTTATTAATTTGAATTTGTAAAACACCTCCGTAACTATACCATGACTCATGGGGGAACATGAAATCACTCTGTGACCTTCCAGGTCTCTCACAAGTACCAGAAACAATAATTTCTAGTAGCAAATATTTCAAAATAGGCAGAGCAATAATTTTAAAGTACCAATTTGCCACATCCAGAATGAAAGACTGTGGGTGAAAATAGAGATACAAAAGGCTAGTAAGCTACAGAGCAAATCTGTCAGTTTATGTTGCTGAATGATGAATTATTCTTCAGCCTGTGCCTGTCAGTTCTTTCTGTTTTTTCTTCTGTTCCTCTACTCTACATGCTGTGTGTTGCTTTTACTTTTCATTTGAAGTATATATTACTGGGCAGTAAACAGTAAACTGTAAGTCTGTATATTTTGGGTTTTATTTTGAAACTTCAGCTGGTCAAAATGTTGGGTGAAAAATAATTTTCTCTAAAGAATGAGGTTTTGTCAGAAAATGCTTTTTCATGGGAAAACATAACTTACTTTTTTCTTGTCATTTTCCAGTGGCAAGGTCTATGAGGAAAGTAAGTTAAGTTTCAACCTACATTTCTTGTTTTGCTTCATCTTTAAATTCAAACTGTGTTTATTTACTTCTAAATGTCAAGCAAAATAGTTCGTATAAAATTTTTCAACCAATTTCATCTAAAAATTAAGACATTTTCTGAGGATGGCACTGGCAGAGAGTGTTTACTCAAACTCTTTTCCCATTGAATGTTTGCTTTAGCTCGATTGAATGGTGGCTTTAAACAAGAACCCATGAGATAGACAGGGTAGATGACTGCTGCGTGCCCAGGAGAAGGCACTGGCCCTTAGAAAGAAGCAGACAGCAACCCTCAGGTAGATAAAGTCCCTGTGACAATAGTAGAGCAGCAATCTGTGTTCATGGCACAGGACTGCTGCAGATGCTCTCCAGCACAGTCAGGCCAGTGCCGTGGGCAGCACGGCTGGTACTGTGGGACCACTGAAGGTCTGCTGAGACATCGCCTGGATGAAGTTGCTCTGATTGGCCAAGCTTGCATACGTAGTGCAGACAAAAGAACAAAGACTGTGAAACTTGGTTTATAACCTCTATTAACAACTTACATTCATCCCTGCGTCTTCAAGTTAAAGCTAAAATTCAAGTCTCCTTGCCTGTCCTGTTCCTACCACACAAGGTGACAGATTTATCAATGCAAGGTAATAGTATCCTTCCTCTGACCAGAGCTCCTTTCCTCCTTTCGCCCATATTTCTACGATCCACATGCCACAGTTGATCCTATGGTGTTTTATTGCTCAAAGCAGTGAGATGGTTCTTCTACTGCTGGACACATGTCTGCGGTTTCCATTTGGCCATCTTCTGCTTCCCTTTCTCTACAAGGCATAGCTCTCATTCATGCTAATGTGAGGCACACTTCAATGCTAATTAAAGAGAGCATTAACCAGTGTCTATATTTGACAGTACTAATCACATCCATCATGTACACATGTGACAGTGCTATCAGTTGGGAATCAGACACTCTCTTTAGTATACTTTTTACATCTTTTTAATCAAAAAAAGGTTCTTTTCACTGACAGCTTCCAGCTCTGATAGTACAACTCTCCCAGATCTTTGAAGAGGAGTCATCACTTCTATTTCAACTTTTATAACCTACAATTTTGGCTATTGTTCTATTACTTGCTAGCCCTTTAAACAACTTATTTTAGTCAACACAAAATGCCAACAGTTACTAGATAGATATATTGGGGCCAAAGTCTGGTCTCAGTTAAAGTACAAAGACCCATTCACTGAGCAGAGAAAACAAGTCTCTATTTGGTGGCCTTATGAATTATTTTATTTTATAAATTTTCCACAAGTTTCTGTCACATAGAAAGACATGATTTGGTCAAAGTCACTTCAGCAGAAAGCTATCAGAAAGAGGGATCAGGAGGAAAAACACAAATCATTGGACACGCCAGGAATATAGCATTGAGTCCTGTGTGACTTGATCAGGATTTTTGGATGCTGGCAAAACAGCAGTATGACATACTAAATACCAATAAGAGAAAGAAGTGATGCCTCTGTGTAATCCAAAGTCTTAGGTAGTCTAGAGCAAGAGAGGCTTAAACAGCCATGCTGTCTGGTTGCCTATCTGCCCACCTTTCTGTAAGAAACATGAGGACATGCCAGATTCCAGCCAAATTTGACAAAGAGGCTGCAACAAAAACATATTAAACTCTTAAAATGTAGGGAAATACAGAAGTGGGGGAAAGAAAAGAAGTCATATCCACCCTTCTGCTCATGGAGAATAGGCAGAGCTTGTCCGTTATTTTCCTTGTTTGGCAGCCAGTTTGTCTGGCAGCACCCTACCTCCATGTGCACTGCTGCAGCCCAGTTCCTGGAGCTGCCAATACTTGTACAGTCCCAGGGTTGTGGGAGTAAACACAGGATAGAAATGTAGGCAATGTGGAGGACTGGATGGGAGAGATTGCTTAAGACCATGGGAGGGAGGGAAGAAGATGAAGGGCATTTGGAAGATGCTGGAAGGACCTAAAACACTGATTGCAGTAACAGTGGCAGAAGGGGCGTGGGAAGGACAACCAGGGGTGTTGCAAAGAGAGAGTGAGCATGAGTTGTTGAGCACAAATCCATAAGGACCCTCAGCTTGATTAGCACCACAATCACGGAACCACTTGTTTTAACGTGATAAGGAAAGGAGGTGAGATAGGCAGCTACATGCTCAGAAATGGTGGCTCACGGAGAGTCCCCTTATCAAGCAAATGCTCAGAAGAGTACAATTATCTTCATTCAGCCTGAGTCACATGGAAATCATAAGCCTGTTCCAGCTGGAAACAAGAGCATTTGGACTCTGAAAGTCCACTTCCCTGCTATAGGCAGGAATTCAAACTGAAGAGCAAGAATCTGTAAAGGAATCCAGAAGACCGTTCATGCCAAGGAAAAGGCAATAAGTTGGCCAGAGGTGAAATAGGAATACATGAAAACTGGAGCTTTAGCTTCCTCCAAACCCATGCCGTACCAGTGCCCTCTGAAGCACTGGTACCCAGTACCCATCAGATAGCTTTTCACTGAGGACTTAACTTTGTGTAGGAATAAAAAAATACTTTCAAAAATCTGTGCTCACAGGATGACCATTTCCATTTCCTTACAGTCCCAGGGCAGAGGCCCACCTAGTTCCCAGGAAAACTAGGAGACAGTGCACCAAGCATCATTTCCCCTGTGCAGCAGAGGAATACGGAATGAATAAACTACTGCCAGAACCTAATTTAGTGTTCAAGGATACCACATCGGCCTAACAACTCCGATTCACCGGTGGGGTCACCTAATCCTGCTACTGCACACTGTGGCTTCTGCCTTCAGCAATCTGCCTTGTCTACGTCTTAGATATTTCTGCTGCCAGTGTATAGGTGGCTCCTATGCTCATGAAGCAGTATCTGGGCTGGAGCAACACAGCTGGCATCAGTTTGGGCTTTTCTCTAAATACTGTGTTTTAATGTGCAGGAGTCCAGTTGAGGCTGCTGGAGCAGCTGAGCCATCCCTGCAAGAGGAATGGGGCAGACCATGTAGAGATGAAAACAGCTATGGTGTCCTGGAGTGAATCATTTCACGCATCTATTTTAAATCAAACTGTTGCAAGTGATGTGACACTTTCACAGACAACTTCTCTATTTACATCATCTCCAAATTTTGTCTCCAATACAGAGGTCTGAATTTCCATTAAGCAGTAGTTGCTTTAACATTGCTTTTCAATGGTTTTGTAAAATGCAAGGAAAGCACCACAGCTCAGCACAGCAGGGTGTCTGCAGGCAAAGTCCATCATATTTATTTAGACTGCAACCTTCTAGCCATTTATGCAGAAAGGAAACTGTAGAAGGCAGCACAACTTGAAGACTCTGTAAAGAGGTTTCCTTCCATCTTGACTCATCAGCTGACACATTCCATATGCTCTGTTTTGCTTATTATTAATTTAACTAACAATAGAAAATATATTTAATGAATTATGATCCTGTGACAACAAATTAGCTAGACTAGTATGTATAAAGGTCTCTCTTTAAATTTTAATTAGTTTAACAACGATGTGCCTGCTCCCTGTGTTTGCATTTCAAGAAAACACGCAGCAGCTCAGAAGCAGGATGCTTTGTATTTAACATGGAAAGTGTCTCTCAGTCCAGGCTTATTTATAAAGCAATTTTCTAATAATAATCTAGATTCCATGGAGTTCAATCAGGGATGGAGTTACCCTGACATACGCAAAATGAATATATTAAATCACCTATCAAATACCTAACTGCACAAATAAACATAAAGAATGGGGAGAAGGGAGACAAAGAGAGGTAACTCTTGAATTAGATCCCTTTCTCCTGAAAACCCTCTCCTCTTCCTGCCCCTTGCCCAAAGGTGGGGTGGCAGGCTGCACCACTACAACACATGCTCATCCTACCTTTCCTGGAGCACCCTGTGCACTGCACACTTTGCTGCTTCCATAGTTCTGAGTACAAGTAGCACTGATCTTTATGCATCGTGCAAATAGCTCCCTACCAATCTTTTTGCCTTCTTTCTACTTCAGGGATTCCCCACACCTCCTCTCTCCTGCCTTCTCTTTCAGCCCGGTGTCTCTGTGTAGTTCGCCATCCCATAGCACATGCATGCCTTCCCCTCACAGCACACTCTGTCCCTTGAGGCCACTTTCAACATCCTCCTTACTTGCCCTTTCCACATGGCAGTTCCTCCCCTGCTCCAGATTCCCTTTGACATTGGCTTTCTGAGACACTTTTTCTCTCATTTTCCCTCTGCTTCCCACCATACATCCATGTGAGGCTCATGATCCCTCCCTCCATCTCCATCTTCAACCTCTGTCCCATGAGGACATGGCCCAGGCCTGCACCTAGGAAGGCAGGGTGCTACTGTGAGAACCTGGGACAAGCCCCTCTGTCAGGAGCAGAAGGTATCTGGGCACTACTGCAGAACAGGTGATGTTTCTGGTGACATGACCTGTGCTCTTTTTCCCTGCCATGTCTTTTATGCAGCTTTCAAACAGGCAACTCCTCCTAACAAAACATGAGAAAACTTGAACCAAATAAGTCTTGCAGAAGTTTCAGCAGCTCAGTTTTATCCATGGCCTAAGAAGAGCCTTGTCCCAATGAAAGCAGGCTGGGTCTTCAATTTTTGCAGTGACCTAGAAGCAAAGGCATTAAATATTAAATGTTTTATATTGTCAAACAGATGTTGAATGGAAGGGACCTCTTAAGGTCATCAAGTCCTACCCCCTCTGAAATCAAGACTGTTGCCAACACTAGATGAAGTCTCTTCAGATCTCTAGTGCTAATAAAGAGCAAGAGGTCTGAAAGATTTCTGAAAGTACAAGATGGCACATTATCTGTTGGAAGAACAATCTGCATTCTCTGTCTTTTGCAGCTGGTGGCCATCACTCATGCTTCATGTGACCTCGTAACAAAGGCAGAAGTTAACTTCTTGTTCACTGTAAAATATTATAAGCAATTTTTGTTTAGTTTAAGTTCTTTGATTACAACCCAACATTTCAGAATCATCAAAGCTTCCTTTTTATTAATGCTCTAAAAAAAGCAAAGAGTACCAGCTGCTCTTTAATTAACCACATACTAAATCAATACTTTTCTTACCACCATTTTAAAAGTCTCACACATTTTTCAGGTCTTCAAGGGTGTGATTCATCCAACTGAAATAGTCGTATAGTACTGTTTCAGATATATAGTGTTTGGCAGTCAGTCGTTTCATCTACTTCTCCATTCTCCTCACACAGAACATCAAAAGCTTGAGAGGCATTTTTGCTCACCAGGCAACTGCACTTGGATGACCAGACACAGAAAGACATCCGTATCACCCCTCATGCAGCTGTATTAGAAAGCCTAGTTATCTAGGGACTTCTGTGGTTTGTTTCCTGTTGTTAGCTCCGTTTTCACCATCTCCATGCCAGCCAGGACCAGCACTAGCTGGGCATCTTCAGGAAATTAAACACCACGCCCTGCACACTTTTCCAATGTCTGCCTGCTAGGTAACACCAGAAGGAAGAAGGTAGATGGAGATATATTAGATTTCCTGTAGGAGCACCAAGTCAAATCAGTTTAACGTGGCAATGGAATAAGTTCACAAGCACTGGAGAAAGACAGAGGTAGGGCTTAGGAGATATGGTTAGGGAGAGTATGTGTAGGTGGGAGTTTGAGATCAATAGAATAGAACAGACTATTTCAGTTGTAAGGGCCCTGCAACAAATACCTAGTCCAACTCCCTGGCCACTTCAGGCCTAACCAAATGTTAAAGCATGTTGTTACGGGCATTGTTCAAATGCCTCTTAAACACTGGCAGGCTTGGGGCATTGACCACCTCTGTAGGAAGCCTGTCCCGGTGCTTGACCACCCTCTCAGTAAA
This sequence comes from Falco naumanni, assembly GCF_017639655.2. NCBI lineage: Eukaryota > Metazoa > Chordata > Aves > Falconiformes > Falconidae > Falco > Falco naumanni. Next base: position 48,136,906 of record NC_054059.1, read on the forward strand.
GAAACACTTCCTAGTGTCCAGTCTAATCCTCCTCCAGTGCAGCTTTGAACCATTCCCACGTGGACCATCACTGGATACCAGGGAGAAGAGATCAGCACCTCCCTCTCCACATCCCCTCCTCAGGCAGCCGTAAAGAGCCATGAAGTCACCCTCAGCCTCCTTTTCTCCAAACCATACGAGCCCAAAGTCCTTAGCCACTCCTCACCAGACATACCTTCCAGCCCCTTCACCAGCTTTGTTGCCATCCTCTGGAAGCATTCATGGACCTTCGCATCCTTCTAAACTGTGGGGCCCAGAACCGCACACAGCACTCAGGGTGAGGCTGCACCACCCCTGGGATAATCACCTCTTTTGACCTGTGTTTGATGCACACCAGGAACATAGCTCGGACAAAGGAACAGGAAGGTACTGTGGATAGATTGGTAGAAGTGCAGGTTAGGAAAATTTGGGAGCAGAAGCATTCTTCTCCATATGTGCTATCTCCATCCACTGTGGAGGAAGGAGTAGGAAGACACTACCTAGACACCACACTCCAAGACTAGCAGTCCAAAGTTCAGGCCTCTGCCTCACCAGTGAAGCAATCATTACAAAATTTAGCCCCCATGTCAAAGCCTGGGATAGTGTCTAGGACCAGAACATCCTTCCACGTGCCAGCAGCATCACCACCATCCTCTAGGTGTATGTGAGGATCCTGGCACCTGGGAAGAGCCAGAGGAGTGCCTGCTGCATGCTGAAGTTGTTCATCAGAGCCACTGGAAAATAAAAAGAACAACTCGTGCCCCTCACCTAAGCCCTGGGGGACAGGATTGAACTATGCAGTGTTTCTGCTCAAAAGCTTGTTTCCCACAATTAATTACATCTTTAACCCCAGTCTTAAAGCTATGCTGAAACAACATCACAGAACATGGGCCCATGAATGTCACAGATAATAGCTCCACTTTGTGGGCCACAGATCCATTTTGTAGACATAAAATTTACAAAACATCCCACACCCCATGTGTGGGACTCCAAACCAGGCACAGATAGTACTTTACCAAAAATAGAGATGAGTGGTTTCTTCATAAACATTTTAAAAATCCATTCATCTTGCACACCACATCCACTTCCATCCATGGACCAGGGACAGCCCCCACCAGCCCATCTTGGCACGATTTCAGCAGTCAGCCTACACAAAGGATTTTAACTGGACACCCTTGCTGTCTTCTTTCTTCTCTCTGTCTGCTTAATGCCTGCCTCCTTGGACCATTGCATCTCACCTTCTTTGGGGGTTCGCCAATTGCTCCATGGCAATACTGCAACAGTGCTTGCTGCCAGATCCAAGCCACAGCAGAACAGGCCCTTGGCATCCTTAAGGTATGGTACTAATGCTAGTACCACTGGGGAAGCATATTGTCCATCCCACATGCCAGAGGTGCTCAACACTATTTTGCAGCATGCTGCATCCTTCACAGCATGGCCCCAGTGCCCGTCGTGCCTTGTGGAAGGTGAAGGATCACCTGCCCTGACGGAAGAGGGAAGCAACAGGGAGGTAGCAGAGGAGGTGGGGATGCAGAGGCTGATGGATGGCACTGGGAAAGGTAACAGCAGAGAGATGTCACAAAGGACAGCATTTCCTTGGTTCAGTAAACTCAGAACAAAACAGCAACACTCCTGTCCTCTTCTCCATCCAGTCAGGACAGACCTGGAACCTCAAAGTCAACAACCAAGTGAAAAAGCACAGAGAGTCCAAGGGCAAATAAGGAATTTACTGCATAGCACAGTAGAAAGAGGCAAGCCACCTCAGAAAGGTGTATGAATGGGCTAATTTCAGCGTTTTCAAGTCATTTTAGGCACACTGTGTCTTACTGTCTGCCTCACCCCTCCCAGTAGGAAAACTCTCCCAGGGAAGGCAGCAGAGATACCAAGAGAAAAGTAGAAGAGCAGGCACCTACTCTGAGGAAGGTACCAAATTTAATTTTGGCCTGCATGAATCTCAGCCAAAGTCACTAGATGAATTGCCTAAACCCTGACAACATAATGCTACAGCAGGATATTGTATAGGTGCTTAGTGGCCCCTAAAAGCAGGAGAAAGAGCTGTTTTGTTTGGTTTAGGTGGCTGGGAGTTTATATGAAGGCTGGGAGCTCAGTTTAAATGCTAATTGACTCATAAACAAGCCTGAGTTAAATAAAAGAATCAACTAGCATCAGCTGAGCTAGATCAGTTTAAAAATGAGGCCTTTTGTTAATCAGAGGGAGTTTGTACTGGGATAGGCTAGGCATTGCTCCAAAAGCAGCATCAGATTAAACCTCCTACTCGAAAAACACTCATTAAAAAGCAACTTCCATTGAAAAAGATCCCACTTGTCGCTACCAGGCATTGTTAGGTAGTGAAACAGTGACAGATATTTTTGAAGACTATTATGGGGAAATAAATATTTATTTAGCTGTCTAAAGTAATTAATCCCTGCTGTTTGCTTTTTATGTAAGCACACACAAGGCAAGACTGTCTTTGTACTTGAATTTTAGGAGACAAGTCTGTGTAGAGGCTCCCATGGTTTTTGAAGGCAGTAACAAATTCATGCCTAATACTTTCTGTGCAACTTGAGAATGCCAGCCATCAAGCAGTAATAGACTTTTCCTATCCTCATTCGGTTGCAGCAGGAAGGAGATATACAAAGGGAAAAGGACAGAGAGGAGAAAGGTGAGAAACCAGAGCCTGCAAGTGACACAGAAGGCTGCGAGAAGCTGGCGTGCTGCTGGTGTGGGATCTGATGAAGGAAATAGCTTTCACGGGGTATCAGCTTGCAAATCAGAGAAAAAGGAAAAAGAATTAAGGGGGATTAAGCTGCAAAAGCACAAGAAAAAGGATCAATAACCATCCTGGATGTATTTTCTGGGAAGCTGGCATGGATCGCACAAAGATGTTACTTAGTGAACATGTTGGCATCCCTCCCATTCACAAGTTATATAGCCAAAGTGCAATTAGCACATTCAGAGGAACAATAATTAAACAATACCAAACAGGCAGTCCATAGACTGACTAAAGCATATGTTAAAAATAGAGATATAGACCATAGCTCAGCTCTTCTATAAGAGCCTCTGTCCTAAGAATCACTTGAACAAGGTGTACCCGCACTGTAGCATATGAGCTACAGATGATAACTACATATGAGCTTGATAACATGCAGATTGTTTTTGCTTTTCAAACTTTAGCAGGTAAATGCCATTGCTACATGTTTAAAATCAGAAGCAATTTTTAAAAAAGTAGCTCAAGTGCTAAGTTCCATATTCCTTTTTCCCCAGAAGTATTTTATTGCAGAGTAAAATGACAGATGCAATTAGATAATGTTGAGCAGATTATAGTTTGAGAATGTTATGCTGTGTTACATATTCACGAGTGAACAATAGCAAGGGGAGGAAAAAAGAAGAGATGGGTATCTTTTCTTAGTACCTATTTTTAAAGTTGGACTATGAAATAAGTCTTTTACAGGCAGGCAAATATTATGGGGCTCTGAATTCAGTTGTGTTATCTCTTCTCAGGTACATGAGGAAGCCTTTCTGACTCAGTTTAGATTCAAAAACCACTCTGGTATTTCTGGAAAAATTTAGAAATGACCAAGAGCTGGATATGTGACAACATGACAGTTGGGCTCAGGCTCACTGAGCTTATTTTCCATTTAAACCAAGCAGCATTTGCGAGCCTACACACTTCACTTTGTCAAACCTGTGTCTCAGCTCACCTACCAACAGTGAAGATATATCCCTTGGACCGTGGACTGGGTACCTATTAACAAAAATACAGTATAAGTTAGGAAATATTATTCCATTAAACTGAGCCCTTCTGGACACCTCCATCTTCCAGAATAATGAAACAGGGCAAGAGCTGGTCCTTATTCCTGGTATATACTTCATCTAACTTTTGTGCTTAAAAATTAATTATCTAAATCTGAGCTACTGTAGTCTTTATATTTAATGGCAAGAAGGATGCAACTTCAGAGTATGATTTGTTTTGCCCATCTTAGACCACCTGTTAAGACGATATGCTTCATCTGAAGGAGAAAAGCACTCTCTAATTTCTTTCCATTGACTATAAAAGGAGCTCAGGATAACTTTTCCAGATCTGAACAGACATCATTTTGAGATACCTAAGTGATACGCAATAAGTCTGATTCTGTGGGAAGAGCACAGAGAAAGCACATTACGCCTTCCCTCCTCATTTTGTACCCACACAAGAGCCAGGCACAATAAGACTCCTTCTTTAAAAAATATTTTAGCCAGAAGTGCAGTTTTACCCAGTTTTATCCTGCCAATAGCCTGAAAGATCATACAAAGATAAAGGGTTCCTCCCCATCCTTTGCAAAGGAGAGTGTGGGCTCCCCTCAAGGTCAGCTTTTTTCAGGCTCACACAGACATCCAGTGTATTTAGGCAGAAAGAGAAAACCTTTTCTTTCACCAGCCCTAAGAAAGCTGTATCATTTCCGTTCCAAAGCATCCACTCTGCCATCGCATTGTGCTAGGACTGCCGTGGCAAGTTGAGTGTGAGATTTCTGCATTGATGGGCACACTTGAGGGCAGACCAGAGAATCAGCTCCCTTGGAGATGGTTTTAATCTCCTTCTTTCATGGCAAAAGTGCTCTGATTACAGTCCCAGCAGGCAGCACAATGCAAGGTCTGCATCCCTACCAGCAATGCTACACACAAGGCCATGAAACTCACCTGTCCAGGAAACAAATGGAAAGGGCTTCACTAATTAAATATGGCAGCGCTCTACCCCTTCCTTGCATAACTCAAGGAAATAACTTTACTCAGAGACTCAAAACCCCAGCTTCTGAGCCACTGGACAAAAACATGGCTACATTTCAATGATTTCTGTACTTTTAGGTTCACTTTTTCAGTCCCAGAATAACATGCATTGTAAGTAACCAGTTCCCCGCTTTTACTGCCATCCCATTTCATTTTGCCTGTAAACCCACGTTATTTTCATTAGCTGACCAGTCAGTCACTCTGCCACCTGACTTAACATGACAGCTATTCAAATCTGTCACATTCTCTGGAGTCATTGGATGTTACTCTCAGATTAGTAAACAGATGTTATCAATACCCTATAAAAGGCAGAGAGTGTGCAAGGCATCTCATTTAGAAGTAAGAATAATTTAAATAGATCTTACAGAAATTGCAAGGAATGCTGTGAATATGCTCAATATTGAATTCACTTCAGTGTGGGAACTGAATACTTGGATACCTCTAAAGAAAAATTACCTGCTATAGTTACAGTAGGTTTTATTCCTTATTTAATAGAATTTGACTTTAAAATGACAACCAAAAAGTATTTCATTCCCATCCACAGATTTTAGATAAACACTTCATAAGCTCCACTCCACTTGGAATCTGTAAGAGATACTGTTAGCCTTCAAGGAGAAAATTTCAGTTCTGTTTCAGCCTGTACAGCAAACCTGTGACAAATTCCTTTTTCCTCTTTAAATTTGTGTCCCTATCTGCAAAATGCCTATGACATTACTTGCTTATTGTTTAATTTCATCCTCTAATTAATTTGATGAAATCCCTCAGAATAGGTAAAATTTATTCAGAATAACACAGCCTTTATTTTGATCAGTTTTGATCCCTTTCAGCAGGTAATCCTTGATAATGTAATCACTGGATATAAAAGGTTTCATTTAATAATGAAAGACAAAAATTCTAAAAGAGAGAGACAGGAGGAAGCTACTGGAAGACTGGAGTGATAATAAAAGATGACTACAACCCAAAGTTGCATTACTTAGAGATTATTATTGATATTGCAAGAACTACCATATGCTTTGCAAGCTGTGACAGTCACCCTTGTAGTCACATGGATGAAATGATCAAGTGCTTTTTGCATTCAAAGTGATGTGAACAAACTTGATCCAAGTAAGAGAAGCTGCTGTGTAACAAGCAGCACAGAGGCATCGTGGCTTAATTACCGTTTTGGGGGAGGAAGGTCGCTTGGTCTGGTTTGGGTTTGATCCTCAGCTGAAGGTTCTGCGTGCAGTAAATGCAACATTTATTTACTAACGTATTGCAGAGGAAAAAAGCTAAATGAGTGCAGGAAACTGCTATTTCATTACTTCATGCAATCATGCTTACGCATCACATCGCACATTTAACACCATTAATGCCAGTGATGCACTGTCATGCCCTTAGTACAAAAATGATGAGCCTGGTCTGAGTGGCAGACATGACTAAAGTCAATTGCCCAGGCATTCCCAGTGACATTTAAGTTAGAGGCGCAATGCTTATGTAAAGGTCTTTACTTCTTATAGCCTGCTACAACTGCTGTGCTGCATCCTTTGCACCCTGTATAATTCTGGGAACGAGGTGGCAGAACCACTTCCAGATGGGATATTTAATACCATCGCAGTGGTCCTTCCTCTGTGATAGCATAGCTACTTCAGGAGGCACCAGAGTGCATCAAACCTCAGCACACCTGACTGCACCCTCGACAGACCTTGAAGCATGGATCGAAGGGTATGCCTCAGAAATCTCCCACTGACCTCATTTTGGATTCAGACCTGACAGAATTTTAATCCCCCCTGCAATCACGATGGCTGTGCTCTCAGCAGAAGTAATACACTCTCATTATTGGTGGACCTTCAGCTTCACAGACCATAACAGCATCGATCCTGTCACTGCACTTGCAGAACGTCCATGCTGGGGAATCTCTGCATGGACAGTAACTCCTTGTGCTCACTGTCAGTCCTGGGGAAACATGAGGCAAATACTGTTTGCTGTAGGACTACTGGTCCAGTGCTTCCTCTCTAGAAGGAAGAATTATTTTGGGGTGGGCACAGGGAAAGGAGATTAAAAGTGGGGATATGCCCAGCCCCATGGCCTGACCCCAGATATTATAGCATAGTGTAGCAAGCACAGTGCTCTGACAACAGATGAGGTGCTGGGCTTCACTGATTCCTTCCTCACCTGTTGGACCTTGTCGTAGATGAAAACGGGGGCAGCTCAGAGGGACTCCTTGTTCTGTCTGCATTGCAAAGCATGGGGCTTTGGGTAACTGGATATTTCTCTCCTAAATCTGATTTCACACTTGCAATAGGAATGGGTCAGCCCCCTTCAAAACAACATATCATATCTATTTTGGGAATATAAAGCAAAGGAGACTTTATTTAACAGTTGCAACACATGCAGGCATGTCTTCTATTTACTCCTTTTTCTATTTATTTATTCCTACATGAGGTCATTGAAACGAGCAAGAACTTTACAAATCATTTCATTTTTCACCATTGCTTATTAATCATCAAATAAAAGTTGGCACTTCACGTAAATAGACCTACGTATTAACTGGAGGTATAAATGGGATTATATCAATACAGTAGAAGTAGGGAAAGATTTTTTTAATTTTCCTCAGTTTAGTCAGAGAAACCAGCATCGACGGTTTAATTTTGTTTATACAAAATTTTCCCATGTGATTCCCATGTACCAGTGCTATTTTGCAGCACAGGAAAGGCTTTTCATCTGAAGTATTTTGACTTAAGTTTTCTCATTTTTATTAAATCATAAACATTTCACTAAACATAGGAGGTTTTTTTCCCTAAATGTTTTGTTTACTCTTGAATGTAATCTGAATTTGGGGGCAAAGAGGACCTGACAGTCCCTTTGTATCACCTATATCTTCAAACAGCCAACAGGAGAAATGAGACAAAAAGTAGGGCAACTTTTTTTCTTAAGGTATAAGTGCTCTTTTTTGTCAAGCTTGATCCAGTATGGAAGTTACATTTAAATGTGACCTGCAAAGCAAAAATGAAAAATAAACACCAACTTCTGCACTGAATATTTCCAGGCTGTGGGGTACAAAAAGATCTAGTATAGAAACAGCTGTAGTATTTTAGTGCATGGATTTTTTGGGGAGGTTCCTGGCATAAAACCTCCCAGCTCACTGCAGAGACCCCAGACTTCATCCTAAATTGACTTCAGATTGACTGTCTCAGTTGAAATGAGAATTTGTGGACTCACTCTCTGAATGCCCACAGTGTCACATGCTGGGACCTTTTCAGTGAACAAAACACAAAAGGAAATTTCACCCAGGAAAAGAAATCCAGAGTTCTTAAAAAAATATCTGTGATGAATGCTTTTCCTGCTTGGTCTAACACATGGCCTGGGGAGCCCTGGGGAACGTGGACTATACGTGAAAGGTGCGTGAGGGGAAAGTGAATAAAGCAATACTACTGTTGGTACTTTCAAATCCAGTATCCAAAGTCTGCGTCTTGACCAGGAAAGGTATAGAAGCTTCTCAGTAGAAAAAGATCATAAAAGCGTTGGTCCAGCTCCTGCAGGTGCCAGCACCCAGCACCCCGTCAACAATGCTGAAGCTGGAGCAGAGCTTTTCATATCAGACTGGAGCAACTTCTCCAGTTCCTGGCAGAAAAAATGCAAGCAGAATTGGGCAGCAGATGCTGTAGGCAGAAGAAGTGAAATGTGTAGATATTGACAGGTATTGTGGGTTCCAAAGACAGTGAAGGAATTGGTAAATGGCTGAAAAAAAACCCCACTCATTTATGGCTTTGAGACAATGCTTTAAAACATTTGGGGCAAGACCAACAATGTTAGGTAATGCAAATTTAGCTATTTGATTTTTAAATGGGTTGAAACTCTGTGTAAATGAACCTTCCTGTATCGTGCAGGGCTTTAGAGGAGACAACTTTCATGGAAAGGAACCAAAATCTGTGTCCTTGGGAGCGTTTTAGCAAGGGTTTATATGGGGAGAAGACCATCCTTTTTTCCCCATTGAAACTTGGCTCTCCCATCCCCCACCCCAAAATCAGCATCTGCAGTGCTACCTCCACTGAACATGCCTGTAGTATTCCCACCCATGTGTCATTTGCTGACACTAATTGAAAACAGAGACCTTGACAAAGTGGTCTACATTGAGGGAAAGAAAACATTAGTGTCACTGTGATGCTAATAGAGGATGTTATAGTTAGACTGGGAGGAAAGGGAGGAGGGGGTTATGTGTGTGTACCTCTATTGATTTATCCATCATACTTCCATACATTTCTCATTTATAGGAAAGAAAAAATGGTCTTTTTTTCAAATTACCTTGATAATGCCAAAAAAGAAGAATTGGGCATATGTTCAAATGTTTCAGGCTTTCCACAGTTAAAAGAAAGCTGAATTTAAACTAAGGAAAAGTACAGATTATTTTGTTTCAGCCTGTCCTTGAATCATTAGTTTAAAACACCAGCTCATTATAGTCAAAGGTCCTAATTTTAAGGATGTTAGACTCCATGGGGGTTTAATCAGCTCTTTGCTATTCATTTCATGAATGGTCCGGACCTTCATTTTGATCGGCCAGGGACTTTGGGGAACCAGCCTTGAGGCGAAGGTGGACATACATTGCTTTCCCGCTATCGAGTTACATTCCAAGCTTCATAGTACATAAGAAGAAATTCCTGGAGCAAACTGCCTCAGATATCCATAGGGAATACACATATGTGATTAACCCAACTGGCCACTGGGTGTGACCATTGCACCACACAAAAGCATCTAAGACTTTTCCAAAGACAGGTCTGGAAGTATTTGAGCTAGAAAAAAACCAACCTTTTGAGTTATGAGTAGACAACAGTAATGTCAGATAACTTTCTGTGCACAGTTTTCATGATTGCTGCACAGTGTGGAACTTCTGTCAAAAGCCAGACGTAGATTGTTTAAAATCACAGTGTAAAAAAATTCAGTGAAAATCACATTAATGACATTACCAGAGTCCCTTTTCCTTCTCCAAAGGAAAACTACTAAGTCCCTTAAAGCTGCAGGTGTTTGGCGCTCTGTTCACTGAAGCCACATTAATAGAATAAGCACATTCACAGGCAGAATGGCTTAACTAGGCAGTACCCAAACTATTAGCACTCAGTCACCTAGCTTGCAGCCAAAAGGGTAATATCCGCTAAAAAGAAGAGGAAAAATAAAGCCCACTATAAATTATCAATAATTATTTTTCTTCAACTCTGTGTTCTGTAAATAGAAGGCAAAAGAATTTTGTCCAGAGTAACCCAGCCCAATCTGTAGCATAATGTAGCTTATATCAGCCCACTTCAAAACGCTTCTTAATTTTATGTGTTTCTGTTGGTTTTGGCTGGGGTAGAGTTAATTCTCTTCTCAGTAACTGGTATGGGTCTGTGTTTTGGATCTGTGCTGAAAACAGTGTTGATATTGTAGAGATGCTTCAGTTTTTGCTGAGCAGTGCTTACACAGAGCCAAGGCCTTTTCTGCCCCTCACCCCACCCGGCAGTGATGAGGGTGGGGGGGCACAAGGGCTGGGAGGGACACAGCCAGGACAGCTGACGCCAACTGACCTAAGGGATGTTCCATACCATGGGACGTCATGCTCAGCATATAGAACTGGGGGGAGAAGAAGGAAGGGGGAGACGTCTGGAGTGATGGCATTTGTCTTCCCAAGTGACCATGACACGTGATGGAGCCCTGCTGTCCTGGGGATGGCTGAGCACCTGCCTGCCCATGGGAGGGGGTGAATGAATTCCCTGTTCTGCTTTGGTTGTACACATGGCTTTTGCTTTACCTATTAAACTGTCTTTATCTCAGCCCCCAAGTTTTCTCACTGTTGCCTTTCCAATTCTCTCCCTCATCCCACTGGGGAGGTGAGGAGAAGTGAGTGAGTGGTTGGGTGGGACTTAGTTGCCAGCCAGAGTTAAACCATGGCAGTGTTATTTTATAACAGTTCCACCATTGAAAAGACCCCAAATTTATCTTTTACATCAGATACAGTCTTTTATATTCTCAGTGCACATACAGAGATACACACCAATTTGCAAGATCTGTTTTCCTGACCACACTCAGGTTCAGTAGCGAAACGTTTGCATATTCCCTTGAGTCAGGTTGAAGTTCAGGAGTACCAGACCTGATCAAAGAGTCAATGGTAGAATAACATCACCTTGATCTCTGAAAAACCTGTCAGTCCTGAGATTGCTTGAGCTTACATTGGTTACCACTACCTCAACAGGCAATAACTGAACAAAAAAGCACCAAGAGTGTATCTGTGCTTTGCCTTCCTTATATCCTTGGGTTAATGCCCAGTGCCCTGGTCAGTGGGTATCAACCACGATGGATATTACACGGTCAGTTTTACCAAAACATGAGTTTTCCCATGCAGGAGAAATGTGAAGCTGTACTTGTGGAAACCTTCAATGAATACAAAGCGAGGGTCTGAATTCAGATCTGCCTTTCAGATCATATATGAATGGGAATGCCACTTCCCAAAAGTGCAAAGTGCATCACTGACTTCTGAGGCAGTCTAAAAATGACTTTTAAAGCACAGGATAACCAATAAGGGAATATAACCTCCATTTCAGGTTTCTCTCTATACCTTTATTTCTGACTTTTTAGAGGTATGCTTTAGTAAAAAATAAAGCATAGCCAACTAATAATAATAATAATAATAATAATATCTAACAGCTTATGCTGGAAATCATCTATAGCTCTCAGATACACTGTGTTTTTACACTAAGTGAGACATCTGGCATCTTCCAGAATTTGTGATGAGCTGCCAATGTTTTAACAAGGGACATTCAGCAAATACCTATACATTTGTGCTAAACCTTAAACGGGGATTCTGTGAGTTCAGGGCTGTGGAAACTATTCAGTTGTTTCCCCATTTAAACAAAAATGTTTTCTCATAACCCCAGGCTAGGAAGGAGCAGTTCCACATGACAAAAAAACAGAATGTTCTTGCTGGAAAGCTACACTTCTATCCAAAAGCAAAACACACTGGCTATATTGCTAGCATAGTACATCGTTCAATCCCTTTCTAACTTGAATGTAAAAAGAGAGAAGGTCTTTAGAAAATTCCTCATCGTTGGTGAAATCTACTGCATTGAAAAGGAGGGGAAAAGCACTCTCTTCTGAAGAGCCTTTATGGTCTCCAGGGACAATATTCTTTATAAGACAGAAAAATTTAGCAGCATTCAGGAAGGAGAGCAAGCACCCTCAGAAGCAGAGAAAACACCTACCCATCTTTCAGTTTGGCTGTAAGGGACTCCTGACAGCCCCACAGATGTTTCCTCAAACCCCTCCTTACCGAAAAGTGCGTGCACGCATGTGTTTGTTGTAAAATAAATCCAAGAACTTCTGTCACAGAAAACAAGCAATAGCAACTCCCTTTGTCAACCTGTAGCATTTCATCTGCTGGCTGAGCCCCAGGGTGGGAGCAGCTGCTCTCTTCAGTACTGGCAGCACCACGCAGCTGTGACCATGGCCTGAGGAATGTCCCGCCTACACAAGGGCATCACCACTGTGGCACACAGCTGCCCAGCAGCACCTGCAGTACCACCACAACTTGAGCTTCACTAAGTATAGTAAGAAGGAAATACGGATGGGACAAAATGACTGCTAACATATATCTGACTGAGAGAAGAAACTGGAACCCAAAAAGCAGCATCTGAGATGCATCCCCTTGTTTGGTGACCCCATCACCCTCTCCTTGACCATGCCATAGCCAGACTCTTTATGAACAAGGTGCAGAAGGCTGAGGGAACTCCTCATACAGAGGCTAGTTTAGCAGTTTTCAAGGAAATTACATGCATAAATCCCATTAAATGGGGTTTGTACCTTCCATATATCACCACTTATTTACTACAATAGGCTGGATTTTAACTGAAAATAAAAGCTTGTGTGTCTCGCTGCCAGCCCTCAGGAGGTGCTCAGAATCTTGATTCCCTTTACCTCTATGTTTCAATCATTTCAACTAACTCTTAGGCTGCCAGGGTCAAGAGTTTGGAAAAAGGATGCAAAAAGTTGTGCTTAGTGTATTTTCTCTCATCAGAGTTTCCATGGCACAATACATAACAGACATTTGGTAGTATTAATGTACGAGTGATAAAGCAGTAGCCTAGAGACACTACGATACTGTAGTTGTGCCATTGAAAATCAGACTGTATAAAAAGATATCCTCTACCAGAGACCTATTTTTGAGAACTGTGTAATATTAGAATGGCTGGTGCACAAGCAATTTTTTTATCTTTGTGTTTGGTAAACTGAGTTTATCCTGCCAAATATATGCCCAAAATGAAGGTTAAAAAAACAAACAAACCAAACAAAAAACAAAGAAACAACCACACACACAAATATACACAGAAAAAAAAAGAAAAAAAAAGAAAAAAAAAACCAAACACCAAAGCCCACCCTCCTCCTCCCCCCCAAAAAAAACCCAAACAAACCAAAACAAAACACCATCTCCCACATCCAGGTTCTTCCCATCCTTTTCATATCTGTTCCAGTTTGAATTGAGCTATCTTATTTTATACGCTTCACCAGGATCTGATGGTTTTGAATGTTTTAAGGGTGAATAGTGGGAGAGAGAACAAAAATTCTAAAACAAACCATTCAAAAAACATTTCATCTCTAAACAATTATTTCTAATAGATTTTGAACAGCTGCTTGGTAGATTCTATTCAGTACATACCCTAACTTTTGGGAGATAAGCTTTCATGTCACTAGACTTCAATCCTCGGGCGACATTGTTCAAATACGGAAATTTCATATTTCATGATGGAAATTTTGAAATATTCCCAGCTGCACTGCTGTGTCAGGCCCTTGGAGCAAGAGTCTGCAACTCCAAGCAGGAACAAGGGTGGCAGAAAATTCTACACCTCAACTCTATTTCATATTAATACCTGGTATTACCAATGAATTGACATTTCAGTGCTTGAGAAGATATTGTCTCCCCTATAAAAGGCTGGAGATGCTGAGGCAAGTGTTAGTACCTTAGCTGTGAGACGAATAAACATACAAACCATTACAGTTAATTTCCATACAGAAAGAAAATGAGTTACCAAATGCAAGACATAAATGCACATGAAAATCTTTCAGCCCTTTACTGTCAGAAGAAAAAGAGAGGCAAACAGCAGGCTGATGAATTCACAGATTTGAAGTCAAATTTTCTGCTAGTATAACTCCCATATAATTCTGTGAAGTTGTCATTAGAGAATTTCACATTGATGGAAAAGTTTTGTTCAACAGACAGAATTTATTACTATTTCAGTCATCTGCAAGCACATAACTGCAATCAGTTGGAGTGGGACCAAGTCCAGACATAAGTAGAGGGAAACAAAATTTTGCTATTCTCTATTGTCATAGAAAGATATTTCAGCCCCTAGTTTTCCTGACATCTGTGCATAAGCAATGAGGTACAGTGGGAGCTTTATAGAAAATGTTTCTCAGGTTTTCATCATTCTGAAGGGGAAAGAGTATGTCTTGCTGTGGTTGTGCCCCAGCCTTTAGCAAGCTGAAAGTTACAGTGTTTTAGGAGAACAGTCTCCTGTAAAAAACGGCAGAGCACATACAGGAAAACAGCAAGTGAATTATATTTGCAGTAGAGATCCTTTATTCTTTGTCGCTTTTGTTTTGTTATGAAAGGAAAAAACAGGGGCTTCATCAATACCTGAGGACTGCTAACAGTCCTCATACTCCCACTTGACAAAGCATTTAGTCATTCAGACACTCCAGTTTTGCAACCACTGCCATCATCAGCTGGCTGATTAGCTGTTTGGTTTTCTTTTAACACACATTTCATTCCAAAGGTATCAACACAAGGTGCAGTTTCAAAGATTTATGTTCCTTTAAAAACGTTTTTGTATTTTCGTCTTTTTTGTTCATTTGTTAACTACTTTGTAAATTTGCTTTGCTTATATTTCATGTGCCTAAGCTGCTTCTGTTACCTTTCTCAGATGGGATGACAAGAAGTGAATGTAATAGCCTAGCTGAGAACATACCACTGATATATACAACGGGTTTACATTTTTCTGTATTACTCTAATGTTTTAACTGAATTTCCAGCTATCACATCACACTAAGCGGATGTTTTACTGGACTGTCTATGGTAATTCCCTGCTCTTTTATCCAAGTGATGGTCGTGAATTCAGCACTGTCTGGGAACGTTTGAATATGCACTATCTTGCATTTATCAACCCTGAAATTCAGCTGTTTCTCTTCTGATTACCTGCATATTTGTAAGGTCTCTGAATCATTCCCCTTTAATACAAACAGACATTAATGTCTGCTGCATCTCTCAGTTTAATCACCTCACCATCATTTCAGGTCAATTGTTTGAAACAAGTTTCTAAGAAAAGAAAAAGGCCTAAAATCTGTGTGTGCAATTACCCTTTTCATTCTCTTCTCCACTAGTTGTTTTTTCTTTCACCTTTAGCTTCCTTTCACCTTTGCCCATTTACGCTTAAAAAAGTTTTCCCAAATGTTTCACTGCTCCCCTTCAAAAGATTCAAGGAAGAGAAGATTAAAGATCACTGAATAGAATCATAGAGTCATTTAGGTTGGAAAAGACGAATAGTTAACACTTGTCTCTCTATTAAATAATCTCAGCAATTTTCAACAATTTAAAAATGTTTCCCCTTTCAGCTTATATGTCTGTAGTATTTGTGATGTGGTAGTGCTATGAGCCCTGAAGTCACTGAGTACTTTGAATCTGATTAAGAAAAACAATAATAATCATATGCTTAAATTTACATAAAAGATTGTCCATTTACATTCTAATTCCTACTCATTTCTAATTGGAAAAACTACTGAAGACTTACAGCAAAATTTTCACTCTTGTTTGGATTGAAAACTCCACTATTTGATTGTGATAAAATAGTTTGTTTTAAGACAGGATGAACAAAAGCCTTGTAATCCATTTTTTATTGTAGCCAAAGCAACAAAACACCTCAAAAAAAAAGTCTTGAAAAATGTGGTGGTTGAAAATATTTTTCACTGAACTTGCTAAATTCCATGTAATGATTTATGTTTGAACCATCTCTAATTTTAGAGAAACTTAGGGGCTTTACAAAAAGAATAAGCAATCGCCTCCAGGAGGCCAGGCACTTATCCCCAGACTCTGAACAACCTAGACTTTATCTCAGACTGCACACATCATACCGCATGGCACTGAACTCATCTACAGCCCTAC
Source organism: Falco naumanni (assembly GCF_017639655.2). Taxonomy (NCBI): domain Eukaryota; kingdom Metazoa; phylum Chordata; class Aves; order Falconiformes; family Falconidae; genus Falco; species Falco naumanni. Next base: position 48,152,843 of record NC_054059.1, read on the forward strand.
TGCCTTGCTTGTTCAAATGCCATTATATTTTACTCCAAATGAAAATAGGCTTTGATTTACAATCATAATAATGATCATTTATACAGCATTTTTCAAGTAAGGATGGCAGATCACAGGATAAACTCAGAACTATTTATATAGGGATTGCTTTGCCAGTATGTAAACCCACCAAAATGAAAGGTGATAGCCTTCAAACAACAGCTGGACAAATATTATCCAACATATACATTATCTTAATTAATTTTTACCTTTTTTCTCAACTAATTTATTAAAGTAATTTTTCTTTTTGCAGTAATCAACCAGCTGCATAGCTCTGCAAATACTGTTCATGGAATAAATCACTTGATGGATAATGACGATTTTCATAGAAACATTTACTTGGCAAATATTTTTTCTGATAATTGAGGAGCTCGGCTTTAAAAATCAGGCAATGACATTGCATAGACATTCTAGACAAGCATAAAAAATACCTTTCAGTGAAATTATAGGAAGAATTTTACACAGCAGGAAGTAATTAGCCAATTGGAAATATATATGGCTATAATGGTGAGATTAACACTTTCAACTGGTGAAAAGTTGTCCACATTCTTTAATTGTTAGATATGTTCTAAGATCTTGCCTTATAACTCATCAAAAGGATCTTTAACAAGGTCTGTCTCTACTTCTCAAAAAATTCTCTTTTTTGAAAAGGCCTGGCTTGCACAAGATTTTAGCTGAACAAATCCCATTAACAGCAATGAGAGTCACTCTGCTAAATCCCCCGTTCCCCAGAATGGAAACAACTGCGTAAGTAATGTGCAAGTTTGTACTCCTCTGAAAAGGTATAGATGTGAGATAGAAGGGAAACAGCTTCTTCTGTCACAGATGTGTGATCAACTTAAAGTATCATGCACCCTCCTGGAGGGAAGGGAAGGGAGGGAAAGGAAAGGAAGGGAAAGGGGGAAAGGACGGAAAAGAGAGGAAGGAGGGAAGGGCAAGAAGAAGGGAGAAAACAGGGAAGCAAGAACGGAAGATGGATGCACAGGAAAAGTATAATTATAACAAAACAAAGGTCACCACCAATACCTGGTACCAAATACACCTGCATTTTGTGTTCCAAAGGAATTATCTGTGCTGCCTGGCCTCGTCTTTTTTCTTTTGAAGTTCTCTCTGGAATTGACTCTTATCTAAGCAGTTCACGCATCCCTATTGAAATACTCAAAAATGGAGCAAGGTGTGAAGAGGAACAGAAGATTAAGCAAGGCTGCAGAAAATACCCATTTATTCATATTTCAAAGGCAATAGAAAGGGAGTCGGGCACATCTTTATTCTTCTCTGAGAGGATGCTATTGTTCATCTTGTTCTAATTATGAAATTTGAACTTAAAAAGAAGAAAGAGAACACCCCTATGACAGTGCACAGTACATATTTTCCAGAAATAATTCTTACAGAGATATATGTCAACCTTATGTATCCAAGAATGACCCAACAGTCACAAAGCAACACATAGAAGTATTTGATACAATCTACAAAGCTGCACTTCTTGATCTATTTTTGTTCCAGACAGATTAGAGAACTGCATGGCAGAAGAAGAAAACACAGCTAATCTTTCGTGACTGCTAGACAGTGCTGCAGAAATGTAATTGCAGAACCAGAAACTCCGTGAAAAGAATGCCACGCCATTTACCACAATTCAGAATGAATCCAATTAGTCCTTAATGACACTAAAGGGTATGTTCCTCAAGCACAAATAAAAAGAAAACTGTAAGAATTGGTTCTCCATTAAAAATCCATGCAATCTGTGGGGTGAATTTTTTCTTAAAAAATAAAAATATGTCAAGAAAACACTGAATTTTTTCTACTCCTACAAACCACTGGTCTACTAACATCATCATTTCCTCCTTCCATCTCCACCCAGAAAACCCAAACTGTTAGAAAATGCAATCATTCCTATTATCCTGAAGTCTAAAGGATAAAGGAAGAATGGCCAGTGTCGTCCAACCATCTTAAGTCGGAGTTCATTGCTTTCCAAAGGGCTCTTCTGCAATTCTTTGATTCAGGTATAAAGTGGTACTTTAACAGCTAAGTAAAGGGCTTGAAATGAGGAGAGATACAAAGGCCCTGAAGATGTTATCTCAGAATAAAGTATTTCTCTCTTCTTCTGTCTAGTAATTGAGTGTAACATTGACAGTTTGGTGAGTTTTGTAGACATATGGATTGGAAACAATAACATCTGTAGTTTTTAAAAGCCATGAAATAAAGTTTTCATTAGCTATTGCATACCCAGCAAAATCTCAGGACAATGTGCCTGTCTGCTTAGGCACTTCCAAAGTTTCCACAGACTTTGGATAGATGGGACTTTTTTCCTTTCCCTTTCTCTTTCTGCCCCCACACCCAAAACTGAATGGACTAAGAACTCCAAGAGCAGCTGGGCAACACCCTGATGTATAGATGTCATTATTTGCAGCTGAATGAAAATTAGTTTCATGTTTCCATTCCCCAGTTCCTAGCAGATTCTCAGTCACATACCATTGTCCAGAGTTAGATCTGTCCTGTTTCTGCACTAGGCTGAAACACTATTTGCTCTTTCATTCAGAGCTGTTATGCTGTGCACACAAAGTGTGAGATTCACAGAGCTGAA